>NC_140354.1:21834911-22410911 GCF_963514085.1 Chelon labrosus
ATATTAACATTATTACATCTATATATCTGCAAGCATCTTAAATTATTTACAATAATTAAATAATGCACTGTGTTCTAAACATGTGTTTACTCCACAACCAGTCTATTGCCTGGTTATCAGAAGAAGCTGAACTGTACGATCAATATGGACATGAGCTGAATTTAAGCTGCAGCTTGAAGGCTCTGATCAGAGAAGCACATTGTACACAGAATTTTGGTGAAAGATGGTTCATTAACAAATGCATGTAATTGTATTGTTGATTAAATATTTCCTTTTTGTATGTATTCCTGTTTTTATACATTTTTATCATACCAATAAAGTTTGTGTTATCAAAACCAAAAGAAAAGTAAGAGAACAAATATTTACTTCATTGTTGATTGATTCAATGTGCTTAGATATGAGTACTGGAGGTTTTTGTACAGCTGCTCAACCAACTTCAGTCACTGTGAGTCACTAGCACAATAATAAACAGCAGAATCTTCAGTCTTCAGACTGTTCATCTGCAGATACACCTGCTGTCTGTTGTTGTCTCTGGAGATGGTGAACCGGCCTTGAACTGACTGAGAGTAGTAAGTGCTGCCACCGCTATTAATGTAAGCAATCCACTCCAGTCCTTTTCCAGGAGCCTGTCTGATCCAAGCCATGTATGAGATGCTGAGTGAAGAGGCTGTACAGGTCAGTGTGTGGGATTCTCCAGGTCTTTTAACCACTGGTTCAGATTGTGTCAGAGTCTGACCATCAACACCTGTCAAGAGAATAAAAAGCATCAAGTGAAATAAGCTGCTGACTCAAGTCCATCATGTTAAACTGTGTGTCCACTGTTCTCTGTCATCCTCTCTGCAGTCAGATAAGTAGAGGTGGAAGACATCTTTATTTTGCATTGACTCCTCCTCTCAGGAAGGATGCAGCTGAACTGGACTTGTTGGTTTTGTTAGTTTAACTTTAATATCCAGTAAAATTCATGACTGGCTTAAAAAAAAAAAAAAATCATGCAACCTCATTTGATGCTGCATTTTCAAAGCCTTATTTCATCAAGTCATTTTTGGTAAATTTTTATTTATTAGAAAACAATGCATCATACTGAATGTCTGATTATTTCACCCAAAACAAATACTTTGAATTATTATTAATATATATATATATATATATTTTTTTTTTTAAAAAAGACAAATTGTTCATATGTTTTTTTGTCAATAATTGGAAGAGAAACTGACTTCTTGAAGATGAGTAACTGGATGGATGATGGATGATCTAGATGGACTGTTTCTGTCTGTACTGTAACAGTAAACTCCTCCTCCAAGTGTTCAGACACTGTAATCCCTCAATAATTCCTCTGTTTTTATGTCTGTGTCCTTTGCAAATTAATTGAACTTTCAGTCAATGACTGTCAACCCATAAAGAAAGATGAGAGTGGAGAACTGACCACAGCTTTCTCCTTGCTTCAGGTCTCGGTGCCCGGCCATGTCTCTCTCTGGCAGTGGGTGTGAGCCTGTGTGTGTGTGTGTGTGTCTCTGTATGTCTCTGTGTCTCTCTGTGTTTTTACGGGGGTGGGAGGGTTGGGTTTTGTCCTTTATGTTTTTAGCCTCTGTGAGGCACTTTCTATTGCTTTTAATTGCTATTTAAATAAAATTTGATTTGATTTGAATTTGAGAACATTCAGACCAACTGAGTCTCCCCAGTGGTTTTTGGTAACTTTATATGTTAACGAAGAAACTGCTAACATAGACTCAGTGTACAAAAATGGCCAGAGCTGTCTCGGGAGGCTAAGGTGGTTGAATATATGCAGGCTGCTGAACAGCACTAAGAAGAAGGACACCTCACGGCTGGACAAGCTGATCCAGAAGGAGGACTCTGTGGTAGGGACAGAGCTGGAGTCCCTGATATCTGTGGTAGATGGAAGGACCTTGAACAAACTCTGGTCCATTATGAACAACGTCCACCACCCTCTAGAGGACACCATAGTCAGACAGAGAAGCTTGTTCAGTGATATGTAGTAAATCTATATATGCAAATATCCTACTGGACACGGAAGTTCCCTCGGGATAAATAAAGTACCTATCAATCAATCTGTCAATCTATCAATCAATCAATCAATCAATGGATTTCTCAGTCTATCCATCATTCATATTTGATGTGTCAAATATATATATTGTCATGCACCTGTCTTTAACCTTCAATATTACCCATATTCGGAAAAAATACATGAAACAGGCAGTAACAAAGCTCATCATCAGCTGATTGCTGTCTTCACTGCTTGTGTTGAACTTCATATTGTAGGTCTTCTACTGCCCCCTGGAGGTTCTAGTGGAAATAAATACTTGGATGTTTTTGTACAGCCTCTCTGTTCACTTTAACCACTGTGAGTCTCTGGCACAGTAATACACAGCAGAGTCTTCAGGCTGCACATTCTGTCCATTTAGAGTCACTGTGTTGCTGGAAGAGTCTAAGTCGATACTGAACTTGTTCTTTAGAGAATCTTTGTAGTATGTGGTGTATCCAACACGTGCTGTTCAAATCCACTCCAGTCCTTTTCCTGCAGGTTGTCTGATCCAAGCTGTACCATAACTGTTAAGAGTGTAAGAGACCTGACAGGTGATGGTCAGACGTTGACCTGGCTGCACAGTCACAGAGGCTGGCTGTGTCAACTGTTCACACTTCACACCTGTTAAAAGAAGATAATGTTTTCCATCAAATGATCAACTTTAAAAGAAGAACTACTGACTGAGACAAACCCAGAGAGACTCACAGGATCCAGCTGCCAACAGCAGCAGCAGAGCTACAGGAAACATGGTTTCTGGTGAAACTGACGTGCTGTGAACTCCACTGACAGTCTGATGGTTTTATAGCTGAGGAACATGGAAGGTCACTGAGTTTGCATAGAATGAATCAAACATGTGAAGCATCAGTGCTGCTCTAAGTGGAGCCAACAGAAAAGTGAGTGAGTGACTACACACCTGGAAATCACCTCTGATGATGTTAATAATATTTATTTCTTTACAACAACAATAACAATCATTTTAATTCTTCTTAATTGTAATATTAGATCAGTAATGACTAATGGAAAACACTCATTGCAATAACAATGATGATGAAGTTCATGTGTTGAAACTAAAGTAGAAACCAGTGAGTATGTTACTTTCTATAAACCATGTTTCCAGTGTGTTTAGTATATTTTCAGATCAATGATTCTCCTTTAAATATGATGTGAACTGTTTCCTGAAGAGAATTCATTGACTGTAAGCTCCTCCTACATCACATTCATGACCAACTGTAAACTCATCAACACAGTGTGTTTGTAGCTGAAGCATTTATTTAGTCATTGATTTCCTTCCTGACATTATTTGATGCAAACATAAGCTCTGACATCATGGAGTAGAGAAACTAACAGTCTGCTGTTTGCAGGTTTTCATGAAAGACTCTGGATGGTTTCACTTGTTGCAGATGTTTGAAGACAAAGACACACAGAGATCTTTGGAAAGTGCAGAGATAAACAGCTGCTCAGGAACTGAACCTATGTCTGACAACATGCAGAAAACTACCACCTCAAGCTGATGAGATAAATTTCATGCATTTAGGAGTTATTTAATGTTTGGAATGATGAACATATTTACACTGATCATTGTGTCACTGAGTAGGAAATGTGTTTTGTGTTTCCTTTGAGAAATAAATTCCTGTTTGAATCAGTCTCCTACAAGCTCACTGTCACATGAGAATAAATAAGACTTCAGTCAGTCAATACTCACAATTTACATCATCAATAATAAAAACTGAACTTATTCACATCCACTATTACATTAAACATTAAAGGAGAGAACTGAATGTTCCTGTCAGTGGAGGTTAAATGAGGGAGTAGTTTTTGTATGACTCTCCTATTACTGTCTCTCACTGTGAGTCTCGGGCACAGTAATAAACTGCTGTGTCCTCAGTCTTCAGACTGTTCATTTGGAGATAGAGTTTACTGCTGGAGTCATCTCTGGAGATGGTGAATCTACCCTGGACTGACTGGGAGTAAGAAATAGGAGAACTATATGTGCTTATATAAGCGATCCACTCCAGTCCTTTTCCAGGAGCCTGTCTGACCCAGTGCATCTCATAGTTGCTGAATGTGAACCCAGATGTTGTACAGGTCAGTTTATTGGATTCTCCAGGTCTTTTAACCACTGGTTCAGATTGTGTCAGAGTCTGACCATCAACACCTGTCAAGAGAATAAAAAGCATCAAGTGAAATAAGCTGCTGACTCCAATCAAAGCTATGTAAAATGAAGATGAGTGAAAGTGTTGACCTGCCCAGCAGATAGTTAAAAGCAGCAGTCCTGTCCTACAGTCCATCATGTTAAACTGTGTGTCCCCTGTTCTCAGTCATCCTCTCTGCAGTCAGATAAGTAGAGGTGGAAGACATCTTTGTTTTGCATTGACTCCTCCTCTCAGGAAGGATGCAGCTGGACTGAACTTGTTGGTTTTGTTCGTCTGATTTTAATATCCAGTAAAATTCACGACTGGCCTGAAACATTCATTCAACCTGTATCTGATCTTCAGAAGCTGATTTTGTGATCTGTGAGTATATGAATTTGTTCATTAATGTGATTGACCATGATCTTGTATGGTGGATCTAGGGAGGGAGCCCACCTGTTCAGTGGTAGAGCTTGAAGTGTAATTAGTAGCAGCCTATAAAAGGGACCCCTCTCACAGAGACAAGGGGGACTGGTTGATTGGCAGAGCTGCTACCAGACCTCAGGCCACCAAAGCACATTAGTCAGGATTTCTTTTGTTGTGTCTTGTAAGTCCTTTTTTTGTTGTAATGATTTACACTGGTGAATAAACACTTGGTTGGTCTGAACCTCATCTGAGCCTCAAGCCTCCTGTTTCATTTCAACCACTGCCAGGCCATTCCAGCACTATATTAGTTAAGGGCTTCTCCTCTGGTGGCTTCATGTTCCAAGTGTTCAGACACTGAGAGGTTTTTGTTCAGGTCTGTTGGTGGTTTGTGTCCCTGTGGGGCCACGTACACAGTAATACACAGCTGTGTCCTCAGGCTGCAGATTCTGTCCTGTTATTGTCACCGAGCTGTTTGAAGTGTATGTGTGATAGAGGAACTTGTTCTTTAAAGCATCATTTTGGTAAAAGTCTCCTCCACCCCATCGAAGACAAATCCAGTCCATTGGTTTTCCTTCACGCTGTCTGATCCAACCTGTTGCATAGCTGTCATCAGTCAAAGAATAACCAGAGACCTGACAGGTGATGGTCAAAGACTGTCCAGGCTGCACAACCATTGAGTCTGGCTGGATGAGATCAATACTGTACACACCTGTGGAAACAGAAATCAACATTATCTCCATCATTCATCTGACTATTCAGTGTTTCTAATGTGTTTATTAGTGTGAATCCACTGAAAGCTGCTCACAGGATCCAGCTGCCAGCAGCAGCAGCAGCAGCAGCAGAGCTCCAGAGAACATGGTTGATGTTGGAGAGGATCTGATGGGAGCTTCTCTTCTTCTGCTGCAGCTGACAGCATGATATCAAGTCTTTATAGGAGACTGTGAGGAAGGTCACTTTGCATAAAGGATACAGACACATTAGAAAAGAAGGATGGACTATAACGCTTGGATTTATGTTGTCTGAAGAAGCCATAGCTAGTTCAGATAAAGAGGACATTTATTTATTATTGAAGAAAAAGTGACTTTGCTTCTATGACTGGGTTCATGATGTTGACATGAAATTTATTCTGTGATTGTTTAAAGCAGAGATAATGTTTTGGAGATGATTTAATATGTTGAGTTTTCTTAAACTGTTGCTTCCTCTTGTGTCACTGTGTCTTTGGAGCTCCTTAATAAACATATTGAATCTTAAACCATCATAAACGAGCCTCTCACTGACTGATGATCTATCACCACTATAATGGGCAGTAACAAAGCTCATCATCAGCTGATTGCTGTCTTCACTGTTTGTGTTGAACTTCATATTTTAGGTCTTCTACTGCCCCCTGGAGGTTCTAGTGGAAATAAATACTTGGATGTTTTTGTACAGCCTCTCTGTTCACTTTAACCACTGTGAGTCTTTGGCACAGTAACACACAGCAGAGTCTTCAGGCTTTAGGTTGGACAGTCTCAGATACACCATGCTGTTGCTGTTGTCTTTGGTGATTTGAATACGTCCACTCAAAGTGCTCACATAAATGTTGTTGTTAGAATCAGAGGAACCTCTTCCGATCCATTCCAGTGCTTTTCCTGCAGGTTGTCTGATCCATCCCATAACACAACAGTCAAATGTGAAGCCAGATCCCCTGCAGGACAGACTGAGAGTCTCCCCAGGCCTTTTCACTACTGAACTGGAAGGAATGGACTCCATACTCTGACCTGCACAACCTGATGAGATGAAAGGAGAGAGGAAGCACAGAAGAAAGTCAGACAGTCATCTGGGAAGTTCTCTGCTATCACTGACTGACCATCAGTCAATGTTGTCTGATCAAAGATTGAAACAGAAGGAAGCAGGAGAACTCACAGGGCAGAGAGAGAGCAAGCAGCAGAAGAGTGAGTGTGTTCATCATCCTGAGGCTGGAGATGTGACCTCTGATGCTCCACACAAAGAACAAGAGCAGTCAGCAGGACAGAAGTACACTGCACACACTG
Source organism: Chelon labrosus (assembly GCF_963514085.1). Classification (NCBI taxonomy): domain Eukaryota; kingdom Metazoa; phylum Chordata; class Actinopteri; order Mugiliformes; family Mugilidae; genus Chelon; species Chelon labrosus. Next base: position 21,841,538 of record NC_140354.1, read on the forward strand.
AACATTTGCATCAGGATATCCTGAGGAGGGAGGGGCTCAGCTACTAACACACTGTCACAGTTTGTTGAATCATCCCACTTGTTGCTTTTCATGTTTAATTGTCAATCACTCTGAGGTCTAACATCACAACACAGGACATTTTTAAACTCCATATTTTCAGTGTGCGATTTTAATAAACATCCAACTGACTTGGATTACAACTAATCAAATAACGTGATTTCCTGACAGACATTCTACTGAAAACAAGATGTTGTGGAGAAAGACTCCATGCTGAGTCATCTCTACTGGGTGCAGAGCTTCAGTAATACTCAGTCTGTAGTGATGTAGATAAGGTAACCTTAACAACTGCATTCATTCATCTTCTGTAACTGCTTGTAGTGTGAAGGATCGCTGGGTGGGGGTCAGGTAGAGCCTATCCCAGCTGTCATCAGGCGAGAGGCAGGATACTCCCTGGACAGGTCTCCAGTCTATCACAGACAAAGATAGACAAAGAGGCAGACAACCATTCACACTCACACAGAAAGGCCCGAGTCGGCCATGGATTCGAACCCGGAACCTTCTTGCTGTGAGGCATCAGTGCTAACCACCACACTACTGTGCCACGCAGTGAGATTTTATATTAATTCTAATCATTTTCTGGAGGTTTAACTTGGTGGGGTTAAATTAACCTCAAGCATAAAAGGTGTTAATAAATTTGAAGGTAACAGGAGGGTTAAATGATTATTCATAAGGTAATGACTAAAAATATATGTATATATTAAAAAAGTGTTTAGAATGTACCCTTTCTATGTATGTGAGGGTCCCTGATGAGGACTGGAGGTTTTTGTACAGCTGCTCAACCAACTTCAGTCACTGTGACCATCGAGCACAATAATAAACAGCAGAATCTTCAGTCTTCAGACTGTTCATCTGCAGATACACCTGCTTTCTGCTTGTGTCTTTGGAGATGGTGAACCGGCCTTGAACTGACTGAGAGTAGAATTTGTTGCTACTGTCAGCTTGAATCCAGGCAATCCACTCCAGTTCTTTTCCAGCAGCCTGTCTGATCCAAGCAGCATGAATATCACCACTGAACCCTGAATATGTACAGGTCAGTGTGTGGGATTCTCCAGGTCTTTTAACCACTGGTCCAGACTCAGTCAGTGTTTAACCCTCAGTACCTGCAGAAATGGAAACAGCTCATTAGTTCAGTCACATTGTCTTCACATCACTTTGTTTGTCCAACACATTTTCATGTCCTTACCAGCCAAGGTACAAAACATGACGAAGAAAATAACAGGTGTGATCATTGTAAGTCACTTGTCTTTGTCCAGTCTGCAGTGTGTATGTTAGACTGAGCTGACCTTTGCTCTGCAACACATATAAACACATCAAAGAGGAAAGAGGAAAATAAGAAGAAAAATATTACATATTCACATTTGTTGTCCATAAAACTGTGTCATACCTGGACAATGACTATTGAAAATGGCTGTTGTGTCAAGGGGTTTTAACCAGAATGCTTATTTATTTATTATGTATGTGTTTAACGGTTAGTTTTGTTGGTTTTCCCAACAGCGAAAAATATACATTATTTCTCTTCAGGTTTAATCCAGTCAGTATTCAGTACTGGAGGTTTTTGTACAGCTGCTCAACCAACTTCAGTCACTGTGAGTCTCTAGCACAATAATAAACAGCAGAATCTTCAGTCTTCAGACTGTTCCACATCACTGCTTGGAAGCTTATTGTGGAGCAGATGAGAGCATGCAATAATATAAAGCATCTGTCCTCAGCCCTACTCATAATACTCTGCTGAGAATCAGTGTGGAGTTTGATGGTTTAATGGGACAGCTACAGGAACCAGGAGGACAAAGAAAAAACTCTTGGTGGGGAACAGAAGGCTGAGATAGTTGACTGGAAGGCAGATGGAGCAGATGAGTCAGAGACAGGTAGGGTCGGTACCAGGAAGTCTCACATGGCAAAGAACAAGCTGACAGAGGAGTGAGTGTGGAACTGAAGAATATATGCTGGCCTGATTAGAGAATGAGAAGCAGCTGTGTGCACAGGTGAGCTGAGTTGACTGATGAGGTGGGAGTGGCTGGCAGGCTGAGTGATGCAGAGGGGGGGTCAATGGAAAAGTACGTCGAGGGAGATGGGTGACTGGGCTGTGACAAATAATGTTCCCTCTTGTGTCACTGTGTCTCTGGAGCACCATAATAAACATATTGAATCTTGATCTGCAGATTCACCTGCTGTTGTCTGGAGATGGTGAACCAGCCTTTGATGACTGATGATCTATCACCACTATAATGGGCAGTAACAAAGCTCATTGTTGCACTTCATATTTTAGGTCTTCTACTGCCCCCTGGAGGTTCGAGTGGAAATAAATACTTGGATGTTTTTGTACAGCCTCTCTGTTCGTATTTCATTCTCTATCCTCTCATTCATGATGTCTTGCTGCCACCTGTAGGTCATTGTGAAGTATTTGTTGAGCCTCTGTTCTTCCTTTGTGTATTTGACCCAGTAACACAGCAGAGTCCTGAGACTTTAAGATGGACAGTCTCAGATATCTCATGCTGATGCTGTTATCTCTGCTGATTTCTATCCATCCATTCACGCTGTTGACATATCCATGAGCAGCTGCATCACTGAGTTTAAATCCCATCAACATTTCCACCTCCTTTAACATCATCATTTAGTTGTCTCTATATAGAAGCTGTGTGAGACTTCTGATATTTGGTAAAATTAGGGAACTGATGTCAACAAGTCCATCCTCTCTGATCTGTGTATATCATCAACACTACAACCATGAGTCATTGAATCATTCTCAAATATCAGTCCTAGTTTAGACATCAGGTTGTTTTACAACAAACTAAATAATCTACAGTTTTATTCTGATCACTGAGCAACATTTCTTTTAAATATATTTTCTGTCATCTCACAAAGTCACGCCAATGCTTTAAATGTGTCTTTAATTGTCAACTTCTCACATTCGTAATCAGCCAAAATCATGTTTTGATAAAATTCTGATCAGTCTGATTTCATATCTGATATTGTTTGGACTTAAATGATGATTAAGTATCAAAAACTGAGACAAAAAAACCCAGCTGCCTCTGAGTCACATTGCTGTTTGTTGTCTGTGGAGGTTTTTGTACAGCTGCTCAACCAACTTCAGTCACTGTGAGTCTCTAGCACAATAATAAACAGCAGAATCTTCAGTCTTCAGACTGTTCATCTGCAGAAACACCTGTCCTCTGTTATTGTCTCTGGAGATGGTGAACCGGCCTTGAACTGACTGAGAGTAGGATTTGGTACTACCACTGCTGTATATCCAAGCGATCCACTCCAGTCCTTTTCCAGGAGCCTGTCTGACCCAATTCATATCGTTGCTGCTGAATGTGTATCCAGAGCCTGTACAGGTCAGTTTGTGGGATTCTCCAGGTCTTTTAACCACTGGTTCAGATTGTGTCAGAGTCTGACCATCAACACCTGTCAAGAGAATAAAAAGCATCAAGTGAAATAAGCTGCTGACTCCAATCAAAGCTATGTAAAATGAAGATGAGTGAAAGTGTTGACCTGCCCAGCAGATAGTTAAAAGCAGCAGTCCTGTCCTACAGTCCATCATGTTAAACTGTGTGTCCACTGTTCTCTGTCATCCTCTCTGCAGTCAGATAAGTAGAGGTGGAAGACATCTTTGTTTTGCATTGACTCCTCCTCTCAGGAAGGATAGTATGGAACTACAGTTGACTTGGACCTCAGTTACGTAAGGTTCAGAATAATTTCCTTTCACTGCACAAGAGAAAGCAACAATGAATTAGATTTATGTAATCTAAATGAAAAACCTCATTTAACTTGACCTCCAACTAAACTTAACATCAACACATCAGGTTACATGGTCTTTTATTTATAGCCATCCAGCTGCCAGCAGAACATATGATGCTGAAGCTGGACTGATGAGAGCTCTGCTGTTCTCTACATAGTTTATCACAATAGCCTCTTTTTTCCATATGGTATTTCAATCTCATTAAAACTGGAACATTATGAAAACCTCTCTGCATTTACACTAATGAAATAATAGTTAAAGTGCGACAATAATGAATAAAAATAAAATTATAAATAAATATAACATTGGAAAATTTTGCATATGAAGTCAACTGACATTTGAACTGAATGAAACCATCCGTCACTGATCCCAGTCAGTAAAGAAAGGTGAGAGTGAAGAGCCATTAAGAGGAGTCAGTGTGCTGTGATCATACTGTCAGTCTCTGCCTCAGTGAGACTCACAAGATCCAGCAGCAGAGCTACAGAGAACATGTTGGTGTTGAAGGAGATCTGATGGGAGCTCCTCTTCTTCTGCTGCAGCTGACAGCTTCATATCAAGTCTTTATAGGAGACTGTGAGGAAGGTCACTTTACAGAGAGGATAAAAACACATTAGAAATGAAGGATGGACTGTTTTATAACAAGTCAAAGGAACACATTCACATTTACACTCACATCAACAGAATATTTAACCTTCACAGTCTGCTGCAACAAAAACCATCTGAATGAAGAAGGTTTATTGAGACTGTGTTTCTCTGAATGTGTTGATGATGTAACATTAAAGTTTATTACATGAATGTGAAACAAAGAAAGAAAGTCTGCTGCCATCAGGGAGGAGACTGCGGAGTCTTCAGGCCAGGACCAGCAGACTCAAAGACAGCTTCATCCACCAGGCTGTCAGGAAGCTCAATTCCTTACCTGCTCTGCCCCCTCTCCCCGTTCTGCTCCCCGCTCACACACAGATACACACTAACCTGGGACTCTGATCCCCCCACCACCACGACCCCACGGACTTATACTTCATCTGAGAGACCAATATTGTATTATACTGTATTATATATATCATACCCTTTGCACCTGCCCAACTCAGTGGTCGCACCAGCCACTTTATGACCTATGGCATTAGCCTTAGTTTGTAGCTCATTCTATTTTTATTCTTTTTTTTTTATTTAGGTATGTATGTGTGTAGTATATATGTGTATATGTATATGGGTGTGTATATGTATGTATATATAGATACATAGATATATATATATATATATCTTATATTTTTACATTTCATATTGGTACATTTTGTGTTTAAGTTGCTGCACCGTAGGCCTTTGAGGAAAGTAATTTCAATCCTGTTATGTGTTGCACATGTCAGAATTGACAATAAAGCTGACTTTGACTTTGAAAATGTTTGTTTTAGAGAATGAGATAGGTTTTTGTACAGCTGCTCAACCAACTTCAGTCACTGTGAGCGTCAAGCACAATAATAAACAGCAGAATCTTTAGTCTTCAAACTGTTCATCTGCAGATACACCTGCTTTCTGCTGTTGTCTTTGGAGATGGTGAACCGGCCTTGAACTGACTGAGAGTAGTAGATGCTGCTACCAGAATAGATGTAACTGATCCACTCCAGTCCTTTTCCAGCAGCCTGTCTAACCCAAACCATAGCGAAACTACTGAATGTGAATCCAGATGTTGTACAGGTCAGTGTGTGGGATTCTCCAGGTCTTTTAACCACTGGTTCAGATTGTGTCAGAGTCTGACCATCAACACCTGTCAAGAGAATAAAAAGCATCAAGTGAAATAAGCTGCTGACTCCAATCAAAGCTATGTAAAATGAAGATGAGTGAAAGTGTCGACCTGCCCAGCAGATAGTTAAAAGCAGCAGTCCTGTCCTACAGTCCATCATGTTAAACTGTCCAGTCTGCAGTGTGTATGTTAGACTGAGCTGACCTTTGCTCTGCAACACATATAAACACATCAAAGATATCAGTTTTGCATTGACTCCTCCTCCTCAAAGAGAAACACACCATATTTCACACATATCTGAAAACTCAACTATGTAGACCATGTATGTTTGAACTAAACTTAAAAGATTATAACATGAATTATTAATAAATTATGTCTTCACTTCCAAGTGATAAAAATTGTTATTGTGAGTTGAAGTTCATATAAACTCAGTTTAAACTGATATTTGTTGTTCTCAGCAGAAACTGTGGACCAGTTTTATATTTAGAATATTCTACATAAATCTCCAATAACAGTTAATCCATCATTCAAAGCTGCTGTAGAAAATCATTATTGGAGGATTATTTATATAAAAAGACAACAACATGTTATTGGTAACTGTACCAAACAGGAAGTGACAAATCAAAAAAAGCAGCTGCTCCTTTTACAGTCATCATCTGTGTGTTACTAGTTACATATATTTCATTCTCTACTTTGATTTTTATTGTCATTTTTTGGTCATTGTGAAGTATTTCCCTAAGCGTCGACGTTTCCAGAACACAGAGATGGTAAATAGAGGAAGTAGTTTTTGTATGACTCTCCCAGACAGAGTCATTGTGGTTTTATTCATGTTGTGGGAAACAAACGGTCACATTGTGGTGATGGACTGAACACACAAGAAGAAAGTCCTCATGATGTAAATTATTTCTGCATGAAGATCAGATTAAAGGTTGGTTCATAATGAAGTGATGGTTAGCATTAGTTTACACAAGCATTAGTTTGATTCTTTTCATCCTATCTTTGCATCAGTTTCAGAGTTTCAGAGTCAACATCTTGACCACATCCATATTAAAAGATCATTTTGATGATACGGTAGGTTTTTGTACAGCTGCTCAACCAACTTCAGTCACTGTGAGTCTCTAGCACAATAATAAACAGCAGAATCTTCAGTCTTCAGACTGTTCATCTGCAGAAACAGCTGTTCTCTGCTGTTGTCTCTGGAGATGGTGAACCAACCTTGAACTGACTGAGAGTAGAAGATGTAGCTGCTACTACCACCATCAGTAGCAACCCACTCTAGTCCTTTTCCAGGAGCCTGTCTGACCCAATCCCACCATCTGCTGCTGAAGTCCAGTCCAGATGTTGTACAGGTCAGTCTGTGAGACTCTCCAGGTCTTTTAACCACTGGTTCAGACTCTGTTATGGTCCAACCTTCAGCTCCACTCCAAACAAACAGAGCAACCACCAAGAGTGTCAGCTTTCTGTCAGCCATGTTGACAGTGTGATTAGTAGGTTTTCAACTCCCCTTTAAATATGATGTCAACTGGAGCCCTGTGAGAATTTGGTTACAGTCAGCTCCTCCTACATCACTCCATCTATTAAAGTCACATTAAAGGGAATCAACTCACAATTTGACTTTTGAACAAATATTAAATGTCATTGTCCTCTCAGAGACACACAGACACACCAGTCCTATATTTGGTAAAATGAATAACTGATGTCATCAAGTCAATCCTCTCAGATCTGTGTATATCATCAACACTACAACCATGAGGATTTGATTAATTACAAAATGTCAGTCTTGGTTTAGATATCAGGTACACTAGTCATTATTCTGAGCATTGACTAACTTTTTTTTGTCATCTCACAAAGTCACACCAATGATTTAAAATGATTATTGATTGTGGACATCTCATATTTTTGTGTTTATAAAGGAGCAAAACTTTGCATAGAGCTCCCTCTACAGGTTTAAAAAGGAACACTCAGCAGTTCAAAGCTCTGTTGCTTGAGGGCTCTGCACCTTGGTGTGGGGCCTCCTGTCTGCACAGGTCAGGGATGTCTCTGGTTGGCCCCCAAAGGTGGCTTTCTCCTTGCTCCAGGTCTCGGTGCCCGGCCATGTATCTCTCTAGCGTGGACAGTGGGTGTGAGCTTGTATGTGTGTGTGTGTGGGTGTGTCTGTATGTCTCTGTGTCTCTCTGTATTTTTACATGGGCGGGACGGTTGGGTTTGAGGTTTGATTTGAGATGATATTTATCATTCAGCTTCTGTCTCATCTGAAAATAAATAATGGCAAAAGTAAAATATATCCTTCCAGTAATATTATTTCCACAGACCATAGGTGATCATTACTTATCAATCATTACAGGCTAGTTTATTTTTAAATGTCTGTGGTTACTGTTTGTTGCCCTATTTTAACTACTCAAACAAAGGAGCTTTATCATGGTAACTTTATGACATGGAGGAGGACTGGAGGTTTTTGTACAGCTGCTCAACCAACTTCAGTCACTGTGAGTCTCTAGCACAATAATAAACAGCAGAATCTTCAATCTTCAGACTGTTCATCTGCAGAAACAGCTGTTCTCTGCTGTTGTCTCTGGAGATGGTGAACCGGCCTTGAACTGACTGAGAGTAGTAGATGTATCTACTGTCGTCATATATATAAGCGATCCACTCCAGTCCTTTTCCAGGAGCCTGTCTGACCCAGTTCATAGCGTAGCTGCTGAATGTGAACCCAGATGTTGTACAGGTCAGTTTGTGGGATTCTCCAGGTCTTTTAACCACTGGTTCAGATTGTGTCAGAGTCTGACCATCAACACCTGTCAAGAGAATAAAAAGCATCAAGTGAAATAAGCTGCTGACTCCAATCAAAGCTATGTAAAATGAAGATGAGTGAAAGTGTTGACCTGCCCAGCAGATAGTTAAAAGCAGCAGTCCTGTCCTACAGTCCATCATGTTAAACTGTGTGTCCACTGTTCTCTGTCATCCTCTCTGCAGTCAGATAAGTAGAGGTGGAAGACATCTTTGTTTTGCATTGACTCCTCCTCTCAGGAAGGATAGTATGGAACTACAGTTGTCTTGGACCTCAGTTACGTAAGGTTCAGAATAAATTCATTTTACTGCACAAGAGAAAGGAACAATGAATTAGATTTATGTAATCTAAATGAAAAACCTCATTTAACTTGACCTCCAACTAAACTTAACATCAACACATCAGGTTACATCACCTCTGTTTTCCATATGGTATTTTAATCTCATAAAAACTGGAACGTTCTGAAAACCTCTCTACAGTTACACTAATGAAACAATAGGTAAAGTCTGACAGTAATGAATAAAAATAAAAAATATAAATGAATAAAAAAAAATGTAAAATTTAAAAAGCTTCTTTTATTTTTATCTTTTGTAACCATTGAGAAAAAGATTATATCTCTGTGTGTTATATATGAAGTCAACTGACATTTGAACTGAATGAAACCATCTGACATTGATCCCAGTCAGTAAAGAAAGGTGAGAGTGAAGAGCCATTAAGAGGAGTCAGTGTGCTGTGATCATACTGTCAGAGTCTCTGCCTCAGTGAGACTCACAGGATCCAGCAGCAGAGCTACAGAGAACATGTTGGTGTTGAAGGAGATCTGATGGGAGCTCCTCTTCTTCTGCTGCAGCTGACAGCTTCATATCAAGTCTTTATAGGAGACTGTGAGGAAGGTCACTTTACAGAGAGGATAAAAACACATTAGAAATGAAGGATGGACTGTTTTATAACAAGTCAAACGAACACATTCACATTTACACTCACATCAACAGAATATTTAACCTTCACAGTCTGCTGCAACAAAAACCATCTGAATGAAGAAGGTTTATTGAGACTGTGTTTCTCTGGATGTGTTGATGATGTTACATTAAAGTTTATTACATGAATGTGAAAAGAAGAAAGAAAATGTTTGATCTTGATGATGAGCTGAGTTTTTGTACAGCTGCTCAACCAACTTCAGTCACTGTGAGTAACTAGCACAATAATAAACAGCAGAATCTTCAGTCTTCAGACTGTTCATCTGCAGATACACCTGCTTTCTGCTGTTGTCTCTGGAGATGGTGAACCGGCCTTGAACTGACTGAGAGTAGTATTTGCTGCCACCACTGCTGCTATCATGCCAGGCGATCCACTCCAGTCCTTTTCCAGCAGCCTGTCTGATCCAAGCAGCATAAATATCACTACTGAACCCTGAATATGTACAGGTCAGTGTGTGGGATTCTCCAGGTCTTTTAACCACTGGTCCAGACTCAGTCAGTGTTTGACCCTCAGTACCTGCAGAAATGGAAACAGCTCATTAGTTCAGTCACATTGTCTTCACATCACTTTGTTTGTCCAACACATTTTCATGTCCTTACCAGCCAAGGTACAAAACATGATGAAGAAAATAACAGGTGTGATCATTTTAAAAGTCACTTGTCTTTGTCCAGTCTGCAGTGTGTATGTTAGACTGAGCTGACCTTTGCTCTGCAACACATATAAACACATCAAAGATATCAGTTTTGCATTGACTCCTCCTCCTCAAAGAGAAACACACCATATTTCACACATCTCTGAAAACTCAACTATGTAGATCATTATTCTACATTTGGATATTTACACCTTGAAGCTTCAACTGGACAAAGACACAACTCCAAATAAATGATGATGATGCTTCCTATTGACTCCATCAATAAACAACTTCATGGAGAAATAAGCTGCTAAATCAACTTCAATATTAATGATATATATTTCACAACTTCTCTTCAATATGCTACTGCAGTTTTTAACTTGATTCATATTGTTGTTCTCAGCAGCAACTGGACCAGTTTTAGATTTGGAATATTCTGGATAAATGTCCACTTACAGTTCATGTGTCATTCAACACTGCTGTAAAATATCATTATTATCCATTGGTTATCCAAAAAACAACTTGTTATTGGCAACTATATGAAACAGGAAGTCACAAACCACAACCACAGCTGCTCCTTTCCTAGTGTGCATCTGTATTTCATTCTCTATCCTCTCATTCATGATGTCTTGCTGCCACCTGTAGGTCATTGTGAAGTATTTGTTGAGCCTCTGTTCTCACATTCCGAATCAGCCAAAATCATTTTTTAATATAATTCTGATCTACCTGATTTGATATCTTATATGATTTGTAGTTAAATGATGATTAAGTATCAAACACTGAGACAGAAAACCCAGCTTTCTCTGAGTCACATTGCTGTTTGTTGTCTGTGGAGGTTTTTGTACAGCTGCTCAACCAACTTCAGTCACTGTGAGTCTCTAGCACAATAATAAACGGCAGAATCTTCAGTCTTCAGACTGTTCATCTGCAGATACACCTGCTGTCTGTTGTTGTCTTTGGAGATGGTGAACCGGCCTTGAACTGACTGAGAGTAGTAGATGTAAGTACTGCCATAATGAATCCAAGCAATCCACTCCAGTCCTTTTCCAGCAGCCTGTCTGACCCAGGCCATGTGGTTGCTACTGAGTGATAATCCAGAGACTGTACAGGTCAGTGTGTGGGATTCTCCAGGTCTTTTAACCACTGGTTCAGATTGTGTCAGAGTCTGACCATCAACACCTGTCAAGAGAATAAAAAGCATCAAGTGAAATAAGCTGCTGACTCCAATCAAAGCTATGTAAAATGAAGATGAGTGAAAGTGTTGACCTGCCCAGCAGATAGTTAAAAGCAGCAGTCCTGTCCTACAGTCCATCATGTTAAACTGTGTGTCCACTGTTCTCTGTCATCCTCTCTGCAGTCAGATAAGTAGAGGTGGAAGACATCTTTGTTTTGCATTGACTCCTCCTCTCAGGAAGGATGCAGCAGGACTGGACTTGTTGGTTTTGTTCATCTGATTTTAATATCCAGTAAAATTCATGTCTGGCCTGAAACATTCATTCAACCTGTATCTGATTTTCAGAAGCTGATTTTGTGATCTGTGAGTATACTGTATGAATGTGTTCATTAATGTGATTGACCATGATCTTGTATGGTGGATCTAGGGAGGGAGCCCACCTGTTCAGTGGTAGAGCTTGAAGTGTAATTAGTGGCAGCCTATAAAAGGGACCCCTCTCACAGAGACAAGGGGGACTGGTTGATTGGCAGAGCTGCTACCAGACCTCAGGCCACCAAAGCACATTAGTCAGGATTTCTTTTGTTATGTCTTGTAAGTCCTTTTTTTGTTGTAATGATTTACACTGGTGAATAAACACTTGGTTGGTCTGAACCTCATCTGAGCCTCAAGCCTCCTGTTTCAATCCAACCACTGCCAGGCCATTCCAGCACTATATTAGTTGAGGGCTCCTCCTCTGGTGGCTTCATGTTCCAAGTGTTCAGACACTTGGATGGTTTGTGTCACTGTGGGGCCACATACACAGTAATACACAGCTGTGTCCTCAGGCTGCAGATTCTGTCCTGTTATTGTCACCGAGCTGCTTGAAGTGTATGTGTGATAAAGGAACTTGTTCTTTAAAGCATCATTTTGGTAAAAGTCTCCTCCACCCCATCGATGACAAATCCAGTCCATTGGTTTTCCTTCACGCTGTCTGATCCAACCTGTTGCATAGCTGTTATCAGTCAAAGAATAACCAGAGACCTGACAGGTGATGGTCAAAGACTGTCCAGGCTGCACAACCATTGAGTCTGGCTGGATGAGATCAATACTGTACACACCTGTGGAAACAGAAATCAACATTATCTCCATCATTCATCTGACTATTCAGTGTTTCTAATGTGTTTATTAGTGTGAATCCACTGAAAGCTGCTCACAGGATCCAGCTGCCAGCAGCAGCAGCAGCAGCAGCACCAGAGCTCCAGAGAACATGGTTGATGTTGGAGAGGATCTGATGGGAGCTTCTCTTCTTCTGCTGCAGCTGACAGCATGATATCAAGTCTTTATAGGAGACTGTGAGGAAGGTCACTTTGCATAAAGGATACAGACACATTAGAAAAGAAGGATGGACTATAACGCTTGGATTTATGTTGTCTGAAGAAGCCATAGCTAGCTCAGATAAAGAGGACATTTATTTATTATTGAAGAAAAAGTGACTTTGCTTCTATGACTGGGTTCATGATGTTGACATGAAATTTATTCTGTGATTGTTTAAAGCAGAGAGAATATTTTGGAGATGATTTAATATGTTGAGTTTTCTTAAACTGTTGCTTCCTCTTGTGTCACTGTGTCTTTGGAGCTCCTTAATAAACATATTGAATCTTAAACCATCATAAACCAGCCTCTCACTGACTGATGATCTATCACCACTATAATGGGCAGTAACAAAGCTCATCATCAGCTGATTGCTGTCTTCACTGTTTGTGTTGAACTTCATATTTTAGGTCTTCTACTGCCCCCTGGAGGTTCTAGTGGAAATAAATACTTGGATGTTTTTGTACAGCCTCTCTGCAGTCAGCAGGACAGAAGTACACTGCTCACTCTGAACATTTGTATTAGGATATCCTGAGGAGGGAGGGGTTACAGTTTTGTTAGATCATCCTACTTTGTACTTTTCATAATTTATTTTTATTAACTTTGAGAAATATGATATTTCTTATATATCAGCTGCTGGGTATTTGTGCAGGTTTTCTGATAAACTCAGTCTGAACTAATGTATATGAGGTCACTTTTAATATCACAATGCATCTGTAAATATTTAACTAGTATAATAAAGGGAGTGGCTGTGAGTTAAAGAGTTTTAAAAAAAAATCAATGAGCTACAAAAACAAGTAAATTATTGTAACTTTTTACCATTTCCTATTACATGTTATTACTAATTCATGAACTAATTCAAAATATGTGTTGTCTGTAAAAACACACACATATTTTACAGTTAAAAAGCAGTTTATCGTAACACCTCACAAGAAATATGTATAAAAAATAAACATTAGCACAAATCTGTTGGTGAATATAACCCTTCAAAGAATTTTAATTTTACTAAAACGGCATCTGATTAAAAAATAAAAAAACATTAAAACTAGCAAGTCAATAATATTCAGTACTGGAGGTTTTTGTACAGCTGCTCAACCAACTTCAGTCACTGTGAGTCTCTAGCACAATAATAAACAGCAGAATCTTCAGTCTTCAGACTGTTCATCTGCAGAAACAGCTGTTCTCTGTTGTCGTCTCTGGAGATGGTGAACCGGCCTTGAACTGACTGAGAGTAGTATTTGCTGCCACCACCACCATTGCTAATAGCGGAGATCCACTCCAGTCCTTTTCCAGGAGCCTGTCTGATCCAGCCCATATAGTAGCTGCTGAATGACAGTCCAGATGTTGTACAGGTCAGTCTGTGAGACTCTCCAGGTCTTTTAACCACTGGTTCAGACTCTGTTATGGTCCAACCTTCAGCTCCACTCCAAACAAACAGAGCAACCACCAAGAGTGTCAGCTTTCTGTCAGCCATGTTGACAGTGTGATTAGTAGGTTTTCAACTCCCCTTTAAATATGATGTCAACTGGAGCCCTGTGAGAATTTGGTTACAGTCAGCTCCTCCTACATCACTCCATCTATTAAAGTCACATTCAAGGTTTATTTTATTTCAACAATTGTCTCATTTCTCTTTACTATTGATCTATTCCATCTATTTTACCTATGGTCATATTTTGAGGCTCTCTGGCAGAGGACAATTCCAAAAAGAATATATAAAATAATTCAACTTAGATTGTAATTGTAGGATTTGTTGATTACCATCTTTCTCACTTGGTGACAGCTTATACCTGAGACATTATCCAGGTTGTTTCTCCCATTTTTTAATGAACTTATTATCTCAGAACAGTTAGAGGGAAAATCCATCACTTGGACCCAAGGATGACGGAAAAAAACTGTTTAAAAATATTGAAACTGAAATATTTATTTATGTATTTGTTCTGAATCTCTCTGAGGTGTTCTCTGTAATTTTGTAATCAAACTGCAGCAAATTAAAAAAAATAATAATTAAACATTTTCAGCTAGATGGATATAAGCAAACCACACAACTGATATTTATCATTCAGCTTCTGTCTCATCTGGAAATAAATAATGGAACAAGTAAAATATATCTTTCCAATTCCGTAATATTATTTCTACAAACCTATAGGTGATCATTTCTTTGAAATTAATAAATTCATACTATATAATTATCTCCTACAAATAATTAGTTATAGCAAGAATGTTAAGTTTAAAATAAAAAAAATAAAAGACAAAAAGTGTTGTGACAAATAAAAACTTTGCACATCATAATTTATTCAGTGTTCAGTGAGGAATCCTCAATGAGGAATAAGTTAATCAGAGGCAGGTCAAACTTCAAAGTTACAAACTGACTTGTGTCAGGTCTTTTTGTTCTGCTTGATGTGTTGAGTTTTTCTCCAGCGTCTCTCCCTCTTGTGTCACTGTGTCTCTGGAGCACCATAATAAACATATTGAATCAAAAGTACCTATCAATCAATCTTTCTATTTATCAATCAATTGATCAATAAACGGATTAATAAATCTATGTATCTAATATGCTCAATTAGTTGATGTGTCAAATATATATATTATCATGCACCTGTGTTTAAGCTTCAATAGTCAAGCAGTAACAAAGCTCATCATCAGCTGATTGCTGTCTTCACTGTTTGTGTTGAACTTCATATTTTAGGTCTTCTACTGCCCCCTGGAGGTTCTAGTGGAAATAAATACTTGGATGTTTTTGTACAGCCTCTCTGTTCACTTTAACCACTGTGAGTCTCTGGCACAGTAATACACAGCAGAGTCTTCAGGCTGCACATTCTGTCCATTTAGAGTCAGAGTTTTGCTGGAAGAGTCTAATTCAATGCTGAACTTGTTCTTTAGAGAATCTTTGTCGATTGTATTTCCAGTATTTTTCATTCCAATCCACTCCAGTCCTTTTCCTGCAGGTTGTCTGATCCAAGCTGTCCAATAGTCGCTAAGAGAATAAGAGACCTGACAGGTGATGGTCAGACGTTGACCTGGCTGCACAGTCACAGAGGCTGGCTGTGTCAACTGTTCACACTTCACACCTGTTAAAAGAAGAAAATGTTTTCCATCAAATGATCAACTTTAAAAGAAGAACTACTGACTGAGACAAACCCAGAGAGACTCACAGGATCCAGCTGCCAACAGCAGCAGCAGAGCTACAGGAAACATGGTTTCTGGTGAAACTGACGTGCTGTGAACTCCACTGACAGTCTGATGGTTTTATAGCTGAGGAACATGGAAGGTCACTGAGTTTGCATAGAATGAATCAAACATGTGAAGCATCAGTGCTGCTCTAAGTGGAGCCAACAGAAAAGTGAGTGAGTGACTACACACCTGGAAATCACCTCTGATGATGTTAATAATATTTATTTCTTTACAACATCAATCAGAATCATTTTAATTCTTCTTAATTGTAATATTAGATGAATAATAACTAATGGAAAACACTCATTGCAATAACAATGATGATGAAGTTCATGTGTTGAAACTAAAGTAGAAACCAGTGAGTATGTTACTTTCTATAAACCATGTTTCCAGTGTGTTTAGTATATTTTCAGATCAATGATTCTCCTTTAAATATGATGTGAACTGTTTCCTGAAGAGAATTCATTGACTGTAAGCTCCTCCTACATCACATTCATGACCAACTGTAAACTCATCAACACAGTGTGTTTGTAGCTGAAGCATTTATTTAGTCATTGATTTCCTTCCTGACATTATTTGATGCAAACATAAGCTCTGACATCATGGAGTAGAGAAAGTAAAAGTCTGCTGTTTGCAGGTTTCCATGAAAGACTCTGGATGGTTTCACTTGTTGCAGATGTTTGAAGACAAAGACACACAGAGATCTTTGGAAAGTGCAGAGAAAAACAGCTGCTCAGGAACTGAACCTATGTCTGACAACATGCAGAAAACTACCACCTCAAGCTGATGAGATAAAGTTCATGCATTTAGGAGTTATTTAATGTTTGGAATGATGAACATATTTACATTGATCATTGTGTCACTGAGTAGTGTCGAAGGGGGAATATTTCCCTCTCCTTCAGCCCAAGTTCTTTATGCCTATTGGAAAGGTTAGTTCGACTATGAATAGATCACCCGACAACTTCTCTCCAATCAACAATTTATTTGACACGCAGAGAATAGGTACAGAGTCAGCGCTGAGACTTCAACTTAACCACCTCAAGGGTCGGAGAAGAGAAGCCCCCAAGTAAGTGTACACACAGGATTTATTCTATCTGGGCTCCACCCGAGTATAATAGGAGGAGCGCGGCCTTTCGTGTATCAGTGGTTTTCTATGTGTGGCCGAGGCTGGCCCTAACTGATATCTTCAAGGTTAAATATGAGTGTGGTGCATCTTATCTAATGAGCAAGCTGAAGCGAAGCAGTAAATAATCCCGTATCTGAACAGGACAAAAAGAAGAAGAACACTTCTTTCCGTCCTGTTCTGTTTCTTCCTATAACTCTTTTATATCTAACAGTAGGAAATGTGTTTTGTGTTTCCTTTGAGAAATAAATTCCTGTTTGAATCAGTCTCCTACAAGCTCACTGTCACATGAGAATAAATAAGACTTCAGTCAGTCAATACTCACAATTTTCATCACTAGTAATAAAAACTGAACTCCATCACATCCACTATTACAATAAAGGAGAGAACTGAATGTTCCTGTTAGTGGAGGTTAAATGAGGAAGTAGTTTTTGTATGACTCTCCTATTACTGTCTCTCACTGTGAGTGTCTGGCACAGTAATAAACTGCTGTGTCCTCAGTCTTCAGACTGTTCATCTGGAGATAGACTTTACTGCTGGAGTCATCTCTGGAGATGGTGAATCTACCCTGGACTGACTGGGACTAAGAGATAGGAGAACTGCTGGTGTGTATAAAAGCGATCCACTCCAGTCCTTTTCCAGGAGCCTGTCTGACCCAGACCATCCAGTAGCTACTGAATGTGTATCCAGAGCCTGTACAGGTCAGTGTGTGGGATTCTCCAGGCCTTTTAACCACTGGTTCAGATTGTGTCAGAGTCTGACCATCAACACCTGTCAAGAGAATAAAAAGCATCAAGTGAAATAAGCTGCTGACTCCAATCAAAGCTATGTAAAATGAAGATGAGTGAAAGTGTTGACCTGCCCAGCAGATAGTTAAAAGCAGCAGTCCTGTCCTACAGTCCATCATGTTAAACTGTGTGTCCACTGTTCTCTGTCATCCTCTCTGCAGTCAGATAAGTAGAGGTGGAAGACATCTTTGTTTTGCATTGACTCCTCCTCTCAGGAAGGATGGAGGTGGATGTGATCAGTTATGAAAATGTATGGATGAATATATGTTTTTAATCATTTGGTTAAAACAAATTAGTTTTAAATGAATGAACCATTATCAATTACCTTAAGGCCCTTTCGTAGTGATGTTTCTACTCAGGAAGGATGCAGCTGGACTGGACTTGTTGGTTTTGTTAGTTCCAACCACTGCCAGGCCATTCCAGCACTATATTAGTTGTTACAAAAACATATTTCTGGTTATTTTGTGTAGTATATTATTCTATATTATTATCATTTTTTTTATTCATTATAACATTGTGTACGAGGATTTCCCCCAAAAGAAATGCTTCAAATTGTGTTTTGACATTTCAAATAAAATATCTTTAGCAGACACATATTATTTGTTCAAATTAAATTAATTATTCATTATTTAAATAAGAATACAAATGATACATGTATGCTATTTATTCAATAATGTAACAGTAAACACAGCTGAAATCATTAGTGGTGTGAGGGCTCCTCCTCTGGTGGCTTCATGTTCCAAGTGTTCAGACACTGAGAGGTTGTTGTTCAGGTCTGTTGGTGGTTTGTGTCACTGTGAGGCCATGTACACAGTAATACACAGCTGTGTCCTCAGGCTACAGATTATGTCCTGTTATAGTCACCGAGCTGGTTGAAGTGTATGTGTGATAAAGGAACTTGTTCTTTAAAGCATTATTTTGGTAAAAGTCTCCTCCACCCCATCGAAGACAAATCCAGTCCATTGGTTTTCCTTCACACTGTCTGATCCAACCTGTTGCATAGTCATCATCAGTCAAAGAATATCCAGAGACCTGACAGGTGATGGTCAAAGACTGTCCAGGCTGCACAACCATTGTGTCTGGCTGGATGAGATCAATACTGTACACACCTGTGGAAACAGAATTCAACATTATCTCCATCATTCATCTGACTATTGAGTGTTTCTAATGTGTTTATTAGTGTGAATCCACTGAAAGCTGCTCACAGGATCCAGCTGCCAGCAGCAGCAGCAGCAGCAGCAGAGCTACAGAGAACATGGTTGATGTTGGAGAGGATCTGATCAGAGCTCTTCTGTCACACAGACACACACTTCACTTCCTTATGAGGCAACACACAAGAGGATGTATTTACATATGACTGATAGTAAAATAGTTCAATTCAAATCAGTCTAAAAGTAGAAGAAATGTTCAGGTATTGTTTTTCATTCTCATAAAGAGAAGATGGAAACATGGATATTTGAATGAATGAGGCAATGACACAAGATGATAAATGTACTTAGTGATGATCTTTAATCAGAATGTATTTAAACAGATTAAAATGAAGATGAAATGCTCTGATATAGTTATTGTATTCAGAGGAAAATATCCAGAAAGTCAAGATATATTTAAACCACTGTGTCTTGATGCATTGAGTTTTTATACAGCTGCTCAACCAACTTCAGTCACTGTGAGTCTCTAGCACAATAATAAACAGCAGAATCTTCAGTCTTCAGACTGTTCATCTGCAGAAACAGCTGTTCTCTGTTGTCGTCTCTGGAGATGGTGAACCGGCCTTGAACTGACTGAGAGTAGTATTTGCTGCCACCACCACCGTTGCTAATAGTGGAGACCCACTCCAGTCCTTTTCCAGGAGCCTGTCTGATCCAGCCCGTATAGTAGCTGCTGAATGACAGTCCAGACATTGTACAGGTCAGTGTGTGAGACTCTCCAGGTCTTTTAACCACTGGTTCAGACTCTGTTATGGTCCAACCTTCAGCTCCACTCCAAACAAACAGAGCAACCACCAAGAGTGTCAGCTTTCTGTCAGCCATGTTGACAGTGTGATTAGTAGCTTTTCAACTCCCTTTTAAATATGATGTCAACTGGAGCCCTGTGAGAATTTGGTTACAGTCAGCTCCTCCTACATCACTCCATCTATTAAAGTCACATTCAAGGGAATCAACTCACAATTTGACTTTTGGACAAATATTAAATGTCATTGTCCTCTCAGAGACACACAGACACACCAGTCCTATATTTGGTAAAATGAATAACTGATGTCATCAAGTCAATCCTCTCTGATCTGTGAATATCATCAACACTACAACCATGAGGATTTGATTAATTACAAAATGTCAGTCTTGGTTTAGATATCAGGTACACTAGTCATTATTCTGAGCATTGACTAACTTCTTTTATCATCTCACAAAGTCACACCAATGATTTAAAATGATTATTGATTGTGGACATCTCACATTTTTGTGTTTATAAAGGAGCAAAACTTTGCATAGAGCTCCCTCTACAGGTTTAAAAAGGAACATTCAGCAGTTCAAAGCTCTGTTCCACATCACTGCCTGGAAGCTTATTGTGGAGCAGATGAGAGCATGCAATAATATAAAGCATCTGTCCTCAGCCCTACTCATAATACTCTGCTGAGAATCAGTGTGGAGTTTGATGGTTTAATGGGACAGCTACAGGAACCAGGAGGACAAAGACAAAACTCTTGGTGGGGAACAGAAGGCTGAGATAGTTGACTGGAAGGCAGATGGAGCAGATGAGTCAGAGACAGGTAGGGTCGGTACCAGGAAGTCTCACATGGCAAAGAACAAGCTGACAGAGGAGTGAGCGTGGAACTGAAGAATATATGCTGGCCTGATTAGAGAATGAGAAGCAGCTGTGTGCACAGGTGAGCTGAGTTGACTGATGAGGTGGGAGTGGCTGGCAGGCTGAGTGATGCAGAGGGGGGGTCAATGGAAAAGTACGTCAAAGGGAGATGGGTGACTGGGCTGTGACAAATAATGTTCCCTCTTGTGTCACTGTGTCTCTGGAGCACCATAATAAACATATTGAATCTTGATCTGCAGATTCACCTGCTGTTGTCTGGAGATGGTGAACCAGCCTTTGATGACTGATGATCTATCACCACTATAATGGGCAGTAACAAAGCTCATCATCAGCTGATTGCTGTCTTCGCTGTTTGTGTTGAACTTCATATTTTAGGTCTTCTACTGCCCCCTGGAGGTTCTAGTGGAAATAAATACTTGGATGTTTTTGTACAGCCTCTCTGTTCACTTTAACCACTGTGAGTCTCTGGCACAGTAATACACAGCAGAGTCTTCAGGCTGCACATTCTGTCCATTTAGAGTCACTATGTTGCTGGAAGAGTCTAAGCTGATACTGAACTTGTTCTTTAGAGAATCTTTGTAGTATGTGGTGGATCCATGAGCTGCCGCTCCAATCCACTCAAGTCCTTTTCCTGCAGGTTGTCTGATCCAAGCTGTGTAGTAGCTCCCTACAGAATAAGAGACCTGACAGGTGATGGTCAGACGTTGACCTGGCTGCACAGTCACAGAGGCTGGCTGTGTCAACTGTTCACACTTCACACCTGTTAAAAGAAGAAAAAGTTTTCCATCAAATGATCAAGTTTAAAAGAAGAACTACTGACTGAGACAAACCCAGAGAGACTCACAGGATCCAGCTGCCAACAGCAGCAGCAGAGCTACAGGAAACATGGTTTCTGGTGAAACTGACGTGCTGTGAACTCCACTGACAGTCTGATGGTTTTATAGCTGAGGAACATGGAAGGTCACTGAGTTTGCATAGAATCAATCAAACATGTGAAGCATCAGTGCTGCTCTAAGTGGAGCCAACAGAAAAGTGAGTGAGTGACTACACACCTGGAAATCACCTCTGATGATGTTAATAATATTTATTTCTTTACAACATCAATAAGAATCATTTTAATTCTTCTTAATTTTAATATTAGATGAATAATGACTAATGGAAAACACTCATTGCAGTAACAATGATGATGCAGTTCATGTGTTGAAACTAAAGTAGAAACCAGTGAGTATGTTACTTTCTATAAACCATGTTTCCAGTGTGTTTAGTATATTTTCAGATCAATGATTCTCCTTTAAATATGATGTGAACTGTTTCCTGAAGAGAATTCATTGACTGTAAGCTCCTCCTACATCACATTCATGACCAACTGTAAACTCATCAACACAGTGTGTTTGCAGCTGAAGCATTTATTTAGTCATTGATTTCCTTCCTGACATTATTTGATGCAAACATAAGCTCTGACATCATGGAGTAGAGAAACTAACAGTCTGCTGTTTGCAGGTTTCCATGAAAGACTCTGGATGGTTTCACTTGTTGCAGATGTTTGAAGACAAAGACACACAGAGATCTTTGGAAAGTGCAGAGAAAAACAGCTGCTCAGGAACTGAACCTATGTCTGACAACATGCAGAAAACTACCACCTCAAGCTGATGAGATAAAGTTCATGCATTTAGGAGTTATTTAATGTTTGGAATGATGAACATATTTACACTGATTATTATAGCACTGAGTAGGAAATGTGTTTTGTGTTTCCTTTGAGAAATCAGTCTCCTACAAGCTCACTGTTACAATAAAGGAGAGAACTGAATGTTCCTGTTAGTGGAGGTTAAATGAGGAAGTAGTTTTTGTATCACTCTCCTCTTACTGTCTCTCACTGTGAGTGTCTCCTGGCACAGTAATAAACTGCTGTGTCCTCAGTCTTCAGACTGTTCATCTGGAGATAGACTTTACTGCTGGAGTCATCTCTGGAGATGGTGAATCTACCCTGAACTGACTGAGAGTAATATTTATGAGAACTGCCTGTGTGCACAAAAGCCATCTATTCCAGTCCTTCTCCAGGAGCCTGTCTGACCCAGTTCATAGGGTAGCTGCTGAATGTGAATCCAGAGCCTGTACAGGTCAGTGTGTGGGATTCTCCAGGTCTTTTAACCACTGGTTCAGATTCTGTCAGAGTCTGACCATCAACACCTGTCAAGAGAATAAAAAGCATCAAGTGAAATAAGCTGCTGACTCCAATAAAAAGCTATGTAAAATGAAGATGAGTGAAAGTGTTGACCTGCCCAGCAGATAGTTAAAAGCAGCAGTCCTGTCCTACAGTCCATCATGTTAAACTGTGTGTCCACTGTTCTCTGTCATCCTCTCTGCAGTCAGATAAGTAGAGGTGGAAGACATCTTTGTTTTGCATTGACTCCTCCTCTCAGGAAGGATGCAGCTGGATGTGATCAGTTATGTGCTGACGACAGGAGGGATATTTTACATATGTACGTATATAGTTATTTACATGTTGGTGATGATTAGACCAGATGACAACAGAAATTTAATCTGAATAAATAAACCATTATCACTTGCTTTTAAGGCCTTTCTACAGACTCAATCAAACGATATAATAAACAAATAATTATAAGAGAACAAATATCAAACTTAATCCTTGTCCTTCACTGTCCTCTAGTGTCTCAATAAATTCGACTGTCTATTTCTATTCTTTCAAACATATCATGGTATTTTACAGCATATTTTTTGGCCTTAAAGCAGCTCAAGATTAAACATTGCTATTCCAGAGTAAATCACCCAGAGAGCCAGGGTGCTCTTGAACGCTTTCACCAGACATTACAGACATCATGTTACGCACATACTGTCTGGAGTTTGAAAAAGACTGGGATGAAGGAGTTCATTTACAGATGTTTGCCATAAGGGAGGTGGTACAGGAATCTCTGGGGTTTAGTCCATCTGAGTTGGTATTTGTCCATACAGTCCAAGGTCCATTAAAACTTTAAGGTGTAAAATGAATGTGTGAAAACACTGAACCAAACTTGTTGGACTGTGGGAGCAATTTCAGGTTTAGACTACGCTTGTTAAAAAGCCAGAGTTAATGTTGAGGCAGCACAGGTCAGGATGAAAGGTTGGTTTGAAGAGCACATGAAAAGTAGAACATTTTTACCTGGTGACAAGGTTTTAGTATTGCTTCCCTGGGTCTAGCTTGGAAGCTCAATATACTGGTTAGTGATACAAACTATCTCTTGTCCACTCCAGGTCATTGATGCAGATCTCGTCTCTGTCATGTCAATATGTTGAAGCTGTACTGTGAGAGGGAACATGTACAACTAAAGCCTCAAGCAGAGACAGGTGAAGTTGATGTGTCGCACGTAGACACTGTCCAGTGCTGAAGTTACCTCTCCTTGTGTTAGCCTGGCAGTAGAGAGGGGTTCAGAGGAGCTGTCCAGTGCTGAAGTCAGTGACTGCTGCTTGTCAGAGGCCTTGACCCAAGGAAAGTTGTCAAACTCTGAAATTCCTGGTCTCTGGTCCTAGAGCGCCCTCTAGTGTTTTAAAACAAGTGACAGTAAATTTCCAGTCTCACCTTTAAAAAGTCATGACATTGTTCTGCTATTAATTTAGATGTTGAGTCAATATTGTTTCATATTATCATATCTATCTATAAATCAAGAAGCGTCTGTGTGTCTGTGTGTCTGTTTGTCTGTGGCACGCATATCTCGCGAACCGTTGGCCCGATGGATTTGAAACTGGCCAGGTGTCTCGCTACGGGCACGAAGATGTGCACTGCTAAGTTTGACGTTGTTTGGATAAGAAATGTAAAATATATCGATAAAATAGGTTTTCTCCGCTCTAATATTTCCACTAATCCTCATACACAGCACCTGTAGGCTCCCACTATAGGAATACATACTTCCGACGGGCACTGCACTAGTATACATATTTTAAACTGGTAGAGATTTTTGTCTGGACTGGTTTGTTTTGAATTCTAAAGAGGTGGTTAGGGTTCCATGCACTGCCCCCTTAGAACCATTCAGTCTCCATGATTTGATGCTGAGAAAGACCCTCTTTACTCAGAGTAACAATCTGAATCTGTTAGGGATTGATGTTTTTACCCCACAGAATGAGAGCAGCCTTCTGAAGAAGCAAAGTTCCCTAAGATGATGACCATGAAACAGCAGAATTCAGAGCTCTGAGAGTTTTTAATACAAAAAAAAAAAAAAGGTTCAGGGAAAAGACAAACTGGAAGCAGTGATACTGGATGTTAACAACCTTACACGTTCCTATGCCCATACAAACAAACAAACAAACAAACAAACAAAAAATGCCTTAACACCTGATCTTAAATACCATTTGGACTAAACCATCTTTAAGATGCAAAGGTTGAAATAAAAACAACCTAACCAAGAAACTACAAATTTAAACAAAGAGGTTTTTAAATTAAACCCTTTTAAATACAATAACTTCAAAACAAATATTTGCATCTTAAATTAATGTTACTAGGCTTAAAAGAAAAGAAAATACAACAGAAAGCAATCCCCCTCTCTCCCCCTCTAAATACTAGATTGTGTAGTCCAGGTTGGAAACACCTGGTGGATATGTGGCGTTCAAGAGCGACTTCTTGAGCTCCAGCTCCAAACAGGAAAACCTCCAAAAGAGAAAATGATTAGAAATCAAACCAAACAAACACCAATGAAACAAATATATGGAGGAAAATATATTAACTTAAGTAAATGTATCGATCCACTAAACAGGATCCACTTTTAGTTCAGCAATGTTGAACATTTTCCTCATCTAAATGAACCAAGATCTGTGTTCATTTCCTGGTGGTCAAAAGATTTTTCTGGTCTGTCAGTCAACTTACAGTTTTTCTCAATTGCTAAAACACAATTTCTGAAACCTTGCTCCATTTTCTCAAAACCTTAAACACAAAACCTCAGCTTCAAGCACGATTTACAAAACCTCTGACTCCTCTTGCAAAATCAAACTTTGGCCTCAAAACAGTTTTACGTGTGCCCAAAATCAAACTTTGGCCTCAAAACAGTTTTACGTGTGCCCAAAATGAAACTTTGGCCTCAAAACAGTTTTACCTGTGCCCAAAATCAAACACTGCTCTCAAATAATAAACAAATTGCTCAAAATAACATACACTATCAAGCAGTCAGTAAACAATACACCAAAAAATAGAAAACACATTGTTCAAAACATATAGTTCTCAGGAAGAAGTACATTTTTAATCTCAAAACAAATTTCATATGTTTCTGTCATTATACAAAAAGCTCAAAATTGATCAGAAATTACTGTGTTTTGCTCTTTGCATTTTTTTTGTTCTTCCTCCTTCTTGTACCCTTATTTTTACAGTGCTGTACCCTGCATCTCAAAAACTTTATCTCTGTGATACTGTAATTCTTGTTCTTTGATGATATGAACCTGTAACCAGTCGAAATCTATTGAGCAGTCAGTACTGAAAACAAATGGAAAGCACAATGTTCAGGGCCATACAATTTGTTTATTGTACCATATACAGCCAACAACATGGTCTATGATTGTTGCTCGAATTTCATCAGATATTTCCACTCTTTGTCTTCCTCTTCCTCTTCCTCTTCCTCCTCCTCTTTCTCTTTCTTGCCCTCCTCCTCTTTCTCCTCGTCCCCCATCTCGCATATGCACTCGTCCTCGTCCTCTCACATAAATTCTTCTGTCCATTCTCACACTTTCTCATTCCCACCTTCAACAACCTGTTTGCTCTCTGAACTGGCTTATATTGGTTGTCACATCATTTGAAAGAAGTGAAATCAATTTTGACTGATTGTGTTCAATCAATGACATTTCTGCCCTCTTTATATGTGATTGTTGCCACTTGTGTTTACCAGTATGGATGACACGTGCATTAGAGTGCAGAATGTGTTTTAAGAATGAGAATGTGTTGAGAGTTTTGCTAAACCATGTGAAATGGTTTAAGGTATTGACAACAGACTGAACAGTTAGCTTAATGAGTTCAAGCAACTGAGAACTTTCTTCAGCCAATGGATTTTAGTGTTTTAGCAACTGAGAAAAACTGTAATATGAGCATTAAGGTTTTTGTACAGCTGCTCAACCAACTTCAGTCACTGTGAGCCTCTAGCACAATAATAAACAGCAGAATCTTCAGTCTTCAGACTGTTCATCTGCAGATACACCTGCTTTCTGCTGTTGTCTCTGGAGATGGTGAACCGGCCTTGAACTGACTGAGAGTAGTATTTGCCGCTGCTATCAGAATAGATGAAACTGATCCACTCCAGTCCTTTTCCAGCAGCCTGTCTGACCCAAGCAGCAGTAATATTTTTTATTTTTTTTTATTTAACCTTTATTTAACCAGATAAAAGCCCATTGAGATCAAGATCTCTTTCACAAAGGTGACCTGGCCAAAAAGGTCAGCAGCACGAGGCACAACAGCAGCACATGTCAACACAGACCACAAAGAGCAACAGACAGAACAAAACATGCAATCCTAGAGATGCAACAGCAGTCCCAGTCAGAGACGTGGGAGCAGTAGCACAACAAACAAATCAAGATTTGAAACACAGGCACTGTTCAATGAATTTCTGCTGCCTGTCTTTCAGGATAGAGCGGAAGGCTCCAAGTGAAATCAGTTTAGAGAGTTTTAGCTCAGTCTGTAGAGTATTCCATGCCAAAGGGGCGGCAAAGCTGAATGCTCTTTTCCCAAATTCGGTCCTTACCCGGGGAGCAGTTAAAACAAGGGTTAAACAGGAACGCAAGGCATAAGAACTGCTTGTTTTCTGCAATAAAACACACAAATAGGAAGGTATCATGCCTAAGAGAGCCTTATAAATTAAAGTCAGCCAATGTGCATATCTGCGTGCACTCAGAGAAGGCAAGTTCGATTTCAAGTACAATTCACAATGGTGGGTGAGGCGTCTACACCCTGTGACGAATCTCAGTGCCGAATGAAAAACGGTGTCCAAAGACTGGAGACATTTGGATGACACATTCAAGTAGAGCACGTCCCCATAGTCAAGAATGGGCAAGAAGGTTGCTGTCACAATTTTCTTTCTGACCCTGAGAGAGAAGCAGGTTCTATTTCTAAAAAAGAACCCAAGTTTCACCCGAAGTTTAGTGACCAGCTTGTTTATATGGGCTTTAAATGAGAGCTCCTGATCTAGGGTAAAGCCCAGATACTTGTAGTTCGAGACCAGTTCTATAGGTTTTCCTTTGGTTGTTAAAATATTTGTAATGTTCTGTGGTAGCACCTTTGCCTGAGAGAAAATCATGAGCTTGGTTTTATCTGTGTTTAAAACCAGTTTAAGATCATCTAAACGAGTCTGGATAACACTAAAAGCACTAAAAGCAACTTGTAAAAACTCAAAAGCCTGATATCACTACTGAACCCTGAATATGTACAGGTCAGTGTGTGGGATTCTCCAGGTCTTTTAACCACTGGTCCAGACTCAGTCAGTGTTTGACCCTCAGTACCTGCAGAAATGGAAACAGCTCATTAGTTCAGTCACATTGTCTTCACATCACTTTGTTTGTCCAACACATTTTCATGTCCTTACCAGCCAAGGTACAAAACATGATGAAGAAAATAACAGGTGTGATCATTGTAAAAGTCACTTGTCTTTGTCCAGTCGGCAGTGTGTATGTTAGACTGAGCTGACCTTTGCTCTGCAACACATATAAACACATCAAAGATATCAGTTTTGCATTGACTCCTCCTCCTCAAAGAGAAACACACCATATTTCACACATCTCTGAAAACTCAACTATGTAGATCATTATTCTACATTTGGATATTTACACCTTGAAGCTTCAACTGGACAAAGACACAACTCCAAATAAATGATGATGATGCTTCCTATTGACTCCATAAATAAACAACTTCATGGAGAAATAAGCTGCTAAATCAACTTCAATATTAATGATATATATTTCACAACTTCTCTTCAATATGTTACTGCAGTTTTTAACTTGATTCATATTGTTGTTCTCAGCAGCAACTGGACCAGTTTTAGATTTGGAATATTATGGATAAATGTCCACTTACAGTTCATGTGTCATTCAACACTGCTGTAAAATATCATTATTATCCATTGGTTATCCAAAAAACAACTTGTTATTGGCAACTATATGAAACAGGAAGTCACAAACCACAACCACAGCTGCTCCTTTCCCAGTGTGCATCTGTATTTCATTCTCTATCCTCTCATTCATGATATCTTGCTGCCACCTGTAGGTCATTGTGAAGTATTTTTTTGAGCCTCTGTTCTTCCTTTGTGCTGTGTGAGACTTCTGATATTTGGTAAAATTAGGGAACTGATGTCAACAAGTCAATCCTCTCTGATCTGTGTATATCATCAACACTACAACCATGAGTCATTTAATCATTCTAAAATATCAGTCCTAGTTTAGATATCAGATTGTTTTTACAACATAATAATTAATCTAAGCCAAATCATCAGCCAAAGTCATGTTTTAATATGTTTTCATATAGTGGTTCGTATTGTCCGTAGGTATGAGTGTGAATGGTTGTCTGTCTCTCTGTGTTAGCCCTGTGATAGACTGGAGACGTGTCCAGGGTGGACCTCTCCTCTCACCCACTGACAGCTGGGATAGGCTCCAGCAGACCCCCGTGACCCTTAACAGGACTGAACGGGTATAGAAGATGAATGAATGAAAAAATAATTCATATCCTCTACTGCCACCTGGAGGTCATAGTGAAAATATTTTCTGTAGAGTTTCTGTACAGCCTCTCTGTTCAGTTTAACCACTGTGTGTGTTTTGGCACAGTAATACACAGCAGAGTCCTCTGGCTTTAGGTTGGACAGTCTCAGATACGTCATGCTGTTGCTGTCATCTCTACTGACTTCAATACTTCCTCTTAAACTGCTCACATAATAGTTTCTACTGGAGTCAGAGAAGCTGCTTCCGATCAGTTCCAGTGCTTTTCCTGCAGGTTGTCTGATCCATCCCATAACACAACAGCTAAATGTGAAGCCAGATCCCCTGCGGGAGAGACTGAGAGTCTCCCCAGGCCTTTTCACTACTGAACTGGAAGGAATGGACTCCATACTCTGACCTGCACAACCTGATGAGATGAAAGGAGAGAGGAAGCACAGAAGAAAGTCAGACAGTCATCTGGGAAGTTCTCTGCTATCACTGACTGACCATCAGTCAATGTTGTCTGATCAAAGATGAAACAGAAGGAAGCAGGAGAACTCACAGGGCAGAGAGAGAGCAAGCAGCAGAAGAGTGAGTGTGTTCATCATCCTGAGGCTGGAGATGTGACCTCTGATGCTCCACACAAAGAACAAGAGCAGTCAGCAGGACAGAAGTACACTGCACACACTGAACATTTGCATCAGGATATCCTGAGGAGGGAGGGGCTCATCTACTAACACACTGTCACAGTTTGTTGAATCATCCCACTTGTTGCTTTTCATGTTTAATTGTCAATCACTCTGAGGTCTAACATCACAACACAGGACATTTTTAAACTCCATATTTTCAGAATGTGATTTAATAAACATCCAACTGACTTGGATTACAACTAATTAAATAACGTGATTTTCTGACAGACATTCTACTGAAAACCAGATGTTGTGGAAAAAGACTACACGCTGAGTCATCTCTACTGGGTATTAGTGCAGATCTTCAGTAATACTCAGTCTGTAGTGATGTAGATAAGGTAACCTTAACAACTGCATTCATTCATCTTCTGTAACTGCTTGTAGTGTGAAGGATCGCTGGGTGGGGGTCAGGTAGAGCCTATCCCAGCTGTCATCAGGCGAGAGGCAGGATACTCCCTGGACAGGTCTCCAGTCTATCACAGACAAAGATAGACAAAGAGACAGACAACCATTCACACTCACACAGAAAGGCCCTAGTCGGCCATGGATTTGTACCCGGAACCTTCTTGCATCAGTGCAAACCACCACACTACTGTGCCACGCAGTGAGATTTTATATTAATTCTAATCATTTTCTGGAGGTTTAACATGGTGGGGTTAAATTGACCTCAAGCATAAAAGGTGTTAAAAATCTGATGGTAACAGGAGGGTTAAATGATTATTCATAAGGTAATGACTAAAAATATATGTATATTAAAAAATGAATTAGAATGTACCCTTTCTATGTATGTGAGGGTCCCTGATGAGGACTGGAGGTTTTTGTTCAGCTGCTCAACCAACTTCAGTCACTGTGACCAACGAGCACAATAATAAACAGCAGAATCTTCAGTCTTCAGACTGTTCATCTGCAGATACACCTGCTTTCTGCTTGTGTCTTTGGAGACGATGAACCGGCCTTGAACTGACTGAGAGTAGTAGACGTTACTATTGCAACAGTCTACATAAGCAAGCCACTCCACTCCTTTTCCAGGAGCCTGTCTGACCCAAACAGCATCAATAGCACTACTGAACCCTGAATATGTACAGGTCAGTGTGTGGGATTCTCCAGGCCTTTTAACCACTGGTTCAGATTGTGTCAGAGTCTGACCATCAACACCTGTCAAGAGAATAAAAAGCATCAAGTGAAATAAGCTGCTGACTCCAATCAAAGCTATGTAAAATGAAGATGAGTGAAAGTGTTGACCTGCCCAGCAGATAGTTAAAAGCAGCAGTCCTGTCCTACAGTCCATCATGTTAAACTGTGTGTCCACTGTTCTCTGTCATCCTCTCTGCAGTCAGATAAGTAGAGGTGGAAGACATCTTTGTTTTGCATTGACTCCTCCTCTCAGGAAGGATGCAGCTGGACTGGACTTGTTGGTTTTGTTAGTCTGATTTTAATATCCAGTAAGATTCATGACAGGCCTGAAACATTCGTGTATCTGATCTTCAGAAGCTGATTTTGTGATCTCTAGTTTAGCTGTTAGAAAACATTTTGTCTTTGATTATTTTCTGTATTATATTATTATTATGAATTATTTTTTATTCATTACAACATGTTGTACGAGGTTTTCCACAAAACAAATGCTTTAAATTGTGTTTTGACATCTCAGCTATCACATCTGTAGCAGACATATGTTGTTTGATCATATCAAATTAATTATTTACTATTTAAATAAAAAGACAAATGATAACTTTATGCTCCCTGTCCGATACTGTTGTCAGTAATGTGGGGGCATCACAGGGGACTGTCCTTTCTCACTCTTTACACCTCTGATCTCCAGTCCAGCTCTGGGTCCTGCCACCTGCAGAAGTTCTCTGATGACTCTGCAGTGGTTGGGTGTATCAGAGATGGACAGGAGGTGGAGTACAGGACACTGATCGGAGACAATCAAACCACCTACTCCTGAATGTGGACAAGACCAAGGAGCTGGTCATTGACTTCAGGAAGAAGAGGACACCAGCAGAGCCTATCACCATCCAGGGTCTGGAGGTGGAAGTAGTGGACCACTATAAGTACCTGGGAGTCCACATGAACTGGACTGGAGGGACAACAGTGATGCTGTGGACAAGAAGGACCTGAGTAGACTCTAGTTCCTGAGGAAGATCAGGTCTTTCAATGTATGCAGCAAGTTGCTGGAGACTTTCTACCAGTAAGTACTTTGCTGTGGTTTACTGGCGGAGCAGCACCAGCAGGAAGGACATAAGTAGGATCAATAAATTGATCAGAAAGGCTGGTCATGTTATTGGCACTGAGTTTGTCTCGGTAAGGGACAGGAGGACACTGGACAAACTGCTCTCCATCCTGGACTATCCATCTCATCCACTCCACCAGATGATAGAGGGACAGTGGAGCTCATTCTCCAACAGACTGATCCAGCTCCACTCCCACAGTGAACGCTACAGGACGTCATTCATCTCCTACACTATCCAGCTGGACAACAACAACAGAACAACATGTTATTTATGTTAATGGACACTATTGCACCTTACTATCATTCCTACATATATAATATATATTATTCCGTCTCTATTTCTGGTACATTTGCTCATATGCTAATTCTTTACTTTTTATTGTTATACTATCTTGATATCATTACACTGGGTTTTATTTATTTTATTTTATTTTATTTTATTTTAATCTCATTATATTTTATTTTATCTTTCTTTTTACTTGTGGTTCTTAAGAGTGTTTTTTTTCTGTGTAACTAAGCTACTCTGACCAAGCAATTTTCCTTGTGCATCATTAAAGTCTATCTAAGTCGATTTATTCAATAATGATGGAAGAGAAATCTCCTTTGAGATGAATGTCTTGTTAGATTCAGTTTTTAAAGTCATGTCACACTGAGAACATTTGATCAAATCTAAAGAATGTTTCTATCTGTACTGTAACAGTAAACACATTCTCTAAAACATATCATGGTATTTTACAGCATATGTTTTGGCCTCAGGTGTTAAAGCAGCTCAAGATTAAACATTGCTTCCTATTGATTCCATAAATAAACAACTTCAATTTAATCATTCTAAAATATCAGTCCTAGTTTAGACATCAGTTTGTTTTTAAAACACAATAAATAATCGACAGTTTTATTCTGATCACTGAGCAACATTTCTTTTATATTTTCTGTCATCTCACAAAGTCACACCAATGCTTTAAATTTATCTTTAACTGTCAACGTCTCACATTCCTAATCAGACAAAATCATGTTTTAATATAATTCTGATCGACCTGATTTCATATCTTATATGGTTTGTACTTAAATGATGATTAAGTATCAAACACTGAGACAGAAAACCCAGCTGTCTGAGTTACATTGCTGTTTGTTGTCTGTGGAGGTTTCTGTACAGCTGCTCAACCAACTTCAGTCACTGTGACTCTCTAGCACAATAATAAACAGCAGAATCTTCAGTCTTCAGACTGTTCATCTGCAGATACACCTGTTCTCTGTTGTTGTCTCTGGAGATGGTGAACCGGCCTTGAACTGACTGAGAGTAGTATTTGTTGCTACCATCAGTATAGATGAAACTGATCCACTCCAGTCCTTTTCCAGGAGCCTGTCTGACCCAGTGCATGCTGTAGTCACTGAATGTGTATCCAGAGCCTGTACAGGTCAGTGTGTGGGATTCTCCAGGTCTTTTAACCACTGGTTCAGATTGTGTCAGAGTCTGACCATCAACACCTGTCAAGAGAATAAAAAGCATCAAGTGAAATAAGCTGCTGACTCCAATCAAAGCTATGTAAAATGAAGATGAGTGAAAGTGTTGACCTGCCCAGCAGATAGTTAAAAGCAGCAGTCCTGTCCTACAGTCCATCATGTTAAACTGTGTGTCCACTGTTCTCTGTCATCCTCTCTGCAGTCAGATAAGTAGAGGTGGAAGACATCTTTGTTTTGCATTGACTCCTCCTCTCAGGAAGGATGTAGATGGATGTGGTCTGTTATGAAAATATATAGATGAATATTAGTTTAATATGATATTAATTCTCATTAAACATAGATCACTGGATCAGGTTAAAATATAAGTTTGTTTTAAATGAATGAACCATTATCAATTACCTTAAGGCCCTTTCTTAGTGATGTTTCTACTGTGCAGGCTTCATCAAATGATTATCAAGTAATTCTCGGAGAACAAGTATCACACCCAGTCCTGCTCCTAGACTGCCCTCTAGTGTTTTGAGAAGCAACTGTAAATGTCCAGTCTCACCTTTAAAAAGACATGACATTGTTCCAGTTTTATATTGGATGTAGAGTCAGGGCTGCTTTTCTCTGGACTGGTTTGTTTTGAATTCAATAGAAGTTGTTAGAGCTCCATGTACTGTCCTCTGAGAAACCTTCAGTCTCCATGATGTGATGCTGAGAAAGATCCTCTTTGTTCAGAATAACAACAAAAAGATCAACATGTCCAGAGCTGAAGTTACCTCCTCTCAGGAAAGATACAACTAGATCAGACTTCACTCCTGGCTTTCTTCTATACATCTAAATACATTCATTTGAAATTTCATGGTAGAAATCTTTTGAAACATAAATAAGAAACGAAGAACACTAATGGTCATACAGTTAAAAAGTGGTTGTTGGGATTGTAAAATGGATAAAATTGTGCGTAAGCATGTTTGTAAAACAACAACATCCATGATAATCTGTTAAACATCTCATTCCTTGTTGAAGTAAATTCTCCTCTCAGAGTTGTGCAGTGATGACAGTCAGCAGTGATGTAAAGTCAGAGAAGGGAGTGAAAACATTGGATCATCAAAGTCTGGATGACATTTGTGATTTTAATGTGAATCCTCTGAAATCGTTTTCTCTAAATTCTCATGTTGAGCATCTTAGGATTTATTTGACTCAAAGCTGTTGTTGTGTAAATTAACACTAGAACTGTTTATGAATGTCCTTTATAA
Organism: Chelon labrosus; assembly: GCF_963514085.1. NCBI lineage: Eukaryota > Metazoa > Chordata > Actinopteri > Mugiliformes > Mugilidae > Chelon > Chelon labrosus. The sequence continues at coordinate 21,876,165 of NC_140354.1, forward strand.
TTCTTTGTTCACTGAAGTTTGTCAAAGTTTATATGGTGATTAAATGTACTTCACTTATTTTAATGCTGGCATTTTATAATCCACTTAAATAGCTGCATGGATTTTTGATATCACTGTGGAAATTGGGTATTCAGTGCAATTTTTATTTTTAAAAGGACTTATGGTTCGATGTACTTCATATTCTGTAACAATACTAATAATCGTAATAAACTATATCAAGTTAGAGCAGCTTCTCAAAACACATGAAACTGAATGTTCATGTTAGTGGAGGTTAATGAGGAAGTAGTTTTTGTATGACTCTCCTATTACTGTCTCTCACTGTGAGTGTCTGGCACAGTCATAAACTGCTGTGTCCTCAGTCTTCAGACTGTTCATCTGGAGATAGACTTTACTGCTGGAGTCATCTCTGGAGATGGTGAATCTACCCTGGACTGACTGGGAGTAGATAGGATAACTAGCTGTGTCTATATAAGTAATCCATTCCAGTTCTTTTCCAGGAGCCTGTCTGACCCAGCCCCACCAGCTGCTGCTGAAAGACAGTCCAGATGTTGTACAGGTCAGTCTGTGAGACTCTCCAGGTCTTTTAACCACTGGTTCAGACTCTGTTATGGTCCAACCTTCAGCTCCACTCCAAACAAACAGAGCAACCACCAAGAGTGTCAGCTTTCTGTCAGCCACGTTGACAGTGTGATTAGTAGGTTTTCAACTCCCCTTTAAATATGATGTCAACTGGAGCCCTGTGCGAATTTGGTTACAGTCAGCTCCTCCTACATCACTCCATCTATTAAAGTCACATTCAAGGGAATGTTATGTTATTTTTTTTTTGTCATCTCACAAAGTCACACCAATGATTTTAAATGATTATTGATTGTGGACATCTCACATTTTTGTGTTTATAAAGGAGCAAAACTTTGCATAGAGCTCCCTCTACAGGTTTAAAAAGGAACATTCAGCAGTTCAAAGCTCTGTTCCACATCACTGCCTGGAAGCTTATTGTGGAGCAGATGAGAGCATGCAATAATATAAAGCATCTGTCCTCAGCCCTACTCATAATACTCTGCTGAGAATCAGTGTGGAGTTTGATGGTTTAATGGGACAGCTACAGGAACCAGGAGGACAAAGACAAAACTCTTGGTGGGGAAAGGAAGGCTGAGATAGTTGACTGGAAGGCAGATGGAGCAGATGAGTCAGAGACAGGTAGGGTCGGTACCAGGAAGTCTCACATGGCAAAGAACAAGCTGACAGAGGAGTGAGTGTGGAACTGAAGAATATATGCTGGCCTGATTAGAGAATGAGAAGCAGCTGTGTGCACAGGTGAGCTGAGTTGACTGATGAGGTGGGAGTGGCTGGCAGGCTGAGTGATGCAGAGGGGGAGTCAATGGAAAAGTACGTCGAGGGAGATGGGTGACTGGGCTGTGACAAATAATGTCTAAATATATAGAGTCAAGCCAAACATCTGGACTGTTATCTGTGTTGTTCTGACGAACCAGTCATCTACTCTGAGCCTTGTGTGATCTCTTTAGTGCATGAACTGACACTGAACTGACTCACATTTAGCAGCCAAGTGTCCATTTAACAGAAAAACAAAAGGCTCTGCAGGGATGGCAGGAAAATAAGAAGACAGGAGAAATAACAGGACAAAAGTTCCACACAACACAGGAAGAATAACAGACGACACGACAGAGAACAAAGGGAAAGGCAGGGCTATATATACACACAAGTGGGCAGAGGGGTGACGAGACACAGGTGAAACTAATGAGGACGGAGCACACGAGGAGAAACCAATGAAACAATCAAACAAATCAAAGAACCATGACACATTCAAGGTTTATTTGATTTCAACAATTGTCTCATTTCTCTTTACTATTGATCTATTCCATCTATTTTACCTATGGTCATATTTTGAGGCTCTCTGGCAGAGGACAATTTTAAAAAGACTATTTAAAATAATTCAACTTAGATTGTAATTGTAGGATTTGTTGATTACCATCTTTCTCACTTGGTGACAGCTTATACCTGAGACATTATCCAGGTTGTTTCTCCCATTTTTTTTTTTTTATGAACTTATTATCTCAGAACAGTTAGAGGGAAAATCCATCACTTGGACCCAAGGATGACAGAAAAAACTGTTTAAAAATATTAAAACTGAAATAAAAGTGTCTAAAAGTGTCTAAAAGTGTCATTTATTGCGTTGGGCTCATGTGTGATATTACCTGCTGGGTCTCTAACTGATTGAATTGTTGATTTTTCTTTGTTAATTTTTAATTGGTTGGCTAAAAATTTTCCAGATTTGTCACTGTGTTCAAACTTCTCCAAGCGTAATCTTTGTACTATAAACTGTGTTTTCTTATTGATTATTTCATTTAATTCAAGTTTAGCTTTCCTTATTTGCTTAAGCGTCTGTTCTTCCGGTGATGCGTTGTAGGCATCCTCTAATGCTTTAATTCTTACTTCTAATTCTGATATATTTGCCTTTTCTTTCTTTTTTTTATGTGAGGCAAAAGAAATTATTTTTCCTCGCATCACTGCCTTCCCTGCTTCCCATAGAGTGCCTGCTGAGACGCCTGGTGTGTCGTTGTTTTCTAAATAGTTGGACCATTCTCTGTTAAAATAGCCAATAAAGTCCGGGTCTTTAAGCAATGCGGTATTAAACCTCCAGTTTTTAGAGGGCGGTGTGATTAATTTATTCCTCAAGTTGAAGGAAACTGGAGCATGGTCACTCACCGTTATGGGATGAATCTGAGTATCATAGATCTCGCTTACTAAAGAGCTGCTAACCAGGAAGTAATCTAGTCTAGAGTATGAGTGATGAACTGAAGAGAAGAAGGTATATTCTTTAAGAGTGGGGTGGTAAGAGCGCCACACGTCGCAAAGACCCAGGTCCTCTATGTATTGTTTAACTATGTTAGCTGATTGCCAGCTCCGATAGTTACCTGCATTACTGAACCTATCAACTGTGGGGTCCAGTACCATGTTGAAGTCCCCTCCAATGATCATTGCGGTGTCTGTGTGCTCGGAGAGTGATGTGAAAACGGAGTGATAAAAGGATGAGTTGTCAACATTTGGACCGTATAAATTAACTAAGCACAGTTTCATATTCTGAACTGATAGTTTAACTATTATAAATCTCCCTTCAGGATCTGCATCCATGTTGATTACTGTGAATTTTATTTTCCTGTTAATCAGAATGGCTACACCTCTCTGTCTAGAGTTATAACAGGCTGAGAAAATGGAAGGAAACTGAGCTGTAGAGAGGACATCCACTGATGTTTTTGTCATATGAATCTCCTGTAGGAACACAATATCAGCATTTAAGTCTTGTAATCTATTGTGAATTTTTAGTCTCTTCTCTCTAGTCCCGGCTCCGTGCACATTCCACGTGATAAATCTAATCATACTCATAGTGGTGGTGCGTGTTGGATGCTATAGATGTGTGTGTGGGTGTGTGTGTGTGAGTGAGTGAAATTGAAAGAGTGCATGGTATGAGTGTGTGTCTGTATCTCTCTGTGTTTGTGTGACCCTATGTGTGTTATGTGTCTGTGTATATGGATCTTATACAGAGACTGGTATGTTTCTATGTGTATATTGTTTGAGATAGTGAGGTGGCAGCCTGGGGAAAGAAAGTGGGGGAGAGTGTGCAGAGATAGAAAGAAAGTAGTGCAAGAGAGAGAAGAGAAAGAAAGGGAAAAAGAAGTGTATACGGAAACCATAAAGAAGAGAAAAAAAAAAAAAAAAAAAAAAAAATAGACTAGATAGATAGGCATAGACTAGAGACTGACAGTGTTATTGACAATAAATGTCACCATAAATCTTTCTAATGTAACCTGCGTGAGAAAGGCGAATACATATCTGGTTCAGTAGAGCCAAGGGGTGGTGTTCCGGTCACGGTGTAGCTGCCCATTTATATAAAGTTTGTCCACCGAGATGACAGCGCGGGCACCTTCCTCCAGGAATCTTCTCCTGATGGGGAACAAGATCTTACGACGCTCCAGAATTTCTTTGGGGAACTGATCATTCATGCTGAAATTGGTCCCCCGGAGCTCTCTTCCGCATCGCTTCACCTCTTCTTTTACTTTATGAAGCACGAATTTGGCAACTATTGGACGTGGCCTATTTTGTCCTGGTTTTCTAGCACCCAAACGATGAACTCTATGAAATTGAATAGACTTTACCTTATCTTCAGGGAGCTTCAGTTGTGTTTGCATAAACTTTTTCACGGTTGCCTCGGCATCCTCTTCAGGTTGCTCTTGGAGACCTGCGAAAACCAGGTTATCCCTCATGCTCCTACTCTGCAGGTCTAGAATAGCTTCTTTAATTTTTTTGTTTTCCTCCGTGACCCGTGTTACTCCTTCGGTGAAGGATTTCACGGACTCACGGAGCGTGTTATTCTCCGCGGCCAGAGATTCAACCTGTTTTTGGCTGAATTCCAGAGACTCACGCAGCGCCTGGATTTCCCGGTGAAGAGCCTCCAGCAGACCCAACCGGGCATCAAAGTTAGCCAGTTTCCCATCAATTGACATTAATATATCCGCCATGTCGCTCCCGGTTGGAGATGTCGGAGAGGTCTCACCGGAGGGATTATCTTGGCGGCTCCTTTTAGATTTCCCCATGACGATCCGCTGATAGCTCTCGTCGATGAAGCTCGTCAGGCTGGTCCAATCCTCTTCACTGCGATCCAGGTTTGCCGGTTTATTGTGGTTTTAGACTAACTTTCTTTCTTACCTTTTTATGTTATTTATCAATTTCTGTTCTTTTCTTTAGTTCGGCATTTGTTTGTTTTCAGTAGCGCACCATGTTGGATACTGCCAAGTCTCGTCGAGTCTCGCCGTATCTCGCGTTACAGCATACTTCTTGCCACTAGTTTGTTTTAAATTCATATTCAAGGGAATGAACTCACAATTCCTCTCAGAGACACACAGACACATCAGTCCTGTTGTTAGTTAAGACACAGCAGAGTCTTCAGGTTGCACATTCTGTCCATTTAGAGAACCTGCAGACACACAGCTCATTACCTACTGTCCTGCTGACACATTGTCTTTTTGATCAGCATGTCTGTAAAGAAAATGTTTGCTTCTTACCGTCCCAGTTAACTGACAGCAAAAGAAAAACAAGCACAAAGTCAGTAGTGATCATTGTGAAAGCCGTTTGTCTCTGTCCAGTCTACAGTGTGTATGTCAGTGATTTAGTCCCTGTCTTAAACTCTGCAACACATATGTAAAGATGGAGGAGGTCAGAGTTTGCATCGACTCCTCCTCCTCTTTGTGTACGCCCCTCTGATAAAATAGTTAAATACAAGGTAGAATAAATTATTAGAAAACTCATCTCCAGACTGTTTTTTGGAGAAGTGACGCTGAACAAAGACGCAGAAACTACAAACACAACTGCACCATCGGCTGATGTGCCGCAACCTGGCAAACAATGTGGGAATGCTCCTGAACAGTTCCACTCATTTTTGCAGCAGCTCAGCAGCTTCACACAATATGGCTTTAAAATAGCAGACGTAAGTTCAAACAGAGACCACCTGATGGCAGTCCAAGCCAGTTTATCAGCTTCTAAAATCCACCTCTGAGTTTCCCATCACTCACAGTGCATGCTCCTGGAAGGCAGTCCCTTGTGTCATTTGCTTGTTATCACCTGCTGCAGTTTGTCAGACTTTGCAGGTGCTGCAACGAAATGAAATGAATGAAAAGGAAAAAACAAGAAGAATGAAAGGAAAATCAAATATCTTGTAAACCTTGTGCAAATCCTTGCTCCACCACGTGCTGCATCAAGACCAAATGATTTCATTCTGACACAGACTTCCTCACCAGATGGCAGCATTTACTCAGGTTTCCAGCTTCTCCCGATCAGCTGGAATGTGAGGCAACGTGAGCCTTTAGCTCATCAACAAGCTGACATTTAAAACACGGGACAACAAACAGGCCAGATCATTTAGAAGGCGTGCACCATATGAAAAGCTCATCTCATACATACAGTAGAAAGTACATTTGCTTGGATGGTTTTGAGGTACGTGAACTTGAATTGGGTGTTTTCATGTTATGCTTCTTAGACTTAGACTTTATTCATCCACAAGGGAAATTGCTTGGTCACAGTAGCTCAGATGCACATAAAAAACACTCTTGAGAACCACAAGAAAAAAATAAAATAAAATAATTCTTTATGATTCCACTCTACACTTTACGTTTAAGAGGGAAACAGTTCCAGCCTACAAGTGTTTTCTGATGGAAAGTTGGTCTGGGACTCCTCTGATGGGAACTCATTAGGGTCCTGCAAAGATCTGCTGGGCCAGTTAGATCATTTGAGCGGAGCTTTGTGTAGTGACAAGGTGGAATTTAGGAGTCACAGCAGCAGGGCCAGACGGTTGTAAAAGTCGGTGAAGTAAAAGTAAAAGGCTAATACATACTGTCACATGTTCTGTTGCTCTGATTGGTTGTTGAACTAACCATTTGCATGCGGAGGCGTTTTTCTCTCTGTGTCGGCTGAAACACGGCCCGTAATAAAAAATCCAGATGGAGTCAAGTCAAAGTTTATTTCTAAAGCACATTTAAAAACAACCTGAGTTGAACCAAAGTGCTGAACAAGCAGAACATTAATAATAAATAATAAAATCCAAGATATCCTGCTCAACATGGACTGAAGGCCAGCGAGAAGAAGTGGGTTTTCAACAATAATTTAAAATGCTCCAAACTCTGGGAGCAGCTTTGATATAAAAGGGTCGGCTGTTCCAGAGTTTGGGGGCCACCACTGAAAAGGCTCTATCGCCTCTGTTTCTGAGCCTGGATCTGGGGAGGTCCAGTCGCGGCAAAATCATATGTGGGGGAGGTAGGACTTACTCAGAAGTCTTAATTTAGAAAAGCATGTCTTGACCACTGAACTAATCTGCTTATCAAATTTAAAGTCAGAGTCATCTATCACACCAAGGTTTCTTCCAGCAGGGTGACAGTAGGAGGCTAGAGGGTCGACTGCCCTCAGGCTCCAGAGCCTCAAGTAAGGGACCCACCTGAGCTTGAAGGAAAAAGTCTGAAAGAGGAATTTATTATTATTATTATTATTATTATTATTGATAATTTGAGTCCACATTTATTTTGACCTTTGCCTGTGTGAATCCCTTTCTCCTGAAAGCATGTGGTGATTTCATGCCTGGATACGTACAGATATCCAAATATCACATAGCGTAGTGACAGATGTATGTGTTGCATTAAGGAAATCCATTTGCAGCTCTGGAGGTTTCCACAAAGTTTCAGGCCTGCAGGTGTGGTCCCAGAGGTGCAGAGAGAGCGGGGGAGTGGCTCTCTAAAGATGACAAGTTTAGAAACAGCAGGAAACTGAAAGCCTGCAGACTTTAACTGATAACAGAAGTTCACAGTACGTTGACTTCACATGTTGTTATTTTAGATGGTTTTGGACTGAAGCAACAGAACAAATCCTCAAGTGCTTTTGACGTTTCTCACAATCATCACTAGTAATTCTGTCAATTTATAATGCAGCAAATATTTATTATACTCTCCAAGTTACTAATGAAAACAAAATGAGCAATTATTAACAGAAAAAAAATATATTGTTACTAAACAAAAATGACATCACAGACAGAACATGTTTTCATGACACAGAGACTGAATGACACATCAGCACAAAATACAACATTTAACGTTACTTTGCGTCACATACTTCACATTCTTCACATGCATTACCCGTGGCCTTAGACACTCCTCGAGGTTTCATAGACTGATCACTACCAGCAGGCCAGACGTTACAGTAGAACGTCTTGTTCTGGTTCCACTTTTCCTTGTTGGTGACGTAAAGACTTGTAACTGAGTAGCCATTTGTGGTCTTCTGTGGAGGGAAGTTGACGCCATTAGAAAAGTCTCCAGTATCTTCTGACCAGGTGATGTAGTAATCCTGCAGCACACGACTGGAGACCAGACACACCAGAGTGACCTCAGCTGACTTGTCTTTTCCAATGTCCTCATTTGGAAGGATGTGAACTGTCACTGTTGGCTTTGTTCCATCTGAAAGAGAGTCAAGGAGATCCATGACTGAGCTGAAGTCAACAACAACAGCAACCAATCCCTGTAATAGTCACTCTATGTTTAGTTACATACCTCCTTTGTTCACAGTCAGCTCTTGGATAACTGGTGTCATATCTCCTATGGTGGCAGAACATCTCACTGTGTTGACTGTCTTCCACTCAGTGGGACTTTGAGTCAGTTTGCTGGTTTTGATCTGTGCATCTTCTATGGTGGTAATGTTGTTTGTCACAGGCTGTCCATTGATGTGCCAAGTGACTGCAGTTTCAGAGACAATGGTGTCCTGTCCACTGACGACACACTCCAACTCTACCTGGTTGATGGTGAATATTTTTGTAGGATTTGGGGAGTTCAGTGTCACTGAGATGGGAGCTACATGAGGGGAAGCTATGAAAAAAAAAAAAAAAAACGATTAGTGGCATTTCTTGTTAAGAGGGAAAAGAAAACAAACTAAAAGATGGACTGAACCACAACAAGATGACAAAGAAAACTTTTTTGTACCATCACAGTGATTGAGGACATCACAGAGTGAACAGGTTTTCATTGGAGAAAGTTCACTCAGACTCTTAATGAGACATCAGTTCAGAAAACCACATTCATAACTCAATCTACTATTTTTCACATTTGCATGAATTACCTGTGGGATTAGACACTCCTCGACTTCTCATAGGCTGATCACTACCAGCAGACCTGACGTTACAGTAGAACATCTTGTTCTGGTTCCACTTTTCCTTGGTGGTGATGTAAAGACTTGTAACTGAGTAGCCATTTGTGGTCTTCTGTGGAGGGAAACTGGTGCCATCAGTGAAGACTCCACCATCTTCTGACCAGGTGATGTAGTGATCCTGCAGCACAGGACTGGAGACCAGACACACCAGAGTGACCTCAGATGAGTTGTCTTGTCCAATGTGCTCGTCTGGAAGGATGTGAATTGTCACTGTTGGCCTTGTCCCATCTGAAAGAGATACTCAGATTAACATGGAGATCCATGCATGAGCTGAGTTTGAGTCATATTGATACAGGTACAGCTGTAATATTATTGACTAATTTTCCAGTGCTAAACATTAAAATTTTGTCTAATTTTTGCAGATCACAACAATAAATGTGTTTAATAGCTACAGTTTGATATCTAGTCTTTTTAATTTGGTTACATACCTCCTTTGTTCACAGTCAGCTCTTGGATAACTGGTGTCATATCTCCTCTGGTGGCAGAACATCTCACTGTGTTGACTCTCTTCCACTCAGTGAAACTTTGAGTCAGTTTGCTGGTTTTGATCTGTCCACTATATTGTGTAGTAATGTTGTTTGTCACAGGCTGTCCATTAATCTTCCAAATGATTGTAGTTTCAGAGACAATGGTTCTGTCCTGTCCACTGACGACACACTCCAACTCTACCTGGTTGTTGTTGAATATTCTTGTAGGATTTGGGGAGTTCAGTGTCACTGAGATGGGAGCTACATTAGGGGAGGTAATGAAAAACAACAACAACAATGATTAGTGGCATTTCCTGTTCAGAGGGAAAAGAAAATGAATTAAAAGATGGACTAAAAAAGAAAATGATGGCAAATGTTACGAACCAGCTCTGGTAGGGGTGAGGGAAGCAACATTAAAACCAGGTGGAAATGCCTTTTTAGTTAAGATTTATTGTGAAACGATTAAGACAACAGAAAGTTCAGCCCTAAGGCTTGACAAGGGGTGTTGAATAAACCAAACAAAATTAGTAAAACAAAATGAAAGTAAACATATAGACCGAGTCCTTGTTAGGAATGAAATGTCAAAAGAAAACCCTACCTCCTTAACCAAAATCAAAACACACCAATGAACAATACCCCAAACCTAAATGTTTCCATGGAAACCTAAACTAGCCAGAGTGAACCAAAAGATGTATAAAGGCAAAGTCCAGCTCTTAGACAAACAAACCCAAGTGCTTATTTAACAATATCTTCACAGACTAAATATTTCGGAAGTAATTCAAAAGAACAATAAGCACAGATTCACAGTCGAGCTTCCAGTTGCCCCAGAGTGACGACAGCATGACGTTTAAATGAGAACCCCCAACCAATTGGTCCTTCAGGGGTCATGGTGATGAGTCTCCACAGAGAAATCCACCTCACCTGGAAACTGACAGGACAGAAATGGCAGGAGCCATAACAGCAAATCAAACCTCACTTCTTGTACAGTCACACTCCACCACTGGTTCAGACTCAGTCAGAGTCTGACTGCAAACACCTGGAAGAAAAGCAGTGTGATCAGAACAGAACATGAAGCTTTGACATAGAACCAGAGGAGAGCAGAAGTGTGGTATTCACCAGAGAACAGCAGCAGAAACGTTAGACATGCAGTTAAAGTCATTGTGGAAATGAGTTGCATGTCTGGTTGGTGGTTTGGTTTCTCTTCAGTTTGCAGTCACATTAATAAAGATGGACGAGATCCAGATTTGCATTGACTCCTCCTCACACTAAAAAACAATGTTTTCAAACTGATATTAGTCCTGCTCCTAGACTGCCTTGTAGTGTTTTGAGAAGCAACTGTAAATGTCCAATCTCACCTTTAAAAAGACATGACATTGTTCCAGTTTTATATTGGATGTAGGGTCAGGGCTGCTTTTGTCTGGACTGGTTTGTTTTAAAATAATTTGTCAAAGTCTCACATTCCTAATCAGCCAAAGTCATGTTTTAATATGTTTTCATATAGTGGTTCTCTCCAGGTACTCCAGCTTCCTCCTACCATCTAAACACATGCTCGTATTGGCCGTAGGTGTGAGTGTGAATGGTTGTCTGTCTCTCTGTGTTAGCCCTGTGATAGACTGGAGACCTGTCCAGGGTGGACCCCTCCTCTTACCCAGTGACAGCTGGGAGAGGATCCAGTCCCCCGCGACCCTCCAGAGGACAAGTGGTTACAAAAAATGAATGAATGAATGAATCTGATAATTTATTCTGGCCTTTGCCTGTGTGAATCTCTTTCTGCTGAAAGCATGTGGTGATTTCATGCCTGGATACGTACAGATATCCAAATATCACGTAGCGTAGTGACACATGTGTGTGTTGCATTAAGGAAATCCATTTGCAGCTCTGGAGTTTTCCACAAAGTTTCAGCCCTGCAGGTGTGGTCCCAGAGGTGCAGAGAGAGTGGGGACTTGTCTCTCTAAAGATGACGTGAAGTTTAGAAACAGCAGGAAACTGAAAGCCTGCAGACTTTAACTGATTACAGAAGTTCACAGTGTGTTGACTTCACATGTTGTTATTTTAGATGTTTTTGGACTGAAGCAACAGAACAAATCCTCAAGTGCTTTTGACGTTTCTCACAATCATCACTCATAATTCCTTCAATTTATTATGCAGCAAATCTTTATTATACTCTCCAAGTTACCAATGAAAACTACTATTAACATGTAAAAATATATTTTCACTGAACAAGCTACGAATAAATTTCATTTTTTTCTACAATTTTATTTCAAACAGTCAGCACACTCATCCAGCTGCTGGACAGTGACTGATTCATTCAGAAACCAATGAAGTAACCACTATTATGGTTATTCTGGAAAACAGACAATTTCTTCATGTGTTTGTATCAAGATCAGTGTTTTAGTTTAATTTTGTGGCAGTCAGAACTAGGACTATAATTCTGTGAGGTAGTCTCTGTCTGTCAGCCAACTTCAGATGAGGACTGGAGGTTTTTAATGTCAATATGTTGAAGCTGTACTGTGAGAGGGAACATGTACAACTAAAGCCTCAAGCAGAGACAGGTGAAGTTGATGTGTCCCCCTTAGACACTGTCCAGTGCTGAAGTTACCTCTCATTGTGTTAGCCTGGCAGTAGAGAGGGGTTCAGAGGAGCTGTCCAGTGCTGAAGTTACCTGAAGTTCTGATAAGAAGAAGGACAGTAGGATTTCATCCAGTGTCTCAAATAAACTAAGAACCTGTCACTGTGAGTCTCAAGCACAATAATAAACAGACACCTGATAACAAACAGGCTTTATTCAAATGAGGTGAAATTAAATTCATTTTGGTATAAAGACCATTTCTAATGAGCTGAACAGACAGGATATGAAGACTTTTTAAATGTCATCAATCTTTTGAATCATGTGTCACTGACAATCACTTGTTGCTTTATTTCCATCTCTCTGTGTCATACTAATGTTTTAATATAGTTTAGATTGTGAACATTTCACATTTCTAATGATCTTATTCAGACAAATTCACTTTGAGTTCTGTTCAGTTTGGTCTTTGTTTGAGACTCATTTCATTTAATGTTGAAGAAATATGACATTTAACCTTGATAGTACTGAAATGATTATTGGGAGTAGTATTTTCTCATCTGTTAACAGTAAATAATACATCAAACTTCATTAAACTTGTTTTGTAGGTGGAGAGAAAACCCAGCTGGCTCTGAGTCACATTGCTGTTTGTTGTCTGTGGAGGTTTTTGTACAGCTGCTAAACCAACTTCAGTCACTGTGAGTCTCTAGCACAATAATAAACAGCAGAATCTTCAGTCTTCAGACTGTTCATCTGCAGAAACAGCTGTTGTCTGTTGTTGTCTCTGGAGATGGTGAACCGGCCTTGAACTGACTGAGAGTAGAGGATGTAACTGCTACCATCATTGCTAATAGTGGAGATCCACTCCAGTCCTTTTCCAGGAGCCTGTCTGATCCAGCCCATCCAGTTGCTGCTGAAGTCCAGTCCAGATGTTGTACAGGTCAGTGTGTGAGACTCTCCAGGTCTTTTAACCACTGGTTCAGACTCTGTTATGGTCCAACCTTCAGCTCCACTCCAAACAAACAGAGCAACCACCAAGAGTGTCAGCTTTCTGTCAGCCATGTTGACAGTGTGATTAGTAGCTTTTCAACTCCCCTTTAAATATGATGTCAACTGGAGCCCTGTGAGAATTTGGTTACAGTCAGCTCCTCCTACATCACTCCATCTATTAAAGTCACATTCAAGGTTCTTTTTAGTGAGATGGATAAAAGCTTAATTTTGCTTTTCTATTCATTTAAGTGATACGACCGGCTCGTTGGCCGCAACAAAACAGGAGTTGTACACTCAAGTGAAGTATAATAAAGCAACATTTATTAAAGTAAATCTCAAATCAGATGGGATGTGGAAATCAGAATCAGGGGTGAAGGTGAATGTATGGGTGTGTTGGTCAATGTGTGGTCCATGTTGTTAGTGCGAAATAAGATAACTCAAATAAAACATTAGCACTCTGGTTTGGTGCCACCGGGAGAGCTCAGAGCAGGCAGAGAGAGAGAGAGAGAGAGAGAGAGAGAGAGAGAGAGCTGGCATCTGGGAAGGCGGGGTTATATAGGCCTAACAGTAAATGCTGGCCAGGTGCTCCATGTCAGCCTAATGCACTGCTTCACCTGCAACAAATAAACACACCAACAGTACACTGCACGCCGACACATAGAACTCAGGCCTGGGGCCAGCACATTATGTATTTCACTTATATCCACATTTTAAATGATAGCTCCCTGACACAGTACAATTGTATACATTTTATTTCCAATATATTAAATAACAGAAAATATGATTTCAATTCAGGATTCTTTGATTTCCATGTTTTTCTCTTGGTGACTGCTTTTAATTGAGGAATTATGTTTCCAGGTTGTTTCTTCCATTCTTATATATCTCATCAACAGTCTGAGTGAAAATCGTTCACTTGGACCCAGAATGAACTGAATAAAACTTTGAGGGTCAAAGGTCAAGGTTCAACTAAGCGAGACTAAAATCAATTAGAATCTCATTTTATTCTGTTTGTCCTCATTCTCTGAAATACTAGGTGTAATCTGAAATCCAAACTACTGTAAACTAAAAAAAGGTAGATTACATATTTAAATGTCATTTCAGAAAATAACTAAATATTAAATTACACAGATGATTTTTCATGATTTCAAATCTCTCTCAGCTAATGACAAGAAATAATTTTAGTATTAGTGACTGGATTGTGTAAAATGTTTGTATTACGTGTTTTGTGTACTCTTTCAACTACTCAAAGAAAGGAGCTTTATCATGGGTCATTATGTGATGGAGAAGGACTGGAGGTTTTTGTACAGCTGCTAAACCAACTTCAGTCACTGTGAGTCTCTAGCACAATAATAAACAGCAGAATCTTCAGTCTTCAGACTGTTCATCTGCAGATACACCTGATCTCTGTTGTTGTCTCTGGAGATGGTGAACCGGCCTTGAACTGACTGAGAGTAATAGATGCTGCCACCACCACTATTAATGTAAGCAATCCACTTCAGTCCTTTTCCAGCAGCCTGTCTGACCCAAGCAGCACTAATATCACCACCGAACCCTGAATATGTACAGGTCAGTGTGTGGGATTCTCCAGGTCTTTTAACCACTGGTCCAGACTCAGTCAGTGTTTGACCCTCAGTACCTGCAGAAATGGAAACAGCTCATTAGTTCAGTCACATTGTCTTCACATCACTTTGTTTGTCCAACACATTTTCATGTCCTTACCAGCCAAGGTACAAAACATGATGAAGAAAATAACAGGTGTGATCATTGTAAAAGTCACTTGTCTTTGTCCAGTCTGCAGTGTGTATGTTAGACTGAGCTGACCTTTGCTCTGCAACACATATAAACACATCAAAGATATCAGTTTTGCATTGACTCCTCCTCCTCAAAGAGAAACACACCATATTTCACACATCTCTGAAAACTCAACTATGTAGATCATGTATGTGAGAACTAAACTTAAAAGATTGTAACATGAATTATTAATAAATTATGTCTTCACTTAATTGAGTTTAAACTGATATTTGTTGCTCTCAGCAGAAACTGTGGACCAGTTTTATATTTAGAATATTCTGTATAAATCTCCACTAACAGTTAATCCATTATTCAAAGCTGCTCTAGAAAATTATTATAGGAGGATTATTTATATAAGAAGACAACAACATGTTATTGGTAACTGTACCAAACAGGAAGTGACACACCACAAAAAACAGCTGCTCCTTTTACAGTCATCATCTGTGTGTTACTAGTTACATATATTTAATTCACTACTTTGATTTTTATTGTCATCTTTTGGTCATTGTGAAGTATTTCCCGAAGCGTCGACATTTCCAAAACACAGAGATGGTAAATAGAAGAAGTAGTTTTTGTATGACTCTCACAGACAGGGTCATTGTGGTTTTATTCATGCTGCGGGAAACAAACGGTCACATTGTGGTGATGGACTGAACACTTAGAACAAGAAGAAAGACCTCATGATGTAAATTATTTCTGCATGAAGATCAGATTAAAGGTTGGTTCATAATGAAGTGACGGTGAACATTAGTGTCACAGGGCAGGAAGACAGGTTTTAGAGTGATTGTATTTTTTTACTTGTTTTATATTTTATTGAGGTTTTACCTTTGCATGCTTTTATGTGTTGTGTTTTAATTGTTTTATTTGTGTTTAATGCATGCGCGTGATTTTAATGACTTCCTGAACACACCTTTGTGGAGTAGCTGCACCTGGGAGGTTCCGCCCTCTGTGCTTAATAGACGGCCACCTACCCAATCAGAGTAGCACGGAGGGTTTGCCCCGGATATAAAAGTGGCATCACGGGACTGGTGAGGGGAGCTGATACAGGAAAGGGACACCGTAGGGAGGTCGGGACGCCGGAGGACCAGAAGGAGGTCGGGACGCCAGAGGGGATACGCCAGAGGGAATACGCCAAGTGAGCTGGAGACGAGGCCAGGCAGCGGGTGCGCCGACCGAAGGAAAGAAGAAACCCCAGAGCGTTACAACACGAACTACTCGCAGCGGCAGAGCATAGTGCTCTGCCAGGCGGGTGAGTACCTCCCTTAGGGACATAGTAACGCTCTGACGTGTGGTTTTGCGGCGGCTCAACTGTGTTGTGTGGACACCCGTACTGGTCTCGTATTTTTACTTTTCAGGCGATTCCCGGGACGGCCGCTGCAATCGGTAACCGAGGCACCGGTAACCCCTGGCTCCAGCGGCAGACCTCCGCCACCCCCTCTGAACTGCCCTTGGACCCGGCTTGGCCACCCCAGCAGACGCCCTTTAGGATTGGACTGTTTTTAACGATCGTAGTTTTTATCTTTGTTTTTTTCTAAAAATCTTTTAAGGTTTTAGCACCTTGTGGTTTTATTTTGTTAAGTCCATTCCAATAAATCATTGTTCAGTACACCGGCATCGAGTGGTTCTCCGCCTCCCTTTCCCCTGGTCGCTGTCAGCGTGCTCTCCCCCGATAATTCACCAATACCTGCGTTTTCCCCTTTAATAACAATAACTTTTTCATTTATCATTATTTCATGTTCCACTTCTCATCATTCCTTCCCCCCTCGGTTACAGATTTTGGCGTTGTCGGCAGGATCGGGGTTTAGAGCACCTGCAGTGACCAAGATAGGAGGCGGCCATGATGATGCCGGTGTACCCTGGCGCCCCTTGGTTGCCAAAGTTTAAAGGACCAGGTGACGATTTAAAATACAATGATTGGAAGGAACAAATGCAAGGTTTGTTGGGCACACAAGACTTGATAGAAGCCAGGAAGGTCGATATTGTTTTGGGTGCATTAGCTGGGGAAGCTAAGCGTCAGATAAGTGTTTTAGATGAGGGTGAAAGGGACCAAATTCGCAAAGTCTTTTTGTATTTAGACTCACTATATGGTGATAGGACCCCTACACCTGTGCTAAGGTCCCAATTCTTTAGCTGTGTCCAGAGGCCAGATGAGACGGTACCCTCATATGTCCTTAGGCTACGAGAGTTGCATTGCAGGCTGCGGCGACATGACCCAGACAGTGCCCCCTCCGACACTGCCTTGAGAGACCAGCTACTACTGGGGCTACGTGAGGGTCCCCTGGCCCAAACCTTGAAGGTTTACGTCCGCCGCAACCCAGATGAAACCTTTTCTGCTGTTCATCAGGAAGCACTGTTGCTGGATTTGGAGCGTGGAAGCCCAAGGCCTGAGGTAATATGTGCGTCTGTGAGTAACCCAGGTGTGTCTGCTCAGACTCAGGGTGCCAACTGGAAAGAGACCCTGAAGCGAGAGATAATGGAGGATGTAAGATTACAAATGTCCGGAATCACTCAGGAACTGTTAAGGGAGATCAGACTGCTCCTCCAACCAACCAGCATTGTGCCAGAGCCACCTATACAAACCGTGAGGGAGCAACAGCGGTCAACTGCCAACCCAAACAGTTGGATAAATGAGAGACTCCACCGATAGCTCTAGCGATTGCAGAGACTCAGGAGCTTCCCTTGCCTCTGATCTATGGGTTTCCCCCGAGGCCTGTAGGGATGCCTCCTGCGAGAGAAGAATCGGTACCACAACGGTCCACAGGGGCAAATTGGGATAACCCCCAGTGAGATGCAGGGATTGACAATGTTGCAGGGACTGCTAACATTAAGGTGTGGTGAAGTGTCACAGGGCAGGAAGACAGGTTTTAGAGTGATTGTATTTTTTTACTTGTTTTATATTTTATTGAGGTTTTACCTTTGCATGCTTTTATGTGTTGTGTTTTAATTGTTTTATTTGTGTTTAATGCATGCGCGTGATTTTAATGACTTCCTGAACACACCTTTGTGGAGTAGCTGCACCTGGGAGGTTCCGCCCTCTGTGCTTAATAGACGGCCACCTACCCAATCAGAGTAGCACGGAGGGTTTGCCCCGGATATAAAAGTGGCATCACGGGACTGGTGAGGGGAGCTGATACAGGAAAGGGACACCGTAGGGAGGTCGGGACGCCGGAGGACCAGAAGGAGGTCGGGACGCCAGAGGGGATACGCCAGAGGGAATACGCCAAGTGAGCTGGAGACGAGGCCAGGCAGCGGGTGCGCCGACCGAAGGAAAGAAGAAACCCCAGAGCGTTACAACACGAACTACTCGCAGCGGCAGAGCATAGTGCTCTGCCAGGCGGGTGAGTACCTCCCTTAGGGACATAGTAACGCTCTGACGTGTGGTTTTGCGGCGGCGCAACTGTGTTGTGTGGACACCCGTACTGGTCTCGTATTTTTACTTTTCAGGCGATTCCCGGGACGGCCGCTGCAATCGGTAACCGAGGCACCGGTAACCCCTGGCTCCAGCGGCAGACCTCCGCCACCCCCTCTGAACTGCCCTTGGACCCGGCTTGGCCACCCCAGCAGACGCCCTTTAGGATTGGACTGTTTTTAACGATCGTAGTTTTTATCTTTGTTTTTTTCTAAAAATCTTTTAAGGTTTTAGCACCTTGTGGTTTTATTTTGTTAAGTCCATTCCAATAAATCATTGTTCAGTACACCGGCATCGAGTGGTTCTCCGCCTCCCTTTCCCCTGGTCGCTGTCAGCGTGCTCTCCCCCGATAATTCACCAATACCTGCGTTTTCCCCTTTAATAACAATAACTTTTTCATTTATCATTATTTCATGTTCCACTTCTCATCATTCCTTCCCCCCTCGGTTACAGATTTTTTTCTGTCACGAGGGGAAAGAGGGGGAGATGAGAAGTGGATATGATGAGATGAAGAGAAGGTTATTATTGTTATTGAAGGGAAAGGGGGGAAGCACAGGTACTGGTGATTTATCGGGGGAGAGCACGCTGACAGCGACCAGAGGAGAGAGAGGACGGCAAACCAACGAGAGCCGGTGTACTAAAAACAAAAGGTTTATTAAAAGAACTTAAAATAAATAAAAAACAATAAAAGAACAAAACGTTAAAACCTTAAAAAGGTTTTAAAACCAAAAGTTAAAAGAATACAAATAAACATTAAAAACTGTCCACTACTAAAACAAAATAAAAAGAGAGTCAATCATGGCCGCCAGACCGGGGACGAGGCGGCTCAGAGGGGAGATGACGGAGGCCTTCCACCGCTCCAGGTGCCGCAGGCGCCTCTTCTGGCCCTTAGCAGTGGGCTGCCCGGCTGACACCTGGAAGATAAGAAACAACATGGCCAGTACGGGTGTCCACACATCGCACGGGTACAGGTGCCGCCGCACAACCACACACGAGAGCGTTACTGACGGCCCATAGGGCGAAACTTACCCGCCAGGCAGGGCGCACTGTCCTGCCGCTGCGAGAACTTCATGTAGTAACGCTCCGCGGTCTCTTCATACGTGCGGCCGGCACACCCGCTGCTGGGACACCCGCTGCCTTCGCCTCGTTCTCGGCTCGATCACGGCCTCCTCTTCATTCTCCTCCCCTCACGCCGCCACGACGTCCCTCTGGCGTTCCTCTCCCATGGTGGTGACTCGTGTCCTCTCAGTTCCCAGTCCGTCAGTCAGTCCGCCATCCATCCATCCATCCATCCATCACGTTCTCCTTGTGTTCTTACATCTTATCGCCGGACCTCTGGCGTCTTTCTCCCATTGTGCCTTTTTTTCTTTTCCGGGTCGTACCTTTCTATATACCCCTCCGCCACTCTCCCCCGCTACCGATTGGTTCCGTGGTACGGGGAGAGGGCGGAGCCTCCCAGGTGCAAATGGTGGTGTGTTCACGGGCAGTAGTTAGTTAAAAACACACGCATGCATTAAAAACATAATAAATAAAATGGTTAAAAACAACACAAGTAAAAGCATGCAAAGGTTAAAATTCAATAAAACAAAATATTCAAATCATACTAAAACCCACACTTCTGCCCCGTGACATTAGTTTACACAACAGGTTGATTCTTTTCATCCTATGTTTGGATCAGTTTCAGAGTCAACATCTTGACCCCATCCATATTAAAAGATCATTTTGATGATACGGTAGGTTTTTGTACAGCTGCTCAACCAACTTCAGTCACTGTGAGTGTCGGGCACAATAATAAACAGCAGAATCTTCAGTCTTCAGACTGTTCATCTGCAGAAACAGCTGTTCTCTGTTGTTGTCTCTGGAGATGGTGAACCGGCCTTGAACTGACTGAGAGTAGTAGATGTAGCTGCTACTACGACCATCAGTAGCAATCCACTCCAGTCCTTTTCCAGGAGTCTGTCTGACCCAACCCCACCAGTTGCTGCTGAAGTCCAGTCCAGATGTTGTACAGGTCAGTCTGTGAGACTCTCCAGGTCTTTTAACCACTGGTTCAGACTCTGTTATGGTCCAACCTTCAGCTCCACTCCAAACAAACAGAGCAACCACCAAGAGTGTCAGCTTTCTGTCAGCCATGTTGACAGTGTGATTAGTAGGTTTTCAACTCCCCTTTAAATATGATGTCAACTGGAGCCCTGTGAGAATTTGGTTACAGTCAGCTCCTCCTACATCACTCCATCTATTAAAGTCACATTCAAGGGAATCAACTCACAATTTGATTTTTGGACAAATATTAAATGTCATTGTCCTCTCAGAGACACACAGACACACCAGTCCTATATTTGGTAAAATGAATAACTGATGTCATCAAGTCAATCCTCTCTGATCTGTGTATATCATCAACACTACAACCAGGAGGATTTGATTAATTACAAAATATCAGTCTTGGTTTAGATATCAGGTACACTAGTCATTATTCTGAGCATTGATTAACTTTTTTTTGTCATCTCACAAAGTCACACCAATGATTTAAAATTATTATTGATTGTGGACATCTCACATTTTTGTGTTTATAAAGGAGCAAAACTTTGCATAGAGCTCCCTCTACAGGTTTAAAAAGGAACATTCAGCAGTTCAAAGCTCTGTTCCACATCACTGTCTGGAAGCTTATTGTGGAGCAGATGAGGGTGTGACTGGGCTGTGACAAATAATGTTCCCTCTTGTGACACTGTGTCTCTGGAGCACCATAATAAACATATTGAATCTTGATCTGCAGATTCACCTGCTGTTGTCTGGAGATGGTGAACCAGCCTTTGATGACTGATGATCTATCACCACTATAATGGGCAGTAACAAAGCTCATCATCAGCTGATTGCTGTCTTCACTGTTTGTGTTGAACTTCATATTTTAGGTCTTCTACTGCCCCCTGGAGGTTCTAGTGGAAATAAATACTTGGATGTTTTTGTACAGCCTCTCTGTTCACTTTAACCACTGTGACTCTCTGGCACAGTAATACACAGCAGAGTCTTCAGGCTGCACATTCTGTCCATTTAGAGTCACTGTTTTGCTGGAAGAGTCTAAGTCGATGCTGAACTTGTTCTTTAGAGAATCTTTGTAGTATGAACTGCCAGTATTTTTCATTCCAATCCACTCCAGTCCTTTTCCCGCAGGTTGTCTGATCCAACCTGTCCAATAGCCAAGAGAATAAGAGACCTGACAGGTGATGGTCAGACGTTGACCTGGCTGCACAGTCACAGAGGCTGGCTGTGTCAACTGTTCACACTTCACACCTGTTAAAAGAAGAAAAGGTTTAGTTCCAATCTATCAAGTGTCTCTGCAGAAGAACAACTGTTGACTGAGACAAACCCAGAGAGACTCACAGGATCCAGCTGCCAACAGCAGCAGCAGAGCTACAGGAAACATGTTGAGTCTGATGTTCTGGTTCCTCCACAGTCTGATGTGAAGTTTTTATATCTGAGTAGAGACGACGTCACTGAGTTTGCATACAATCAAACAGATGAAGCATTAATATCAGCCTATCTAGACAGGTAATAGTGGACTCAGAGTGATGACTGAGTTCTGACTCCAATCTGCAGCTCCTCATGGATTTATGGAGTTTTATTGACTTTCAGCTCGTTGCTTTTATTTCCGTTTAAGGAATGTAACCCAATCAAACAGAATCATGTCTCTGATGAACGTTGATTAAAGTTGGTTTTTAGTCTTTACTGGAGGAGTGTCAACTTATTTACAGACAGTTTAACTGCTCCATGTTGTTTCTGTCCAGTTTGTAACTGAACTGAGAGACAAAACAAACACGAGTTGATCGATATAGAGATAAATGTTGATCACTGATGTAAGATTTAAACATTTAACAGAATGTTCAGTTAAAATTATGGTGGAAAATCATGACAAGGATTAATATCTTAATCTATATTTTATAACAGAAGCTCTTTTCACTCTCACATTATCTTGTATTTCAGTTTAATATCATTTACAGACATTATTGTCTCTTGATTTGTAGAAATGTTTTGTATTCATAGAAGTTTAACGTCAGTAATCAGCTGCTGTTTTTGACATGGTTGATTTTGAATTAAAACATAAATGTTACAGTATAAAAACAATGCAAATCCAAATAATAAAAAGGCAGAGAGCAAAAATAAATAAACAAATAAGATTCCTTCATACATGAGCTGTAACTTCCCATGAGAACAGTGCTGGAGGTTTTTGTACAGCTGCTCAACCAACTTCAGTCACTGTGAGTCTCTAGCACAATAATAAACAGCAGAATCTTCAGTCTTCAGACTGTTCATCTGCAGATACACCTGCTTTCTGCTGTTGTCTCTGGAGGTGGTGAACCGGCCTTGAACTGACTGAGAGTAGTATTTGCTGCTACTGTCACCACTGATGGTAGAAACAAACTCCAGTCCTTTTCCAGCAGCCTGTCTGATCCAAGCGTTCCAGTAATCACCACTGAACCCTGAATATGTACAGGTCAGTGTGTGGGATTCTCCAGGTCTTTTAACCACTGGTCCAGACTCAGTCAGTGTTTGACCCCCAGTACCTGCAGACACACAGCTCATTACCTACTGTCCTGCAGATACATTGTCTTTTTGATCAGCATGTCTGTAAAGAAAATGTTTGCTTCTTACCGTCCCAGTTAACTGACAGCAAAAGAAAAACAAGCACAAAGTCAGTAGTGATCATTGTGAAAGCCGTTTGTCTCTGTCCAGTCTACAGTGTGTATGTCAGTGATTTAGTCCCTGTCTTAAACTCTGCAACACATATGTAAAGATGGAGGAGGTCAGAGTTTGCATCGACTCCTCCTCCTCGAAGAGAAACACACCTCTTGCAAATTTCTACTTCTTTCTTCATCATTATCTTTTAGGATTAATGAACAAACATAGAGTGTCCAGATATATTCATCATTTAACAGAAGGTTTTTTCAAATCAGTAACAGGAGCATGATGAATTCTTACTGTTAAAACACATGTTGATGGAAGACCTTAACAAACAGGAACTAACAAACCACATCATCAGCTGTTGATTCACAGTGTTTAGTTTGATAGTGTGTGTGTTTGTTTAGAGGTGTTGTCATACTCTCTGTAGATAGTGTTATCCAAATTCATCAGATGTTTTAGAAAGCCTCTCTGCTTCCATTAAACAGTGTGTGTCTTTATACACAGCAGAGTCTTCAGGCTGCACATTCTGTCCATTTAGAGTCACTGTGTTGCTGGAAGAGTCTAAGTTGATACTGAACTTGTTCTTAAGTGAATCTTTGTAGAATGCTGAATTACGATGGCCCTGAAGTCAAAAAACAACAACATTACAGAAAACACAACACCATTTCAGATTATGGAAAGGGTAGGGACAACACTTCTTGTTTCTGATTTGACAGAGCCCGTGCTAAAATATAAGCTGATGTGATTGGTTGTTTGGTTGCTGCTCGTTGAGAAATTACGCTTTGTGAATAGTCAGCTACGTGGACATGTGGACACTGTGATGCACTTTGAAAGCAGACAACATGTACTGTCCACATTGTGGAAAGAAGTATCAGTCATTGCCAAATTTCTGCATGTCTTGTGGAAAGAAATTGGCATTATTTAAAGAGTCCTAAGTCCTTCACCCATGCTCTCAGTGTTCCAAGGAACATGTTAATGTCATGATGGGTTGAAAGCATAACAAAAATGACATATATGTCCTCTTTCAAAATATTCTTCTATTAATGCCATCTCATCCTTAATTTATAGAAATGTTTTGTATTCATAGAAGTTTAACATCAGTGATCAGCTGCTGTTTTTGACATGGTTAATTAAAACTTACTACTATTATGTACTTTCATCAAGGACATGTATGCATGAAATTAAATTATAAATATTGCAGTGTAATAAAATGTTTAAACTAATCATAAAGGAAGGGTTACTGAAAAACAAAAGTTTCCTTCATACATGAGCTGTAACTTCCCATGAGAAGAATACTGGAGGTTTTTGTACAGCTGCTCAACCAACTTCACTCACTGTGTCACTTCGAGCACAATAATAAACAGCAGAATCTTCAGTCTTCAGACTGTTCATCTGCAGAAACAGCTGTTCTCTGTTGTTGTCTCTGGAGATGGTGAACCGGCCTTGAACTGACTGAGAGTAGAATTTGCGATCACTGTCATCCTCAATAATTGAAATCCACTCAAGTCCTTTTCCAGGAGCCTGTCTGATCCAGCCCATCCATCTGCTGCTGAATGACAGTCCAGATGTTGTACAGGTCAGTCTGTGAGACTCTCCAGGTCTTTTAACCACTGGTTCAGACTCTGTTATGGTCCAACCTTCAGCTCCACTCCAAACAAACAGAGCAACCACCAAGAGTGTCAGCTTTCTGTCAGCCATGTTGACAGTGTGATTAGTAGGTTTTCAACTCCCCTTTAAATATGATGTCAACTGGAGCCCTGTGAGAATTTGGTTACAGTCAGCTCCTCCTACATCACTCCATCTATTAAAGTCACATTCAAGGGAATCAACTCACAATTTGACTTTTGGACAAATATTAAATGTCATTGTCCTCTCAGAGACACACAGACACACCAGGCCTATATTTGGTAAAATGAATAACTGATGTCATCAAGTCAATCCTCTCTGATCTGTGTATATCATCAACACTACAACCAGGAGGATTTTATTAATTACAAAATTTCAGTCTTGGTTTAGATATCACGTACACTAGTCATTATTCTGAGCAATGACAAACTTCTTTTTTTTGTCATCTCACAAAGTCACACTAATGATTTAAAATTATTATTGATTGTGGACATCTCACATTTTTGTTTAAAAAGGAGCAAAACTTTGCATAGAGCTCCCTCTACAGGTTTAAAAAGGAACATTCAGCAGTTCAAAGCTCTGTTCCACATCACTGCCTGGAAGCTTATTGTGGAGCAGATGAGAGCATGCAATAATATAAAGCATCTGTCCTCAGCCCTACTCATAATACTCTGCTGAGAATCAGTGTGGAGTTTGATGGTTTAATGGGACAGCTACAGGAACCAGGAGGACAAAGACAAAACTCTTGGTGGGGAACAGAAGGCTGAGATAGTTGACTGGAAGGCAGATGGAGCAGATGAGTCAGAGACAGGTAGGGTCGGTACCAGGAAGTCTCACATGGCAAAGAACAAGCTGACAGAGGAGTGAGTGTGGAACTGAAGAATATATGCTGGCCTGATTAGAGAATGAGAAGCAGCTGTGTGCACAGGTGAGCTGAGTTGACTGATGAGGTGGGAGTGGCTGACAGGCTGAGTGATGCAGAGGGGGGGTCAATGGAAAAGTACGTGGAGGGAGATGGGTGACTGGGCTGTGACAAATAATGTTCCCTCTTGTGTCACTGTGTCTCTGGAGCACCATAATAAACATATTGAATCTTGATCTGCAGATTCACCTGCTGTTGTCTGGAGATGGTGAACCAGCCTTTGATGACTGATGATCTATCACCACTATAATGGGCAGTAACAAAGCTCATCATCAGCTGATTGCCGTCTTCACTGTTTGTGTTGCACTTCATATTTTAGGTCTTCTACTGCCCCCTGGAGGTTCTGGTGGAAATAAATACTTGGATGTTTTTGTACAGCCTCTCTGTTCACTTTAACCACTGTGAGTATCTGGCACAGTAATACACAGCAGAGTCTTCAGGCTGCACATTCTGTCCATTTAGAGTCACTGTGTTGCTGGAAGAGTCTAAGTCGATACTGAACTTGTTCTTTAGAGAATCTTTATAGTATGAAGCTCCAGTATATTTCCATCCAATCAACTCCAGTCCTTTTCCTGCAGGTTGTCTGATCCAAGCTGTAGCATAGGTGCTCATAGAATAAGAGACCTGACAGGTGATGGTCAGACGTTGACCTGGCTGCACAGTCACAGAGGCTGGCTGTGTCAACTGTTCACACTTCACACCTGTTAAAAGAAGAAAATGTTTTGTTCCAATCTATCAAGTGACTCTGCAGAAGAACAACTGTTGACTGAGACAAACCCAGAGAGACTCACAGGATCCAGCTGCCAACAGCAGCAGCAGAGCTACAGGAAACATGTTGAGTCTGATGTTCTGTGAACTCCACTGACAGTCTGATGTCAATGAAGGAGTTTTTATAGCTGAGTGACAAAGAAGCTCACTGAGTTTGCATAGAATTCAACACACAAAGGATGGATGATCTGAAATTGGATGCACAGGTTAAAACAGTGGTTAAGTCCAGTTTCTTCCAACTGAGACAACTGGACAAAGTAAAACCATTTCTTTCTCTCCGTCACCTCAAGATTTTAATCCTTGCTTTTATTACAACTCATTTAGACTACTGCAATGCACTTCATGTTGGGCTTAGCCAGACGTCACTGTCTCGACTATAGCTGATTCAAAACGCTGCTGCTCAAATTCTAACGGGTACCAAAAGGCACGATCACAATACTCCAATTTTAGCAGAAATTCACTGGCTCCCTGTCATTTTCTGGATTGATTTTAAAATTATTTTATTTGTATTTAAATGTATTCGTGGCATTGCTCCTCAGTATCTGTCTGAACTGCTCCAGCCGTACGCTCCCTCACGTTCTCTCAGGTCAGCAGATCAGTCATTGTTGGTTGTCCCAAAGACAAAGAGGATGAGAGGTGACTGTGTCTTTGCAGTTGCTGGCCCCAAACTGTGGAACAACTTGCCATTGCACATTAGACAGGCCGACTGTCTTCCTCATTTTAGATCCTCTCTTTTTTTTCTCTTTGGCTTTTAACTCAGCATGAGATGTTGGTTCGTATTGTTTACATGGTTTGATTGGTTTTATGATTTAAATCTTGTTCTTATATTCTCATGTCTGTGTACAGCACTTTGGCCAACCTTGTTGTTTTTAAAGTGCTTTATAAATAAAGATTGATTGATTGATTGATTGCTTGATTGGATGTTGGTCTGACTCCAGTCAGTCGTTCTCTCAGTGTTATTATATCTGCAGAGTTCAGACATGTCTGAATCACCTCTGTTTTCCATATGGTATTTTAATTCATTAAAGCTGGGACGTTCTGAAACCTCTCTGCATTTACACTAATGAAACAATAGTTAAAGTCTGACAATGATGAATAACAATAAAAATATAAAACTGGAAAATTTAAAAAGCTTCTTTTACTTTTATCTTCTGTAACCATTGAGAAAAAGATTACATCTCTGTATGTTGCATATGAAGTCAACTGACATTTGAACTGAATGAAACCATCTGACATTGATCCCAGTCAGTAAAGAAAGGTGAGAGTGAAGAGCCATTAAGAGGAGTCAGTGTGCTGTGATCATACTGTCAGAGTCTCTGCCTCAGTGAGACTCACAGGATCCAGCAGCAGAGCTACAGAGAACATGTTGGTGTTGAAGGAGATCTGATGGGAGCTCCTCTTCTTCTGCTGCAGCTGACAGCTTCATATCAAGTCTTTATAGGAGACTGTGAGGAAGGTCACTTTACAGAGAGGATAAAAACACATTAGAAATGAAGGATGGACTGTTTTATAACAAGTCAAACGAACACATTCACATTTACACTCACATCAACAGAATATTTAACCTTCACAGTCTGCTGCAACAAAAACCATCTGAATGAAGAAAGTTTTATGAGACTGTGTTTCACTGGATGTGTTGATGATGTAACATTAAAGTTTATTACATGAATGTGAAAAGAAGAAAGAAAATGTTTGATCTGGATGATGAGTTGAGTTTTTGTACAGCTGCTCAACCAACTTCAGTCACTGTGAGTAACTAGCACAATAATAAACAGCAGAATCTTCAGTCTTCAGACTGTTCATCTGCAGAAACACCTGCTTTCTGCTGTTGTCTCTGGAGACGGTGAACCGTCCTTAAACTGACTGAGAGTAGTATTTGCCGCTACTATCATAAAAGATGAAACTGATCCACTCCAGTCCTTTTCCAGGAGCCTGTCTGACCCAAACAGCATTAATATTACCACTGAACCCTGAATATGTACAGGTCAGTGTGTGGGATTCTCCAGGTCTTTTAACCACTGGTCCAGACTCAGTCAGTGTTTGACCCTCAGTACCTGCAGAAATGGAAACAGCTCATTAGTTCAGTCACATTGTCTTCACATCACTTTGTTTGTCCAACACATTTTCATGTCCTTACCAGCCAAGGTACAAAACATGATGAAGAAAATAACAGGTGTGATCATTGTAAAAGTCACTTGTCTTTGTCCAGTCTGCAGTGTGTATGTTAGACTGAGCTGACCTTTGCTCTTCAACACATATAAACACATCAAAGATATCAGTTTTGCATTGACTCCTCCTCCTCAAAGAGAAACACACCATATTTCACACATCTCTGAAAACTCAACTATGTAGATCATTATTCTACATTTGGATATTTACACCTTGAAGCTTCAACTGGACAAAGACACAACTCCAAACAAATGATGATGATGCTTCCTATTGACTCCATACATAAACAACTTCATGGAGAAATAAGCTGCTAAATCAACTTCAATATTAATGATATATATTTCACAACTTCTCTTCAATATGTTACTGCAGTTTTTAACTTGATTCATATTGTTGTTCTCAGCAGCAACTGGACCAGTTTTAGATTTGGAATATTATGGAGAAATGTCCACTTACAGTTCATGTGTCATTCAACACTGCTGTAAAATATCATTATTATCCATTGGTTATCCAAAAAACAACTTGTTATTGGCAACTATACGAAACAGGAAGTCACAAACCACAACCACAGCTGCTCCTTTCCCAGTGTGCATCTGTATTTAATTCTCTATCCTCTCATTCATGATGTCTTGCTGCCACCTGTAGGTCATTGTCAAGTATTTTTTTATTTTTTATTTTTTATTTTTTTTTGCCTCTATTCGCACATTCCTAATCAACCAAAATCATGGTTTAAAATCCTTGTTATCCAGCTGATTTCATATTTTATATGGTTTGTACTTGTATAATGATGCACTGAGACATGATGATTGATGATTAAGTATCAAACATTGAGACAGAAAACCCAGCTCTCTCTGAGTCTTATTGCTGTTTGTCGTTTGTGGAGGTTTTTGTACAGCTGCTCAACCAACTTCGGTCACTGTGAGCATCGAGCACAATAATAAACAGCAGAATCTTCAGTCTTCAGACTGTTCATCTGCAGATACACCTGCTTTCTGCTGTTGTCTCTGGAGATGGTGAACCGGCCTTGAACTGACTGAGAGTAGAAGATGTAAGCACTGTCATATCTAATATATGCAATCCACTCCAGTCCTTTTCCAGGAGCCTGTCTGACCCAGACCATCCTGTAGTCACTGAATGTGAATCCAGAGCCTGTACAGGTCAGTGTGTGGGATTCTCCAGGTCTTTTAACCACTGGTTCAGATTGTGTCAGAGTCTGACCATCAACACCTGTCAAGAGAATAAAAAGCATCAAGTGAAATAAGCTGCTGACTCCAATCAAAGCTATGTAAAATGAAGATGAGTGAAAGTGTTGACCTGCCCAGCAGATAGTTAAAAGCAGCAGTCCTGTCCTACAGTCCATCATGTTAAACTGTGTGTCCACTGTTCTCTGTCATCCTCTCTGCAGTCAGATAAGTAGAGGTGGAAGACATCTTTGTTTTGCATTGACTCCTCCTCTCAGGAAGGATGCAGCTGGACTGGACTTGTTGGTTTTGTTAGTCTGATTTTAATATCCAGTAAGATTCATGACAGGCCTGAAACATTCGTTGACTGATCTTCAGAAGCTGATTTTGTGATCTCTAGTTTAGCTGTTAGAAAACATTTTGTCTTTGATTATTTTCTGTATTATATTATTATTATGAATTATTTTTTATTCATTACAACATGTTGTACGAGGTTTTCCCACAAAACAAATGCTTTAAATTGTGTTTTGACATCTCAGCTATCACATCTGTAGCAGACATAGTTGTTTGCTCATATCAAATTAATTATTTACTATTTAAATAAAAAGACAAATGATAACTTTATGCTCCCTGTCCGATACTGTTGTCAGTAATGTGGGGGCACCACAGGGGACTGTCCTGTCTCACTCTTTACATCTCTGATCTCCAGTCCAGCTCTGGGTACTGCCACCTGCAGAAGTTCTCTGATGACTCTGCAGTG
This sequence comes from Chelon labrosus, assembly GCF_963514085.1. NCBI lineage: Eukaryota > Metazoa > Chordata > Actinopteri > Mugiliformes > Mugilidae > Chelon > Chelon labrosus. The sequence continues at coordinate 21,906,242 of NC_140354.1, forward strand.
GTTGGGTGTATCAGAGATGGACAGGAGGTGGAGTACAGGACACTGATCGGGACACTGATCGGAGACAATCAAACCACCTACTCCTGAATGTGGACAAGACCAAGGAGCTGGTCATTGACTTCAGGAAGAAGAGGACACCAGCAGAGCCTATCACCATCCAGGGTCTGGAGGTGGAAGTAGTGGACCACTATAAGTACCTGGGAGTCCACATGAACTGGACTGGAGGGACAACAGTGATGCTGTGGACAAGAAGGACCTGAGTAGACTCTAGTCCTGAGGAAGATCAGGTCTTTCAATGTATGCAGCAAGTTGCTGGAGACTTTCTACCAGTCAGTACTTTGCTGTGGTTTATTGGCAGCGCAGCACCAGCAGGAAGGACATAAGTAGGATCAATAAATTGATCAGAAAGGCTGGTCATGTTATTGGCACTGAGTTTGTCTCGGTAAGGGACAGGAGGACACTGGACAAACTGCTCTCCATCCTGGACTATCCATCTCATCCACTCCACCAGACTATAGAGGGACAGTGGAGCTCATTCTCCAACAGACTGATCCAGCTCCACTCCCACAGTGAACGCTACAGGACGTCATTCATCTCCTACACTATCCAGCTGGACAACAACAACAGAACAACATGTTATTTATGTTAATGGACACTATTGCACCTTACTATCATTCCTACATATATAATATATATTATTCCGTCTCTATTTCTGGTACATTTGCTCATATGCTAATTCTTTACTTTTTATTGTTATACTATCTTGATATCATTACACTGGGTTTTATTTATTTTATTTTATTTTATTTTATTTTAATCTCATTATATTTTATTTTATCTTTCTTTTTACTTGTGGTTCTTAAGAGTGTTTTTTTTCTGTGTAACTAAGCTACTCTGACCAAGCAATTTTCCTTGTGCATCATTAAAGTCTATCTAAGTCGATTTATTCAATAATGATGGAAGAGAAATCTCCTTTGAGATGAATGTCTTGTTAGATTCAGTTTTTAAAGTCATGTCACACTGAGAACATTTGATCAAATCTAAAGACTGTTTCTATCTGTACTGTAACAGTAAACACATTCTCTAAAACATATCATGGTATTTTACAGCATATGTTTTGGCCTCAGGTGTTAAAGCAGCTCAAGATTAAACATTGCTTCCTATTGATTCCATAAATAAACAACTTCAATTTAATCATTCTAAAATATCAGTCCTAGTTTAGACATCAGTTTGTTTTTAAAACACAATAAATAATCGACAGTTTTCTTCTGATCACTGAGCAACATTTCTTTTATATTTTCTGTCATCTCACAAAGTCACACCAATGCTTTAAATTTATCTTTAACTGTCAACGTCTCACATTCCTAATCAGACAAAATCATGTTTTAATATGATTCTGATCGACCTGATTTCATATCTTATATGGTTTGTACTTAAATGATGATTAAGTATCAAACACTGAGACAGAAAACCCAGCTGTCTGAGTTACATTGCTGTTTGTTGTCTGTGGAGGTTTTTGTACAGCTGCTCAACCAACTTCAGTCACTGTGAGTCTCTAGCACAATAATAAACAGCAGAATCTTCAGTCTTCAGACTGTTCATCTGCAGATACACCTGTTCTCTGTTGTTGTCTCTGGAGATGGTGAACCGGCCTTGAACTGACTGAGAGTAGTATTTGTTGCTACCATCAGTATAGATGAAACTGATCCACTCCAGTCCTTTTCCAGGAGCCTGTCTGACCCAGTGCATGCTGTAGTCACTGAATGTGTATCTAGAGGCTGTACAGGTCAGTGTGTGGGATTCTCCAGGTCTTTTAACCACTGGTTCAGATTGTGTCAGAGTCTGACCATCAACACCTGTCAAGAGAATAAAAAGCATCAAGTGAAATAAGCTGCTGACTCCAATCAAAGCTATGTAAAATGAAGATGAGTGAAAGTGTTGACCTGCCCAGCAGATAGTTAAAAGCAGCAGTCCTGTCCTACAGTCCATCATGTTAAACTGTGTGTCCACTGTTCTCTGTCATCCTCTCTGCAGTCAGATAAGTAGAGGTGGAAGACATCTTTGTTTTGCATTGACTCCTCCTCTCAGGAAGGATGCAGCTTTATTGCAGATATTTGATAAAACTGTGGAGCTGATGTCATCAAGTCAGTCCTCTCTGATCTGTGTATATCATCAACACTACAACCATGAGTATTTTAATCATTCTAAAATCAGTGCTTTTCTCATTGAAAGAGTTCTGTTACTGTTAGTGATGTAAGAAGATCAAACATAAATGTAAATCTAAAATGATGGTGTTCACCTCTGTTGGTCCAGAGCAGTAAAGACTGTTTAAATCTTGTGTTCTCTCCCTCAGATGAAGCTGATCTGGAGAAATCAGAAGGATCCAATAAATAGGGGGAGGAACCTTGGCACTCTGTCTCACATCGTATTCTCCTGGTCAGTGCAGCAGGAGTCAGTGTTTATGTAGCTTCTGTTTTACTTCTTTATTGTGTTGGAAGGGTTCAGTAGTCTCTCTTTCTCTGTCTTATTTCTGATCAGGGTTCAGTTTGGTATGTTCAGGGTTAGGGGGAAAACACCAGGTCCTACGGTCCTTTGTGGGCTGGCCTGAGTGGTTTCTTCTTTGTTTAGTTTATTTGACCGACCCATCTTGTTCCTTGATTGTTTAAGTTGTTTGGTCTTAATAAATTACATTTTAAGCAGTTTCTGCTTGTGTTCAATCACTTTACTGTGAGCCAGTCAAGCTGGTCGTGACAGGGGATAATTATTATTGTAATATTAACATATTAATTCATATAAATATCTGATATCAAATACTATAAAATGTGTATTACTTGTGCATTTAATGTAAAACATACAGAAATCTATTGTGGACATATGTTCAGAGAAAACCCAGCTGTCTCTGAGTCACATTGCTGCTCCACTGTCTTCAGTCACTGTGCTTTGTCGAGCACAGAAGTAAACAGCAGAATCTTCTACTGTCAGTCTCTGGACCTGGAGGTACTGAGTGCTGCTGGACACATCTTCAGTCATGACGAAACGACTTTGGAAAGAACTGCCATAGATAGCAGAGTTACGACCTGCGTTCATCCTCCCAATCCACTCCAGAGCTTTTCCTGGTTTCTGTCGTATCCAGTGAATGTAGTAGCTCGTCATGTCAAACCCAGATATGACACATGACATCTTCACTGTCTCTCCAGGTCTCTTCACCTCAGAGGGAGACTGGTCCATTCTCTCACTCCAAACTCCTGTTAAACAAACAGACAAAAAAACTTCATGATCAGTTTCCGTCAAAAGAAATCACAAGAAGGAAAGCACAACAGATCTCCTTACCATGAATAGTAACTACTAATATTAAAGTCCAGACTACTGTATGTTCCATCCTGTGATCAAACCTGTCCTTTAATTCTCTCAGAGTGTTTCAGATCTGTCTCAGTGTTCTGCCACAAACTGGATGAGAGTTTCTGATGGTGTGTTACAGTTTTTCTCCATTGGTTTGGCTCATTTCTTGAAACCGAAATTACATTCTCAAAACAACATGGACAAATCTCCAAACCACTTGGCAATTGTCCACAACAGAATTGCATTTCTCATTCATTTCATCAAGTTGCAATTGTCTTAGTACATGTCTCAATATGTCATTACATCTATTCAAATGATTAAGTACAGGTAGCCTTCATTTAGCACAATTTCCAAATGAATAGATCTTTTTCATCAAAACTGATTGTCGATTCTCAGTGTAATGGTTGTTCTCTGCAAAACATGTCAGCATCATTTCATTGTGTAAGTCATCACTTGCACAATAGTCTGTTCAATTATCAAAATTAGTCAAGAACATAATACCATGAATACCATATGAATCTCTTGGAACATTTGATACATTGAGTACAGTAATTGAGTCAGGTGAAACTAGAACTTGACTAACGAAGGAGGTGTTTCACTCATCTCATCTCAGATCCCTGCTCCAGGCAATGGACGCTGCGTGTGAAGACATCACAGGGGATCAGTGTAGGGGATGGTTGAGACACGCACGCCGTTTCTTTTCTCGATGCATCGCAAGGGAGAATATCCGTTGCGATGTGGATGAGAATCTGTGGCCAGACAGACAGCAGCGTGTAGATGGCCAGGAGGATGAGGACGGTGGCCAGGAGAGGGAGGATGAGGACAGCGACCAATGAAGTTTTTATTTACAGCTTTATTTACAGCACTGTAGCCTAATAATGTGCTCATTTGCCTGTAATTTCCCTTGTTTTTTGTTTATGTGTTGTTTATATTACAGAATATTATGCTGTATACCTTTTCTTTGACTCTGATGTATGGAAGCTACTTTCAGTTTGTGAATAAAAATGGTTGCAATGTCCTTGGCAGTCTGAGTGCAATGTGTGATGTCAAACCTGAGGCTACTCTTGGCGTAAAAGCCTATTTTTCAGTTTTACACACAATTATATTCTGTTAGCTACACAAAAAAGCTAGTACAGTAACCATTGTCAATGAAGGACTGGGCTAAGACTGAGAGGTGGACATAAAGAATATTTCAATGGCCTTCTGCCATAGTGACAAAATATTTAAACATTTTGACTTGCAGTGCTTACACAATGCCAAAGGGACAATGCATTTTGGGGGCACTGACTATTTATATGAGCAAGAAATTTAGTTTTGACACATGAGTGAACTGTTTTGGGAGAGATATGAGCTTTTGCAGGTGAACCATGGTGTTGTGCTGAACCATCCAGGTTATTTTGTCAAAAGCACCAAGAGTGTGGAGAACGTCCGGTCTAATTCGAGAAATGAGCCAAAGCAATTGAGAAGGATCTTTGCAATTTCGTGGCACTTGACTCTTTATCTGAGAAAGGAATTTAGTTTGAAGCATGAGTGAACTGTTTTGGGAGAGAAACTAGCTTTTGCAAGTGAGTAAGTGAGTTGTGCTGAACTGTAAGACTGTTCTGCCAAATGATCTTAGAGTTTTGAGAATGTAATTTCGGTTTCAAGAAATGAGCCAAACCAATGGAGAAAAACTGTAATAAGAGAGGGAGAGTTTGCATAGACCTCCCTCTGCAGGTTTAAAAGAGAACATGAAACACATGAAGAAGAGTATCTCTACATCAGCAGAGGAACATGTCTAATATCCTAATGAGGATATTAAAAAGTATAAGTTCTATATTTTTTATTTTATTTTATTTTATTTTATTTTATTTTATTTCATTTCATTTTATTTTATGTTTGCTCCCTTGTCCTTTAAACATCTTTTTTCTTAGTTCTAATCATGACACTGAACAAACACTAATAAAGAAAAATGTTTGGTATTCTTCTTTTAATGAGACAAAATCTATGATGATGTTGACTGTAGAGGACGTCTGAAGATACTGATACTGAAATGGAAACAAAAAATAATAAAACAATTAAAGAAAACACTGATTAAAATTGAAATCATGTTTATTTGAAATTAGGAAATGATCTAATTATTACCACTCTGCTGTATTTAGTATTGTCCACTTTTATTGTGTTTAGTTGGTTTGGTTATTTGGAGTTGGAGTTATTTGTGCAGAGGTAGTGTTCAGATTTCCATTCACACATTAACATGAATCAATTCAAATACCCGGTTATTCCTGTTAAGGGTCGTGGGGTCTGCTGGAGCCTATCCCAGCTGTCATCGGGCGAGAGGCAGGGGTACACCCTGAACAGGTCGCCAGTCCATCGCAGGGCAAACACAGAGACAGACAACCATTCACACTCACACACACACCTACGGCCAATTTAGAGTCACCAATTAACCTAATGAGCATGTCTTTGGATGGTGGGAGGAAGCCGGAGCACCCGGAGAGAACCCACGCAGACACAGGGAGAACATGCAAACTCCACACAGAGAGGCCAGACGGCCCATGGATTCGAACCGGTGACCTTCTTGCTGTGAGGCAACAGTGCTAACCACCTCGCCACTGTGCCGCCCTAGAATTAAAACTAACTACTATTATAAATTATTATCAAGAATACTGGATCATCAGATGCTACATGTACAAAGCGCTTGGTCAGATGTATGTATCTATGACAGATGCATGTTTGTCTCGTTCCTCCTGCTGTTCTCTTCTCTCTTTTCTGTCTCTGCCCGGCTGGCCTTAGACAGATGGGTCCCTCCATGTGAGGTTAAGATCCTGCTCAAGGTTTATTCCTGTTAAAAGGGAGTTTTTCTTTGCCACCGTATAGGTAAAACTCAGTGTCCAGTAGCTTCATCGCATAGAAGCAAATAGAAAAGATATTTAAGTTATAGAATAATATGAATATATAATGGTGTGTAAAAAATACACAGCAGTGGGAGCAATGACAACAGTCCAGTTGTTTCCTCACACTGAGGCGTGGTATAATCTTATGGCTTGAAGGACAAACAACCTCCTCAACCTCTCCGTGTAATAAAAATTTCAAACTATTTATGAAAAAGGAGTTATTTAAAACAATAGATTAAAAAAAAGGATACCTTCATACATGAGCTGTAACCTCCCATGAGAAGAATACTGGAGGTTTTTGTACAGCTGCTCAACCAACTTCAGTCAATGTGACACTCTAGCACAATAATAAACAGCAGAATCTTCAGTCTTCAGACTGTTCATCTGCAGATACACCTGATTTCTGCTGTTGTCTCTGGAGATGGTGAACCGGCCTTGAACTGACTGAGAGTAGGAGATGTCACCACCAGCATTATTAATATTAGCAACCCACTCCAGTCCTTTTCCAGCAGCCTGTCTGATCCAAGCGTTCCAGTGATGACTACTGAACCCTGAATATGTACAGGTCAGTGTGTGGGATTCTCCAGGTCTTTTAACCACTGGTCCAGACTCAGTCAGTGTTTGACCCTCAGTACCTGCAGACACACAGCTCATTACCTACTGTCCTGCAGATACATTGTCTTTTTGATCAGCATGTCTGTAAAGAAAATGTTTGATTCTTACCGTCCCAGTTAACTGACAACAAAAGAAAAACAAGCACAAAGTCAGTAGTGATCATTGTGAAAGCCGTTTGTCTCTGTCCAGTCTGCAGTGTGTATGTTAGACTGAGCTGACCTTTGCTCTGCAACACATATAAACACATCAAAGATATCAGTTTTGCATTGACTCCTCCTCCTCAAAGAGAAACACACCATATTTCACACATCTCTGAAAACTCAACGATGTAGATCATTATTCTACATTTGGATATTTACACCTTGAAGCTTCAACTGGACAAAGACACAACTCCAAATAAATGATGATGATGCTTCCTATTGACTCCATAAATAAACAACTTCATGGAGAAATAAGCTGCTAAATCAACTTCAATATTAATGATATATATTTCACAACTTCTCTTCAATATGTTACTGCAGTTTTTAACTTGATTCATATTGTTGTTCTCAGCAGCAACTGGACCAGTTTTAGATTTGGAATATTATGGATAAATGTCCACTTACAGTTCATGTGTCGTTCAACACTGCTGTAAAATATCATTATTATCCATTGGTTATCCAAAAAACAACTTGTTATTGGCAACTATATGAAACAGGAAGTCACAAACCACAACCACAGCTGCTCCTTTCCCAGTGTGCATCTGTATTTCATTCTCTATCCTCTCATTCATGATGTCTTGCTGCCACCTGTAGGTCATTGTGAAGTATTTGTTGAGCCTCTGTTCTTCCTTTGTGTATTTGACCCAGTAACACAGCAGAGTCCTCTGACTTTAAGTTGGACAGTCTCAGATATCTCATGCTGATGCTGTCATCTCTGCTGATTTCTATCCATCCAGTCACACTGTTGACATATCCATGAGCAGCTGCATCACTGAGTTTAAATCCCATCAACATTTCCACCTCCTTTAACATCATCATTTAGTTGTCTCTATATAGAAGCTGTGTGAGACTTCTGATATTTGGTAAAATGAAGGGAACTGATGTCAACAAGTCAATCCTCTCTGATCTGTGTATATCATCAACACTACAACCATGATTCATTTAATCATTCTAAAATATCAGTCCTAGTTTAGACATCAGGTTGTTTTTACAACAAAATAAATAATCTACAGTTTTATTCTGATCACTGAGCAACATTTCTTTGAAATGTATTTTCTGTAATCTCACAAAGTTAAACCAATGCTTTAAATTGATCTTTAATTGTCAACGTCTCACATTCCTAATCAGCCAAAATCATTGTTTAATATAATTCTGATCGACCTGATTTCATATCTTATATGGTTTGTATTTAAATGATGATTAAGTATCAAACATTGAGACAGAAAACCCAGCTGTCTCTGAGTCACATTGCTGTTTGGTGTCTGTGGAGGTTTTTGTACAGCTGCTCAACCAACTTCAGTCACTGTGAGTCTCTAGCACAATAATAAACAGCAGAATCTTCAGTCTTCAGACTGTTCATCTGCAGATACACCTGTTCTCTGTTGTTGTCTTTGGAGATGGTGAACCGGCCTTGAACTGACTGAGAGTAGTATTTGTTGCTACCGTCATAATAGATTAAACTGATCCACTCCAGTCCTTTTCCAGGAGCCTGTCTGACCCAGTGCATGCCATAGTCTCCAAAGTTGTATCCAGAGCCTGTACAGGTCAGTGTGTGGGATTCTCCAGGTCTTTTAACCACTGGTTCAGATTGTGTCAGAGTCTGACCATCAACACCTGTCAAGAGAATAAAAAGCATCAAGTGAAATAAGCTGCTGACTCCAATCAAAGCTATGTAAAATGAAGATGAGTGAAAGTGTTGACCTGCCCAGCAGATAGTTAAAAGCAGCAGTCCTGTCCTACAGTCCATCATGTTAAACTGTGTGTCCACTGTTCTCTGTCATCCTCTCTGCAGTCAGATAAGTAGAGGTGGAAGACATCTTTGTTTTGCATTGACTCCTCCTCTCAGGAAGGATGCAGCTGGACTGGACTTGTTGGTTTTGTTAGTCTGATTTTAATATCCAGTTAAATTCACGACTGGCCTGAAACATTCATTCAACCTGTATCTGATCTTCAGAAGCTGATTTTGTGATCTGTGAGTTTATGAATTTGTTCATTCATGTGATTTACCATGATCTTGTATGGTGGATCTAGGGAGGGAGCCCACCTGTTCAGTGGTAGAGCTTGAAGTGTAATTAGTAGCAGCCTATAAAAGGGACCCCTCTCACAGAGACAAGGGGGACTGGTTGATTGGCAGAGCTGCTACCAGACCTCAGGCCACCAAAGCACATTAGTCAGGAATTATTTTGTTATGTCTTGTAAGTCCTTTTTTTGTTGTAATGATTTACACTGGTGAATAAACACTTGGTTGGTCTGAACCTCATCTGAGCCTCAAGCCTCCTGTTTCAATCCAACCACTGCCAGGCCATTCCAGCACTATATTAGCAGGTACAAAAAAAATATATATGTGATTATTTTGTACATTATATTATTATTATTATAATGAATTCTTTTTTATTCATTACAACATTTTGTACGAGGATTTCCCCCAAAACAAATGCTTTAAATTGTGTTTTGATATCACAACTAAAACATCTTTAGCAGACATATGTTGTTTGCTCATATCACATTAATGATTCATTATTTAAATAAAAAGACCAATGATAACTATGCTATTTATTCAATAATGATGGAAGATACATTTGGCTTCTTAAAGATGAACGTCTTCAGAAGATTCAGTTTTTAAAGTCACATCACACTGAGATCATTTGATCAAATCTAAAGACTGTTTCTGTCTGTACTGTAACAGTAAACAGCTGAAATCATTAGTGGTGTGAGGGCTCCTCCTCTGGTGGCTTCATGTTCCAAGTGTTCAGACACTGAGAGGTTTTTGTTCAGGTCTGTTGGTGGTTTGTGTTACTGTGACTCTCTGGCACAGTAATACACAGCAGAGTCTTCAGGCTGCACATTCTGTCCATTTAGAGTCACTGTGTTGCTGGAGGAGACTAAGTTGATACTGAACTTGCTCTTTAGTGAATCTTTGTAGAATGAATCTCCAGTATATTTCATTCCAATCCACTCCAGTCCTTTTCCTGCAGGTTGTCTGATCCAAGCTGTCCTATAGCTCCCAACAGAATAAGAGACCTGACAGGTGATGGTCAGACGTTGACCTGGCTGCACAGTCACAGAGGCTGGCTGTGTCAACTGTTCACACTTCACACCTGTTAAAAAGAGGAACATATATATTTACTTTAAATAATCATGTTACAATTCAAAAGAAGGAACTGTTGTCTGGGACAAACCCAGAGAGACTCACAGGATCCAGCTGCCAACAGCAGCAGCAGAGCTACAGGAAACATGTTGAGTCTGATGTTCTGTTTCCTCCACAGTCTGATGTGAAGTTTTTATATCTGAGTAGAGACGACGTCACTGAGTTTGCATACAGTCAAACACATGAAGCATTAATATCAGCCTATCCAGACAGGTAATAGTGGACTCAGAGTGATGACTGAGTTCTGACTCCAATCTGCAGCTCCTCATGGATTTATGGAGTTGTATTGACTTTCAGCTCGTTGCTTTTATTTCTGTTTAAGGAATGTAACCCAATCAAACATATAGAGATAAATGTTCATCACTGATTTAAGATTTAAAGATTTAACAGAATGTTCAGTTAAAATTATGGTGGAAAATCATGACAAGGATTAATATCTTAATCTATCTGCGTGACTTTAGTGTGTTTGCAAATCATTGTCGATGTGGTCGATTGGTTCGTGTTTCAGCCCACATCAACGGGGCGAACCATGGTAGATATGTTTGTTTGGGTCGTGATTCATAAAAGGACGAGGCTAATTATTGAAATATTAGTTGTTGTCTAATATTAATGGTGAGAAATGGTGGGAAAAAAAGGGGTTTTGCAGTGGCAGCGTGGTGGGGGGTGACTCCAGGATGCTGGAATTCACTGTTAAGCCTTCTTGAGGTGTCGTGGGCCTAACTTAATGAAACATCGGTGAAGGGAGGTGCCCACTTGAAAACCCCAGTGACATGCTGCATACTGCTGGTGACTAGGCCAGGTATCCTGATGTCTTCATGTTGGCAGCGATATTTTTTTGTTTGGTTAGCTGCTGAGCGGGCCATACAAGCCAGCAGCATTTGGTTAGTTCATTTAGATTGTAGGTTAATCGTCATATCAGATGACTGTAGGTTTGTTAGGGTTTCTCAGTTGGACAGGGCCTCTAAATGTGTTTTGCTTGGGATTTTGGCACAAGGGATTGTAACATCTAATCCTGTGTATTAATGAATATCTTTTATAACAGAAGCTCTTTTCACTCTCACATTATCTTGTATTTCAGTTTAACATCATTTACATTATTGTCTCTTGATTTGTAGAAATGTTTTGTATTCATAGAAGTTCAACATCAGTGATCAGCTGCTGTTTATGACATGGTTGATTAAAACTTACTACTAGTTTTACTTTCATTAAGAATGTATTGAACTAATTTTTAAATATTAAATTGTAATGAAAAATTCAAACTAATAAGAGTTATTAATATTTAAAACATTCCGTGATACAAGAGCTGTAACTTCTCATGAGAATCGTTATCCAAAAAACTACTTGTTATTGGCAACTATATGAAACAGGAAGTCACAGACCACAACCACAGCTGCTCCTTTCCTAGTGTGCATCTGTATTTCATTCTCTATCCTCTCATTCATGATGTCTTGCTGCCACCTGTAGGTCATTGTGAAGTATTTTCCTGATCGTCCATGATTCCTTTAAAAACACAAAGATGGTAAATAGAGGAAGTAGTTTTTGTATGACTCTCCTGTTTCTGTCTCTCACTGTGAGTATCTGGTACAGTAATAAACAGCAGAATCTTCAGTCTTCAGACTGTTCATCTGCAGATACACCTGCTCTCTGCTGTTGTCTCTGGAGATGGTGAACCGGCCTTGAACTGACTGAGAGTAGTATTTGTTGCTACTTCCATCAGGATGAATAAGGGAAATCCACTCCAGTCGTTTTCCAGGAGCCTGTCTGACCCAGACCATCCAGTAGCTGCTGAATGTGAATCCAGAGCCTGTACAGGTCAGTGTTTGGGATTCTCCAGGTCTTTTAACCACTGGTTCAGATTGTGTCAGAGTCTGACCATCAACACCTGTCAAGAGAATAAAAAGCATCAAGTGAAATAAGCTGCTGACTCCAATCAAAGCTATGTAAAATGAAGATGAGTGAAAGTGTTGACCTGCCCAGCAGATAGTTAAAAGCAGCAGTCCTGTCCTACAGTCCATCATGTTAAACTGTGTGTCCACTGTTCTCTGTCATCCTCTCTGCAGTCAGATAAGTAGAGGTGGAAGACATCTTTGTTTTGCATTGACTCCTCCTCTCAGGAAGGATGCAGCTGGACTGGACTTGATGGTTTTGTTAGTTTAAATTTAATATCCAGCAAAATTCATGACTGGCTTAAACAAATCACGCAACCTCATTTGATGCTGCATTTTCATCAAGTCATTTTTGGTTCGTTTGTATTTATTAGAAAACAGTATATCATACTGAATATCTGATTATTTCAACCAAAACAAATACTTTAAATTATTTTTAAAAAAAAGACAAATTGCACATATGTTTTTTTTTTTTTTTTTTTGTCAATAATAATTGGAAGAGAAACTGACTTCTTGAAGACGAGTATCTAGATGGATGATGGATGATCTAGATGGACTGTTTCTGTCTGTGCTGTAACAGTAAACTCCTCCTCCAAGTGTTCAGACACTGTAATCCCTCAATAATTCCTCTATTTTTATACGTCTGTGTCCTTTGCAAATTAATTGAACTTTTAGTCAATGGAGAACATTCAGACCAACTTAGTGTCCCCATATTTTCATGAAGAAACTGCTAACATAGACTCAGTATACAACAAAGGTCAGAGCCGTCTCAGGAGGCTAAGGTGGTTTAATATCTGCAGGAAGCTGCTGGAGAGGACTAAGAAGAAGGACACCTCAAGGCTGGACAAGCTGATCCAGAAGGAGGACTCTGTGGTAGGGACAGAGCTGGAGTCCCTGATATCTGTGGTAGATGGAAGGACCTTGAACAAACTCTGGTCCATTATGAACAACATCCACCACCCTCTAGAGGACACCATAGTCAGACAGAGAAGCTTGTTCAGTGATATGTAGTAAATCTATATATGCAAATATCCTACTGGACACGGAAGTTCCCTCGGGATAAATAAAGTACCTATCAATCAATCTGTCTATCAATCAATCAATCGATCAATCAGTGGATTTCTCGATCTATCTACTGTATCTATCATGCTCAATTAATTGATGTGTCAGGTATATATATTATCATGCACCTGCCTTTAACCTTCAATATTACCCATATTAGGAAAAAATACATGAAACAGACAGTAACAAAGCTCATCATCAGCTGATTGCTGTCTTCACTGTTTGTGTTGAACTTCATATTTTAGGTCTTCTACTGCCCCCTGGAGGTTCTAGTGGAAATAAATACTTGGATGTTTTTGTACAGCCTCTCTGTTCATTTTAACCACTGTGAGTCTCTGGCACAGTAATACACAGCAGAGTCTTCAGGCTGCACATTCTGTCCATTTAGAGTCACTGTGTTGCTGGAAGAGTCTAAGTCGATACTGAACTTGTTCTTTAGTGAATCTTTGTAGGATGAAGACCAAGCACTTTTCATCCCAATCCACTCCAGCCCTTTTCCTGCAGGTTGTCTGATCCACTGTGTGTGGTAGTCACTAACAGAATAAGAGACCTGACAGGTGATGGTCAGACGTTGACCTGGCTGCACGGTCACAGAGGCTGGCTGTGTCAACTGTTCACACTTCACACCTGTTAAAAGAAGAAAAAGTTTTGTTCCAATCTATCAAGTGACTCTGCAGAAGAACAACTGTTGACTGAGACAAACCCAGAGAGACTCACAGGATCCAGCTGCCAACAGCAGCAGCAGAGCTACAGGAAACATGTTGAGTCTGATGTTCTGTGAACTCCACTGACAGTCTGATGTCAATGAAGGAGTTTTTATAGCTGAGTGACAAAGAAGATCACTGAGTTTGCATAGAATTCAACACATGTAGTTCTCTCAGTGTTATTATATCTGCAGAGTTCAGACATGCCTGAATCACCTCTGTTTTCCATATGGTATTTTAATCTCATTAAAACTGGAACGTTCTGAAAACCTCTCTGCATTTACACAAATGAAACAATAGTTAAAGTCTGACAGTGATGCATGCTGAGTATATGTTGAGAAGTTGTAATATTAATGTTTCACTGAAATAGTTTCATTTTATTTTATTTTTTTTTATTGTTTTATATTTTTTGTAATATCTTTTTATTTCTCAAAAGAAAGTCATTCAAATAACATACAGAAATACTGCTCCTCGGTCATACAGTTTACAATTTTCCTTTGAGCATTATTCCCACCCCCCACCCTTAGAGGGATAACCCAACAAAACACACAAACGTAAAAGTACAAATATTACTGGAAATAAGAACGGAAGAAGGATAAAAAGAAAAAAAATAATCATAATAATAAAAAAAAAAATATATATATATATATATATATATATATATATATATATATAAAAGAAAAAGCAAACGAAAAATAAAAAATTAAAATTAAAAATATTTGGGGCAGCAGTAATGTCAGCATATCGATATGGTAGCCAAAGTAACAATAAAAGAGCAGCATGTACACAGCCCTTGATATACCAGTTCATGCTTTTGCCATACCCAATAGTATAGGGCACCAAAATTCTTGAAAAAGATGTCCACGATTGTATTTCTCCAGAGTCAGTTTTTCTAAAGGCAAAAATGAAGACAGTTGTTCAAGGAAGATCTTGAAAGAAGGAGGGGTATCATTCTTCCAGAATAAAAGTATGCATTTCTTTGCAAAATAAGTGATCAAAAAGAGTATCCTGCATTTTTTTTGATCTAACTGTAAGTTATTTGTGTCGTTTAATAAAAATAAACTGCTGCTCAGATCAAGTTGTATTTCCATGACAGACCGAGTAAAAGAGTGGATTGAGCTCCAATAACTTATTAAAAGACTGCAATCCCAAAACATATGCATGAATGTCCCCTCCGCCTTATTACATCTCTGACAAGCTGCTGATATATCATTTGATATTTTATGCATTTTTAATGGAGTTAGGTAAGTTTTGTGGATGAACTTGAAATTAGCTTCCTTAATTTTATTGCTTGTAAATGGGTAATGAATTCTATTACAGATATTCAACCATACACTATCTTCAAAAGTTCTCCCCAGGTCCTTCTCCCATATTTTCTTTAACAATTGGAAAGAGGATTGACCTTCTCTTATCAGAATATTGTAAAATACACTAATCTTTCCTTTTATTGTGTCTGAGGATAACAAAGTGTCTTCCATTTCAGATAGCTCAAGCCGAATTTTTTTTTCCTTAATAAGAGTGGTTGTAACACTTCGGATCTGTAAATATTTAAAAAAATGTTTATTGGAAATGTCATATTGTGAACATAAATCCATGAATGGTTTTAACTGCAAATTCTGATTTAACAAATCTTTAAAATGTATTATGCCAGAATTTATCCATTGACCTGTATTGACCAAAGTAATTTGGGTATTAAGGTCTGGATTTTGAAATATCGGAGAATGTATGGAGGTACACAAGATAATGCCCATTTTCTTTCTACAGTCTTTCCAGGTTTGTAGAGTATTGGTTACGGAGAAACATTTATTCATATTTTTTATCTTTTCAAAGTGGTTTATAAATAGGAGGGAGATGAGAGGCAGCGGTTCGAATGGTTTTGATTCCATCTGAACCCACATGGATTCATGTCTCTCCATTGACCATGAGATCAGGTTCCTTATTTGGGCTGCCCAAAAATAATATTGGAGGTTGGGTAAGCTCAGACCTCCCAAAATTTCAGGTTTCATTAAAGTCAATAGACTAATCCGAGGTTTTTTATTCCTCCAAATAAATCTCGAGAGACAGCTATTAATTGAATTAAAGAACTCTGTAGATAAAAAGCATGGAAGCATCTGGAAAAGAAAAATAAATCTTGGGAGAACATTCATTTTAATTACATTTATTCTGCCCAAGAGTGATAATGGCAGAGAGGCCCACTTTGATAACTCTAGCTTAACCTTAAGTGAAAGGGGAGTGTAATTTTCTTTAATTAAGTTATCCAAATCTGGAGTAATGAATATACCCAAGTACTTAAAGCCTTTTGGTGTAGCATTAAACCCACTAGAATATAGCAATTCTTCAGTTGGTATCGTGTGTAGGAAAAGGGCATTGGACTTGTTAAAATTTATCTTATATCCTGAATAGTTACCAAATTCTTTAATTGTATTTAGGAGGTGAGAAATAGAATTGTCCAGATCAGTGATATATAAGAGAATGTCGTCAGCATATAAGGACATTTTATGTTCATTAGCGTCAAACTTGAAACCTTGGATATTGGTGTTGTCTCTAACAAATACAGCCAGTGGTTCAATCACCATGGCAAAAAGTAAAGGTGACAAAGGGCACCCCTGCCTGGTCCCTCTAGTTAAAGCAAAGAAGTTTGAGCAGTAGCCATTTGTTATGACTGCAGCTTTAGGGCTGTTATAAATACTCCTAATCCAATCAATAAAGTTACCACCCATTTTAAATTTCACCAGAATAGAAAAGAGAAAGCTCCACTCAACCCTGTCAAAAGCCTTCTCTGCATCTAAAGATAACAGAAGAGAGGGCTTCCGCTGATTGTTAATACAGTTTATTATATTCAGAGTTCTCCTAATGTTGTCAGTTGCATATCTCCCCTTTATAAAGCCTGACTGGTCTGGGTTAATTAGTTTAGGTAGGATTGACTCCAGCCTTCTAGCTAAAAGTTTGGTGATAATTTTGTAGTCGTGGTCCAGGAGGCTTATAGGCCTGTATGATGAGCATTGCAGGGGATCTTTGCCACCTTTAAGTAAAACACTAATATAAGCCAAGTTCATTGTCTGCGGGAGTATTTTTTCCTTACAGAAGTTGTTCACCATTGCCATAAATATAGGATGGATCTCAGGCCAAAACTCTTTATAAAAATCTACTGAGAAACCATCTGGTCCTGGACTTTTATTTAACGACATTGAATTAATTGTAGCCAGTATTTCAGCTTCTGTAAATGGTAAATTTAAGGAGTGTTGGTCTGAAGCTGAGACTTCAGGTAGCTTGATTTTGCTGAGGTAATCCTCCAATTTTTGTTGAGAGTAACCCCTTTGTGATTTGTAAAGATTATTATAGAAATTGAAAAAGGTTTGGTTGATCTCTCCAGGGTGATAGGTTGTTTTATTATCACTAAAGTGTATAGCTTTTATAGTCTTTTCAGCTTGCTCCTTCTTTATTTGATGGACTAATAATTTACCTGGTTTATTTCCCATTTCATAATCTTTTTGTTTAATAAAATTCATTTTTTGTATGATCTCCTCTGATATCATAGTGTTTAATTTTGCTTTAGCAATAACTAATTGTTTCCGGTTGTTCTCAGTAGGTGCTTTTTTATGAAGGTTTTCCATTTGTATTACTTCTCTTTCTATTTCTTTTCTTTTACCAAGTTTTTCATGATTTTTAAATGAGACATATGAGATAAGAAGTCCTCTTAATGTAGCTTTTGCTGCCTCCCAAATAATATTAGGCTCTAAGGAGGGATCGTTGTTTTCTTTAATATAATTTGATATCCACACACGTATGATTGATTTAAGTTCATTATCTTTAAAAAGGGAAGGGTTAAATCTCCATCGCCTAGAGATAAACCTTTTCTGAATGCATTGGATCTGTAGGTGGATTCTAGAATGGTCTGAGAGGACTATTGGATTTATACTACACTTGGATATCATGTACATATAGTTAGAGGGGACAAAAAAGTAATCTAATCTCGAATAAGAATAGTTTCATTTTAGATGAATTGTATTATTTTAAGTTGTTGTTAAGTATTCTGGCTCTCACACCACACATCCTCCTCAGTTGTAGAAACATTCAATATGAGATTTTTATTTTAATATGTGGGGATGAAAACTATCTGTGTGAAGAAATCAGTAGTATAGAGGTGATGACCATTGTTTCAAGTTACGATACAAACAATCTGTCTGTTCTTAGTCAGACAGACACATGAAAATAAAGGAGAGACATGAATTATTTACTGTCTGTCATATGTATTATTTCATTTGGACTGAAAATCATATCTTGAATAATTATGAATGAATTTCAATAACAAAAAGACAAAAAGGTAACACACACTGGTTTCTGAAATTTCAACCTACTCTGAACTGTTTCTCATGTGTTGTAACCACGTTTTAATGAGAATGAACATTTTACCACTTAAATTTATTGACATCAATGTTACAAGAAGAATGAAAGAGAAGAAGCTGAATGTTTCCAGTGGTGGTGGTAAATAGAGGAAGTAGTTTTTGTATGACTCTCCTATTACTGTCTCTCACTGTGAGTCTCTCCTGGCACAGTAATAAACTGCTGTGTCCTCAGTCTTCAGACTGTTCATCTGGAGATAGACTTTACTGCTGGAGTCATCTCTGGAGATGGTGAATCTACCCTGGACTGACTGGGAGTAAGAGATAGGAGAACTGGATGTGCATATATAAGCGATCCACTCCAGTCTTTTTCCAGGAGCCTGTCTGACCCAGTTCATGCCATAGCCTCCAAAGTTGTATCCAGAGCCTGTACAGGTCAGTGTGTGGGATTCTCCAGGTCTTTTAACCACTGGTTCAGATTGTGTCAGAGTCTGACCATCAACACCTGTCAAGAGAATAAAAAGCATCAAGTGAAATAAGCTGCTGACTCCAATCAAAGCTATGTAAAATGAAGATGAGTGAAAGTGTTGACCTGCCCAGCAGATAGTTAAAAGCAGCAGTCCTGTCCTACAGTCCATCATGTTAAACTGTGTGTCCACTGTTCTCTGTCATCCTCTCTGCAGTCAGATAAGTAGAGGTGGAAGACATCTTTGTTTTGCATTGACTCCTCCTCTCAGGAAGGATGCAGCTGGATGTGATCAGTTATGAAAATATACAAATGAATATTAGTTTAATATGATATCAATTCTCAATAAATATAGATCATTGGATCAGGTTAAAATAGAAGTTTGTTTTAAATGAATGAACCATTATGAATTACCTTAAGGTCCTTTCTTAGTGATGTTTCTACTGTGCAGGCTTCATCAAATGATTATCAAGTAATTCTGGGAGAACAAGTATCACACCCAGTCCTGCTCCTAGACTGCCCTCTAGTGTTTTGAGAAGCAACTGTAAATGCTTTTGTCTGGACTGGTTTGTTTTGAATTCAATAGAAGTTGTTAGAGCTCCATGTACTGTCTCCTGAGAAACCTTCAGTCTCCATGATGAGATGCTGAGAAAGATCCTCTTTGTTCAGAATAATATCTGATTTACAAAGCTTTTTTTACCGATAACAGTGAAAAAAAAAAATGTTTCACTGATGTCATTTTTTACATTTAGTATAATCTTGTTACCATGGTGACAGTGACTGATGTATTCAGAAAGTAATGAAGCAACCACTATGATGGTGGAACAGAACAACAGACAATGTCTTCCTCTATTTGTATCAAGATCAGTATTTTTATTTTCTTCTTTTTGCAGTCAGAACTGGGACTGTAACTCTGTGAGGTCTGTCAGCCAACTTCAGATGAGGACTGGGGGTTTGACTTCACATGATCATGACGTGTTTAATGGTTTTACAGGAAACATGTTGGAAACATGTTGAGTCTGATGTTCTGTTTCCTCCACAGTATGATGGGAAGTTTTTATAGCTGAGGAACAAAGGAGGTCACTGAGTTTGCATACAGTCAAACATATGAAGCATCAGTGTTGGTCTAACTGGAGTCAGTTGGACTTAAATCAGTTGGAGGTGTTAACAGTGTGTCTTCTGGAGTGTGTCTTAATCGTCCGTTATTCAATGTGAAAGTAGTTTTCAGAGCCTGACATGCTTCAGTGCTTGTTACACCCCTCTGCACCTCTACTGGTGTCTGTGGCTTGTGCTTAATCACCTTAACCAGCCACACCTGAGAAGACTGAATAGAGCTCAGTCTTCTCAGGTGTGCTCATCATCAGCTGATTGCTGTCTTCACTGTTTGTGTTGAACTTCATATTTTAGGTCTTCTACTGCCCCCTGGAGGTTCTAGTGGAAATAAATACTTGGATGTTTTACAGCCTCTCTGTTCACTTTAACCACTGTGAGTATCTGGCACAGTAATACACAGCAGAGTCTTCAGGCTGCACATTCTGTCCATTTAGAGTCACTGTGTTGCTGGAAGAGTCTAAGTTGATACTGAACTTGTTCTTTAGTGAATCTTTGTAGTATGTGGTGTATCCATGAGCTGCACCTCCAATCCACTCCATTCCTTTTCCTGCAGGTTGTCTGATCCAGTGTGTCCTATAGCTGCTAACAGAATAAGAGACCTGACAGGTGATGGTCAGACGTTGACCTGGCTGCACAGTCACAGAGGCTGGCTGTGTCAACTGTTGACACTTCACACCTGTTAAAAGAAGAAAATGTTTTCTATTAAATGATCAGGTTATATTAGAAAACAACATGTGCTGACTATCATCTAAAGAGACTCACATCCAGCTGCTAGGAGCAGTAACAGAGCTACAGGAAACATGTTTGTTGGTGAAGCTGACTTGCTGTGAACTCCCCTGACAGTCTGATGGTTTTATAGCTGAGGAACATGGAAGGTCACTGAGTTTGCATAGCATGAATCAAACATGTGAAGCATCAGTGCTGCTCTAAGTGGAGCCAACAGAAAAGTCTGCTCAGTGATTCTCTGCAGAGTGAACACACACCTGGAAATCACCTCTGATCAATCATTTAGTCATGAAATGTAACTTTCCAACCAGTCCTATATCAGACATACTCTGCTGTATCATGTTGAACTGATTCCATTCATCATGTCGGGTAGAGAGTCAGGGTCTGTTGATCTGTTTCTTTGAATGAACACAAGAATAAACAGCATCTTCTTCCTGCTGCTCATCTTTTGTTCAAGGTAGAAAGATTTGAACTTTGACAATATCAAGAGTTTAAGAAACATTCAGATCAACGAGAACAGCAGAGAGTCTCTTTATGACAGTGAAGAGAGAAACTTGACTCTGACTGCCCTCTAGTGATTTTAGAAGAGACCCTGCATCATTTGATTTGGTCCTACTCATACAGTATTATGACTCACTTCATTACATGACTACATATTCACTACACTTCATTTGCAGGTTTTCTCTTATTTTTACTTGTATTTCACCACATTGTTGTTTTCTCTTCAACTATTTTATTGAGAACTGATCTTTACTGAAGTATTTAAAGTTAATACATTTGCTCATTTATTTATCACTTTCTTTTCTGTAAATGTTCACATTACATTTCACATTTATACCTTTTATTTATGTTTTATTGTGCAGAGCTCTAATTAAACTTCCCTTCCTGGTTCATTTTCTACATAATTAACAATTATTTATTGATTCAACACCAACTGTCTTAATGAATGTACTAGATACTGGATAAGACAGCAGAATAATAAGCTGCTATGGAAGTTTCAAGTTACAACTAAAGCAACAGCACTGTCATTTATTTGATATATTGTTTAAGAACTAACGGGAGCTTTAAAACCTGGAGCTTGTTAAAAGACCAGAGAAAAACTATTTAATAGATTACATGAATTACTTTAGTTCTAAACTTGAGGTTCCTCCGTTAAGAACAGCAACTTCTTGTTTTAAAAAGCAGATATTTAATATCCAGTGGAATTAAAAAGATGTGAATTGGTTTTTAGCACATAGGGCAAATTCTAACAGAAACATAGAGTGGGAACGTGCATGAGATATTTTGAATATTAGTCTGAAAAGCTATTTATATTCTATCAGTGAGTGTCACTGTGACATCTGCAGGGTTTTTGTACAGCTCTGTGGCTTCCTGTATCACTGTGGCGCTCGAGCACAATAATAAAGTGCAGAGTCTTCAGTCGTCAAGCTGTTCATCTGCAGATACACTTGATCCACGTTGTTGTCTCTGGAAATGGTGAAGCGATTCTGGACAGACGTGGAATAAGATTTAGTGCTTCCACTCGGAGCAGAAATGAAAGCAACCCACTCCAGTCCTTTTCCTTCAGCTTGTCTGATCCAGCCGATAGCAGCATCATCATCAGATATTCCTGCATATGTACAGGTCAGTTTGTGGGACTCTCCAGGCCGCTTCACCACTGGTTCAGACTCAGTCAGAGTCTGACTGCAAACACCTGGAAGAAAAGCAGTGTGATCAGAACAGAACATGAAGCTTTGACGTAGAACCAGAGGAGAGCAGAAGTGTGGTATTCACCAGAGAACAGCAGCAGAAACGTTAGACATGCAGTTAAATTCATTGTGGAAATGAGTTGCATGTCTGGTTGGTGGTTTGGTTTCTCTTCAGTTTGCAGTCACATTAATAAAGATGGACAAGATCCAGATTTGCATTGACTCCTCCTCACACTGCATCAATAAATAAATACTATATCAGTATAGCTATGATATACACTATATTACCAAAAGTATTCGCTCACCTGCCTTTACTCATTCTATGAACTGAAGTGCCATCCCATTCCTAACTCATAGAATTCAATATGATGTCGGTCCACCTTTTGCAGCTATTACAGCTTCAACTCTTCTGGGAAGACTGTCCACAAGGTTGAGGAGAGTGTTTATAGGAATTTTTGACCATTCTTCCAAAAGCGCATTGGTGAGGTCACACACTGATGTTGGTCGAGAAGGCCTGGCTCTCAGTCTCCGCTCTAATTCATCCCAAAGGTGTTCTATCGGGTTCAGGTCAGGACTCTGTGCAGGCCAGTCAAGTTCATCCACACCAGACTCTGTCATCCACGTCTTTATGGACCTTGCTTTGTGCACTGGTGCACAGTCATGTTGGAAGAGGAAGGGGCCCGCTCCAAACTGTTCCCACAAGGTTGGGAGCATGGAATTGTCCAAAATGTTTTGGTATCCTGAAGCATTCAATGTTCCTTTCACTGGAACTAAGGGGCCAAGCCCAGCTCCTGAAAAACAACCCCATACCATAATTCCTCCTCCACCAAATTTCACAGTTGGCACAATGCAATCTGAAATGTACCGTTCTCCTGGCAACCTCCAAACCCAGACTCGTCCATCAGATTGCCAGATGGAAAAGCGTGATTCATCACTCCAGAGAACGCGTCTCCACTGCTCTAGAGGCCAGTGGCGGCGTGCTTTACACCATTGCATCCGACGCCTTGCATTGCACTTGGTAATGTGTGGCTTGGCTGCAGCTGCTCGGCCATGGAAACCCATTCCATGAAGCTCTCTGCGTACTGTACTTGGGCTAATCTGAAGGTCACATGAAGTTTGTAGCTCTGTAGCAATTGACTGTGCAGAAAGTCGGCGACCTCTTTGCACTATGCGCTTCAGCATCCGCTGACCCCTCTCCGTCACTTTACGTGGCCTACCACTTCGTGGCTGAGTTGCTGTTTTTCCCCAAACGCTTCCATTTTGTTATAATAGAGCTGACAGTTGACTGTGGAATATTTAGGAGCGAGGAAATTTCACGACTGGATTTGTTGCACAAGTGGCATCCTATGACAGTTCCACGCTGGAATTCACTGAGCTCCTGAGAGCGGCCCATTCTTTCACAAATGTCTTGTTTCACAGTCTGCATGCCTGAGTGCTTGAATTTATACACCTGGGGCCAGGCCAAGTGATTAGAACACCTGATTCTGATCATTTGAATGGGTGAGCGAATACTTTTGGTAATATAGTGTATATTGTAATACCAATTTAAAAATCAGTCAGGTTCACATAAAATATTTCAAACAGTTTAACTTGGACACTCTAGAGGAAAAGAGCAGAAACATGTGAACTAACTCTCTGTGTTTTTAGAAAGTTAGTCAGAAACACTGAAATACTCATCAAGTTCATTTCTGTGAAAGCAGTGACCACATACTGTCTTTATTAATGTTCACAGTCACAGTGTGTGGTTGTGTCTTGCTGGTTGCTGAGTATTTGTTCAGGTCTGTTGGTGGTTTGTGTCACTGTGGGCTGACGTACACAGTAATACACAGCTGTGTCCTCAGGCTGCAGATTCTGTCCTGTTATTGTCACTGTTCTAGCAGAAGTGTCTCTGCTGTAGCTGAACTTGTTCTTTAAAGCATCATTTTGGTAAAAGCCTCCTCCACCCCACATATGAGAAATCCAGTCCATTGGTTTTCCTTCACGCTGTCTGATCCAACCTGTTGCATAGTTGTCATCAGTCAAAGAATAACCAGAGACCTGACAGGTGATGGTCAAAGACTGTCCAGGCTGCACAACCATTGAGTCTGGCTGGATGAGATCAATACTGTACACACCTGTGGAAACAGAAATCAACATTATCTCCATCATTCATCTGACTATTCAGTGTTTCTAATGTGTTTATTAGTGTGAATCCACTGAAAGCTGCTCACAGGATCCAGCTGCCAGCAGCAGCAGCAGCAGCAGCAGAGCTACAGAGAACATGGTTGATGTTGGAGAGGATCTGATGGGAGCTTCTCTTCTTCTGCTGCAGCTGACAGCATGATATCAAGTCTTTATAGGAGACTGTGAGGAAGGTCACTTTGCATAAAGGATACAGACACATTAGAAAAGAAGGATGGACTATAACGCTTGGATTTATGTTGTCTGAAGAAGACATAGCTAGTTCAGATAAAGAGGACATTTATTTATTATTGAAGAAAAAGTGACTTTGCTTCTATGACTGGGTGATTGTTTAAAGCAAAGAGAATATTTTGGAGATGATTTAATATGTTGAGTTTTCTTAAACTGTTGCTTCCTCTTGTGTCACTGTGTCTTTGGAGCTCCTTAATAAACATATTGAATCTTAAACCATCATAAACCAGCCTCTCACTGACTGATGATCTATCACCACTATAATGGGCAGTAACAAAGCTCATCATCAGCTGATTGCTGTCTTCACTGTTTGTGTTGAACTTCATATTTTAGGTCTTCTACTGCCCCCTGGAGGTTCTAGTGGAAATAAATACTTGGATGTTTTTGTACAGCCTCTCTGTTCACTTTAACCACTGTGAGTCTCTGGCACAGTAATACACAGCAGACTCTTCAGTCTTCAGACTGTTCATCTGCAGTAACACCTGCTGCCTGCTGTTGTCTCTGGAGATGGTGAACCGTCCTTGAACTGACTGAGAGTAGAAATTGGTGGTACTCTCATAAGCAACCCACTCCAGTCCTTTTCCAGGAGCCTGTCTGATCCAGCCCCACCTGTAGTTTCTGAAGTCCAGTCCAGATGTTGTACAGATCAGTCTGTGAGACTCTCCAGGTCTTTTAACCACTGGTTCAGACTCTGTTATGGTCCAACCTTCAGCTCCACTCCAAACAAACAGAGCAACCACCAAGAGTGTCAGCTTTCTGTCAGCCATGTTGACAGTGTGATTAGTAGGTTTTCAACTCCCCTTTAAATATGATGTCAACTGGAGCCCTGTGAGAATTTGGTTACAGTCAGCTCCTCCTACATCACTCCATCTATTAAAGTCACATTCAAGGGAAACAACTCACAATTTGACTTTTGGACAAATATTAAATGTCATTGTCCTCTCAGAGACACACAGACACACCAGTCCTATATTTGGTAAAATGAATAACTGATGTCATCAAGTCAATCCTCTCTGATCTGTGTATATCATCAACACTACAACCAGGAGGATTTTATTAATTACAAAATGTCAGTCTTGGTTTAGATATCAGGTACACTAGTCATTATTCTGAGCATTGACAAACTTTATTTTTTTTTGTCATCTCACAAAGTCACACCAATGATTTAAAATGATTATTGATTGTGGACATCTCACATTTTTGTGTTTATAAAGGAGCAACACTTTGCATAGAGCTCCCTCTACAGGTTTAAAAAGGAACATTCAGCAGTTCAAAGCTCTGTTCCACATCACTGCCTGGAAGCTTATTGTGGAGCAGATGAGAGCATGCAATAATATAAAGCATCTGTCCTCAGCCCTACTCATAATACTCTGCTGAGAATCAGTGTGGAGTTTGATGGTTTAATGGGACAGCTACAGGAACCAGGAGGACAAAGACAAAACTCTTGGTGGGGAGCAGAAGGCTGAGATAGTTGACTGGAAGGCAGATGGAGCAGATGAGTCAGAGACAGGTAGGGTCAGTACCAGGAAGTCTCACATGGCAAAGAACAAGCTGACAGAGGAGTGAGTGTGGAACTGAAGAATATATGCTGGCCTGATTAGAGAATGAGAAGCAGCTGTGTGCACAGGTGAGCTGAGTTGACTGATGAGGTGGGAGTGGCTGGCAGGCTGAGTGATGCAGAGGGGGGGTCAATGGAAAAGTACGTCGAGGGAGATGGGTGACTGGGCTGTGACAAATAATGTCTAAATATAAAGAGTCAAGCCAAACATCTGGACTGTTATCTGTGTTGTTCTGACAAACCAGTCATCTACTCTGAGCCTTGTGTGATCTCTTTAGTGCATGAACTGACACTGAACTGACTGACAGCTGACTAATAAACATTTAGCAGCCAAGTGTCCATTTAACAGAAAAACAAAGGCTCTGCAGG
This sequence comes from Chelon labrosus, assembly GCF_963514085.1. Lineage (NCBI taxonomy): Eukaryota > Metazoa > Chordata > Actinopteri > Mugiliformes > Mugilidae > Chelon > Chelon labrosus. Next base: position 21,932,747 of record NC_140354.1, read on the forward strand.
GATGGCAGGAAAATAAGAAGACAGGAGAAATAACAGGACAAAAGTTCCACACAACACAGGAAGAATAACAGACAACATGACAGAGAAGAAAGGGAAAGGCAGGGCTATATATACACACAAGTGGTCAGAGGGGTGACGAGACACAGGTGAAACTAATGAGGACGGAGCACACGAGGAGAAACCAATGAAACAATCAGGCCACGTTTACACGTACGAAAACGATCTTTTCCCTCTCCGTTTTCGATGGCATCGTTTCAAGAAATATCCGCGTCCACACAGATCCGTTTCAGTACGACTGAAAACGCTACTTCATATTCCAGGCCTATAGGTGGCGCTGTTTCGGTTTCAGAAATTCACCAAAAACGGAGAGGAAGAGGCGGAGCATGCGCATAAAGCTTGAGCGCTGTTTACAAATCGGCTTTAGAAGAAACCAAACTCAAGGAGAAATTATATTTTGCCCTGGTAACCCTAATAGGCTCAATATCTTCTCCAGCAGGAACACGAGCATGTAGTCCGCCATTGTTGTTGATGTTGTTATGAGACGTCTCGCGGGATATAAGTGGTGGAAGGCTCGAGGGGTGTGGCGATGACATCATCGTTTTCTCCAAACCCCGTTTCTCCCAGTTGACACGGCAACGCATAACCGGCGTTATCAGAAATCTCCACTTTGGCCGGAGTTTTTAGAAATAATCGTTTTCTGTGATAAAAACGGGGTTTTCGTGTAAATGAGAGGCCAAACCGCAGGGAAATATCTGCGTTTTCCCTTCGTGTAAACGGGGCCTCAAACAAATCAAAGAACCATGACACATTCAAGGTTTATTTTATTTCAACAATTGTCTCATTTCTCTTTACTATTGATCTATTCCATCTATTTTACCTATGGTCATATTTTGAGGCTCTCTGGCAGAGGACAATTCCAAAAATAATTTATAAAATAATTCAACTTAGATTGTAATTGTAGGATTTGTTGACTACCATCTTTCTCACTTGGTGACAGCTTATACCTGAGACATTATCCAGGTTGTTTCTAACATTTTTTTTATGAACTTATTATCTCAGAACAGTTAGAGGGAAAATCCATCACTTGGACCCAAGGATGACAGAAAAAACTGTTTAAAAATATTAAAACTGAAATATTTATTTATCTATTTGTTCTAAATCTCTGATGTGTTCTCTGTAATTTTATATTCAAACTACAGCAAATTAAAAAAATAATAATTAAACATTTTCAGCTAGATGGGTATAAGCAAACCACACAACTGATATTTATCATTCAGCTTCTGTCTCATCTGGAAATAAATAATGGAACAAGTAAAATATATCTTCCCAGTAATATTATTTCTACAAACCTATAGGTGATCATTACTTATCAAACATTACTGGCTGGGTTATTTTAAAATGTCTGTGGTTACTGTTTATTGCCCTATTTTAACTACTCAAACAAAGGAGCTTTATCATGGTAACTTTATGACATGGAGGAGGACTGGAGGTTTTTGTACAGCTGCTCAACCAACTTCAGTCACTGTGTGCTCTCGAGCACAATAATAAACAGCAGAATCTTCAGTCTTCAGACTGTTCATCTGCAGATACACCTGCTGTCTGTTGTTGTCTCTGGAGATGGTGAACCGGCCTTGGACTGACTGAGAGTAGGATTTGCTGGTACCACTGCCGCCATGATGCCAGGCTATCCACTCCAGTCCTTTTCTAGCAGCCTGTCTAACCCAAACAGCACCAATGTTACCACTGAACCCTGAAACTGTACAGGTCAGTGTGTGGGATTCTCCAGGTCTTTTAACCACTGGTTCAGATTGTGTCAGAGTCTGACCATCAACACCTGTCAAGAGAATAAAAAGCATCAAGTGAAATAAGCTGCTGACTCCAATCAAAGCTATGTAAAATGAAGATGAGTGAAAGTGTTGACCTGCCCAGCAGATAGTTAAAAGCAGCAGTCCTGTCCTACAGTCCATCATGTTAAACTGTGTGTCCACTGTTCTCTGTCATCCTCTCTGCAGTCAGATAAGTAGAGGTGGAAGACATCTTTGTTTTGCATTGACTCCTCCTCTCAGGAAGGAGACAACTAGAATGAGTTTTACGTCCCTCTGCTCCTCTTCTGACATTGTGGAGTCAGTCTAGGTGTCTCTGAGTGCTGAATGGACTTAATCTCTCTAATCCTAATCATTCACACTTGTGTTAGGTGAAAGGCATGGCTGAAGAGGCCTGAAAGATAAGAGAACAATCTTCAGCTATAGGGGCTCACCACACTGTTGTACTTGTTTTAAATTAAATAACATATTGTAATAAACCATCTTTCTGGTAACTTTGTGATCTTGCTTCCTTTGGGAGACATCATTCACAGTTCATGAGGTCTCCTTCCTCTTTTATGTGGACGATTCCCAGATCTACCTGCCTTTTAACTCATCAGACATGGGAACTCTGAGTTCATTACACAACTGCCTAAATGACATCAAAAACCCCACAACACCCCCACGCTTTTTCACGACTCCAGACAGACCCAAACACAGCGGCCAGGCTTTTAACCAGAACCAGGAAAAGGGATCACATCACTCCAGTTTTAACAGATCTCCACTGGCTCCCAGTGTGTTTTAGAATCGATTGTAAGGTCTTATTGATCTCTTTTAAAGCTCTTCATGGCTTTGCCCTGGACTACATCGCTGACCTTTTAGCACCATACAGGCCAGCACGTACCTTGAGATCCTCAGGCAGAGGTCTACTGTCTGTTCCAGGGGCCCGGCTGAAAACTAAAGGTGACAGGGCGTTAGCAGTCAGGGCTCCACGGCTGTGGAATGATCTGCCTGAGGAAATCAGGTCAGCTGTTGTTATTATTATTATTTAGTGCATGAGACAAAAGAAAGTGAAGATTAAATAAATACAAAATGAATAAATTTAATTCCGAATAATTAGTTACAGCAAGCATGTTAAGTTTAAAATGAAATAAACGAAAAGAAAATTGTGCACATCATAATTTATTCAGTGTTCAGTGAGGAATCCTCAATGAGGAATAAGTTAATCAGAGGCAGGTCAAACTTAAAAGTTACAAACTGACTTGTGTCTGATCAAAGATCACATGTTACTACTTCAATCTGTGTTCAAGTCAGTTTCAAAGTTACTGTGAGCCACTGATGGAGGAAGATAGACAGATGCTGAACTGTTTCTCTCAGTGATCTGATGTGAAATCATTAGTGGTGTGAGGGCTCCTCCTCTGGTGGCTTCATGTTCCAAGTGTTCAGACACAGAGGTTTTTCTTTTTGTTCTGCTTGATGTGTTGACTTTTTCTCCAGCGTCCCTCCCTCTTGTGTCACTGTGTCTCTGGAGCACCATAATAAACATATTGAATCTTGATCTGCAGATTCACCTGCTGTTGTCTGGAGATGGTGAACCAGCCTTTGATGACTGATGATCTATCACCACTATAATGGGCAGTAACAAAGCTCATCATCAGCTGATTTCTGTCTTCACTGTTTGTGTTGAACTTCATATTTTAGGTCTTCTACTGCCCCCTGGAGGTTCTAGTGGAAATAGATACTTGGATGTTTTTGTACAGCCTCTCTGTTCACTTTAACCACTGTGACTCTCTGGCACAGTAATACACAGCAGAGTCTTCAGGCTGCACATTCTGTCCATTTAGAGTCACTGTGTTGCTGGAAGAGTCTAAGTCGATACTGAACTTGTTCTTTAGAGAATCTTTGTAGTGTGAAGAGCCAGTGTCTTTCATCCCAATCCACTCCAGTCCTTTTCCTGCAGGTTGTCTGATCCAACCTGTCCAATAGCTGCTAACAGAATAAGAGACCTGACAGGTGATGGTCAGACGTTGACCTGGCTGCACAGTCACAGAGGCTGGCTGTGTCAACTGTTCACACTTCACACCTGTTAAAAGAAGAAAATGTTTTCCATCAAATGATCAGGTTGTATTAGAAAACAACATGTGCTGACTATCATCTAAAGAGACTCACATCCAGCTGCTAGGAGCAGTAACAGAGCTACAGGAAACATGTTTGTTGGTGAAGCTGACTTGCTGTGAACTCCACTCCACAGTCTGATGGGAAGTTTTTATAGCTGAGGAACAAAGGAGGTCACTGAGTTTGCATACAGTCAAACATATGAAGCATCAGTGTTGGTCTAACTGGAGTCAGTTGGACTTAAATCAGTTGGAGGTGTTAACAGTGTGTCTTCTGGAGTGTGTCTTAATCGTCCGTTATTCAATGTGAAAGTTGTTTTCAGAGCCTGACATGCTTCAGTGCTTGTTACACCCCTCTGCACCTCTACTGGTGTCTGTGGCTTGTGCTTAATCACCTTAACCAGCCACACCTGAGAAGACTGAATAAAGTGCATTGTTGCAGAGGCCTAAGACGACCACTTTTCAGCTGCAGAGGCTCACCATGTCTAACCTGTCACCTTGTTGTTTTTCTTTTGAATTAAATAAACCCTTATTATTTTGTAACTCTGTCATGTGTCTCCTCTTTATGTTGCGGCCCTCGAGCCGGGTCGTAACAGTCATGGTGGTAACTTGAGGGTGACTGCAGCTGTAAAGGCTGATATGAAGGATATATAAGCAGAAGGCAGCTGGAGAAAGACACCTGACATTGACTGGCCAACATTATTTTTTACACTTTCCCCAAATAAATGCTCATTTTAAGTCATTAATGTTAAATTTTGTTGTCCATAAAACAGTGTTGTTCATAGCTGGACAATGACTGTTGTGTCAAGAGGTTATAACCAGAATGATTATTTATTTTTTATGTGTTTAACGGTTAGTTTTCTTGGTTTTCTCAACAGAGAAAAATATACATTATTTCTCTTCAAATATTCAGTACTGGAGGTTTTTGTACAGCTGCTCAACCAACTTCAGTCACTGTGAGTCTCTAGCACAATAATAAACAGCAGAATCTTCAGTTTTCAGATTGTTCATCTGCAGAAACAGCTGTTCTCTGCTGTTGTCTCTGGAGATGGTGAACCGGCCTTGAACTGACGGAGAGTAGTAGTTGGTGGTGCCATGATTCATAGCAATCCACTCCAGTCCTTTTCCAGGAGCCTGTCTGATCCAGTTCATCCAGTGGTTGCTGAAGTCCAGTCCAGATGTTGTACAGGTCAGTCTGTGAGACTCTCCAGGTCTTTTAACCACTGGTTCAGACTCTGTTATGGTCCAACCTTCAGCTCCACTCCAAACAAACAGAGCAACCACCAAGAGTGTCAGCTTTCTGTCAGCCATGTTGACAGTGTGATTAGTAGGTTTTCAACTCCCCTTTAAATATGATGTCAACTGGAGCCCTGTGAGAATTTGGTTACAGTCAGCTCCTCCTACATCACTCCATCTATTAAAGCATGCATAAAGGCCTAATTTTGCTTTTATATTTATTTATGTATTTTGCTTTTATCCAAATTTAAACTCCCTGGCACAGTGCATATCTTTCTCTTGGTGACTGCTTTTTTGTTGACTGTTTCCATATTGTTTGCCCCATTTATCCCATCTCCCATTTAGCTAAAAGTATTGGCTCATCTGGCCACTCTCAACTCTTCTGGGAAGGCTTTCCACAAGGTTTAGGAGTGTGTTTATGACCATTCTTCCTGAAGCACATTTGTGAAGTCAGACACTGATGTTGGATGAGAAGGCCTGGCTCTCAGTCTTGGCTCTAGTTCATCCCAAATGTGTTCTATCAGGTTGAGGTCAGGACTCTGTGCAGGCCAGTCAAGTTCTTCCACACCAAACTCACTCATCCATGTCTTTACGGACCTTGCTTTGTGCACTGGTGCTCAGTCATGTTTTAACAGGAAGGGGCCATTCCCAAACTTTTCCCACAAGGTTGGGAGCATTGAATTGTCCAAAACCTCTTGGTATGCTGAAGTATTCAGAGTTCAATTGACTGGAACTGAGGGGCCAAGCACAGGTTCTGAAAAACAACCCTACACCATAATCCCCCCTCCACCAAACTTCACACTCAGCACAATGCTGTCAGACAGGTACCATTCTCCTGGCAACAGCCAAACCCAGATTCATCCATCAGATTGCTGGATGAAAAAGCTTAATTAGTCACTCCAGGTGAAGTTCATGCTTCCCCTGTAGACACTGTCCAGTGCTGAAGTTACCTCTCCTTGTGATAGCCTGGCAGTAGAGAGGGGTTCAGAGGAGCTGTCCAGTGCTGAAGTGAGGGACTGCTGCTTGTCAGAGGCTTTGACCCAAGAAAAGTTGTCAAACTTAACTTCGAGGTCTCTGGTCCTAGAGCGCCCTCTAGTGTTTTAAAACAAGTGACAGTAAATCTCCAGTCTCACCTTTAAAAAGTCATGACATTGTTTAACTATTAATGTGTTTAGATGTTGAGTCAATATTGTTTTGTATCATATATATATATATATATTAAAAAAACTAGTAGAGATTTTTGTCTGGACTGGTTTGTTTAAAATTCATATTCAATATAATGCACTCACGATTCCTCTCAGAGACACACATTACTAATGGAGGAAGATAGACAGATGCTGAACTGTTTCTCTCAGTGATCTGATGTGAAATCATTAGTGGTGTGAGGGCTCCTCCTCTGGTGGCTTCATGTTCCAAGTGTTCAGACACTGAGAGGTTTTTGTTCAGGTCTGTTGGTGGTTTGTGTCACTGTGGGGCCACGTACACAGTAATACACAGCTGTGTCCTCAGGCTGCAGATTCTGTCCTGTTATTGTCACCGAGCTGTTTGAAGTGTATGTGTGATGAAGGAACTTATTCTTTAAAGCATTATTTTGGCGAAAGTCTCCTCCACCCCATCGATGACAAATCCAGTCCATTGGTTTTCCTTCATGCTGTCTGATCCAACCTGTTGCATAGTCATCATCAGTCAAAGAATAACCAGAGACCTGACAGGTGATGGTCAAAGACTGTCCAGGCTGCACAACCATTGAGTCTGGCTGGATGAGATCAATACTGTACACACCTGTGGAAACAGAAATCAACATTATCTCCATCATTCATCTGACTATTCAGTGTTTCTAATGTGTTTATTAGTGTGAATCCACTGAAAGCTGCTCACAGGATCCAGCTGCCAGCAGCAGCAGCAGCAGCAGAGCTACAGAGAACATGGTTGATGTTGGAGAGGATCTGATGGGAGCTTCTCTTCTTCTGCTGCAGCTGACAGCATGATATCAAGTCTTTATAGGAGACTGTGAGGAAGGTCACTTTGCATAAAGGATACAGACACATTAGAAAAGAAGGATGGACTATAACGCTTGGATTTATGTTGTCTGAAGAAGCCATAGCTAGTTCAGATAAAGAGGACATTTATTTATTATTGAAGAAAAAGTGACTTTGCTTCTATGACTGGGTTCATGATGTTGACATGAAATTTATTCAGTGATTGTTTAAAGCAGAGAGAATGTTTTGGAGATGATTTAATATGTTGAGTTTTCTTAAACTGTTGCTTCCTCTTGTGTCACTGTGTCTTTGGAGCTCCTTAATAAACATATTGAATCTTAAACCATCATAAACCAGCCTCTCACTGACTGATGATCTATCACCACTATAATGGGCAGTAACAAAGCTCATCATCAGCTGATTGCTGTCTTCACTGTTTGTGTTGAACTTCATATTTTAGGTCTTCTACTGCCCCCTGGAGGTTCTAGTGGAAATAAATACTTGGATGTTTTTGTACAGCCTCTCTGTTCACTTTAACCACTGTGAGTCTCTGGCACAGTAATACACAGCAGAGTCTTCAGTCTTCAGACTGTTCATCTGCAGAAACAGCTGTTCTTTGTTGTTGTCTCTGGAGATGGTGAACCGACCTTGAACTGACTGAGAGTGGAAGATGTTGCTAGCATCGTAATGAGCGGCAATACACTCCAGTCCTTTTCCAGGAGCCTGTCTGATCCAGCCCATCCATCTGCTGCTGAAGTCCAGTCCAGATGTTGTACAGGTCAGTGTGTGAGACTCTCCAGGTCTTTTAACCACTGGTTCAGACTCTGTTATGGTCCAACCTTCAGCTCCACTCCAAACAAACAGAGCAACCACCAAGAGTGTCAGCTTTCTGTCAGCCATGTTGACAGTGTGATTAGTAGCTTTTCAACTCCCCTTTAAATATGATGTCAACTGGAGCCCTGTGAGAATTTGGTTACAGTCAGCTCCTCCTACATCACTCCATCTATTAAAGTCACATTCAAGGGAATCAACTCACAATTTGACTTTTGGACAAATATTAAATGGCATTGTCCTCTCAGAGACACACAGACACACCAGTCCTATATTTGGTAAAATGAATAACTGATGTCATCAAGTCAATCCTCTCTGATCTGTGTATATCATCAACACTACAACCATGAGGATTTGATTAATTACAAAATGTCAGTCTTGGTTTAGATATCAGGTACACTAGTCATTATTCTGAGCATTGACTAACTTTTTTTGTCATCTCACAAAGTCACACCAATGATTTAAAATTATTATTGATTGTGGACACCTCACATTTTTGTGTTTATAAAGGAGCAAAACTTTGCATAGAGCTCCCTCTACAGGTTTAAAAAGGAACATTCAGCAGTTCAAAGCTCTGTTCCACATCACTGCCTGAAAGCTTATTGTGGAGCAGATGAGAGCATGCAATAATATAAAGCATCTGTCCTCAGCCCTACTCATAATACTCTGCTGAGAATCAGTGTGGAGTTTGATGGTTTAATGGGACAGCTACAGGAACCAGGAGGACAAAGACAAAACTCTTGGTGGGGAACAGAAGGCTGAGATAGTTGACTGGAAGGCAGATGGAGCAGATGAGTCAGAGACAGGTAGGGTCGGTACCAGGAAGTCTCACATGGCAAAGAACAAGCTGACAGAGGAGTGAGTGTGGAACTGAAGAATATATGCTGGCCTGATTAGAGAATGAGAAGCAGCTGTGTGCACAGGTGAGCTGAGTTGACCGATGAGGTGGGAGTGGCTGGCAGGCTGAGTGATGCAGAGGCGGGGTCAATGGAAAAGTACTTTGAGGGAGATGGGTGACTGGGCTGTGACAAATAATGTTCCCTCTTGTGTCACTGTGTCTCTGGAGCACCATAATAAACATATTGAATCTTGATCTGCAGATTCACCTGCTGTTGTCTGGAGATGGTGAACCAGCCTTTGATGACTGATGATCTATCACCACTATAATGGGCAGTAACAAAGCTCATCATCAGCTGATTGCTGTCTTCACTGTTTGTGTTGAACTTCATGTTTTAGGTCTTCTACTGCCCCCTGGAGGTTCTAGTGGAAATAAATACTTGGATGTTTTTGTACAACAATCTCTGTTCACTTTAACCACTGTGGGTATCTGGCACAGTAATACACAGCAGAGTCTTCAGGCTGCACATTCTGTCCATTTAGAGTCAGTGTTTTGCTGGAAGAGTCTAAGTCGATACTGAACTTGTTCTTTAGAGAATCTTTGTAGCGTGTCTCTCCAGTATATTTCATTCCAATATACTCCAGTCCTTTTCCTGCAGGTTGTCTGATCCAAGCTGTGAAGTAGCCACTAACAGAATAAGAGACCTGACAGGTGATGGTCAGACGTTGACCTGGCTGCACAGTCACAGAGGCTGGCTGTGTCAACTGTTCACACTTCACACCTGTTAAAAGAAGAAAATGTTTAGTTCCAATCTATCAAGTGACTCTACAGAAGAACAACTGTTGACTGATACAAACCCAGAGAGACTCACAGGATCCAGCTGCCAACAGCAGCAGCAGAGCTACAGGAAACATGTTGACTCTGATGTTCTGTGAACTCCACTGACAGTCTGATGTCAATGAAGGAGTTTTTATAGCTGAGTGACGAAGAAGCTCACTGAGTTTGCATAGAATTCAACACATACAGATTGGATGTTGGTCTGACTCCAGTCAGTCGTTCTCTCAGTGTTATTATATCTGCAGAGTTCAGACATGTCTGAATCACCTCCTAATCTCATTATAACTGTGACGTTCTGAAAACCTCTCTGCATTTACACGAATGAAACAATAGTTAAAGTCTGACAGTAGTGAATAACAATACAAATATAAAACTGGAAAATTTAAAAAGCTTCTTTTATTTTTATCTTCTGTAACCATTGAGAAAAAGATTATATCTCTGTGTGTTGTATATGAAGTCAACTGACATTTGAACTGAATGAAACCATCCGACATTGATCCCAGTCAGTAAAGAAAGGTGAGAGTGAAGAGCCATTAAGAGGAGTCAGTGTGCTGTGATCATACTGTCAGAGTCTCTGCCTCAGTGAGACTCACAGGATCCAGCAGCAGAGCTACAGAGAACATGTTGGTGTTGAAGGAGATCTGATGGGAGCTCCTCTTCTTCTGCTGCAGCTGACAGCTTCATATCAAGTCTTTATAGGAGACTGTGAGGAAGGTCACTTTACAGAGAGGATAAAAACACATTAGAAATGAAGGATGGACTGTTTTATAACAAGTCAAATGAACACATTCACATTTACACTCACATCAACAGAATATTTAACCTTCACAGTCTGCTGCAACAAAAACCATCTGAATGAAGAAGGTTTATTGAGACTGTGTTTCTCTGAATGTGTTGATGATGTAACATTAAAGTTTATTACATGAATGTGAAAAGAAGAAAGAAAATGTTTGATCTGGATGATGAGTTGAGTTTTTGTACAGCTGCTCAACCAACTTCAGTCACTGTGAGTATCGAGCACAATAATAAACAGCAGAATCTTCAGTCTTCAGACTGTTCATCTGCAGATACACCTGCTTTCTGCTGTTGTCTCTGGAGATGGTGAACCGGCCTTGAACTGACTGAGAGTACCAGATGTAACTACTGTCATCTTCAGTCCAACCAATCCACTCCAGTCCTTTTCCAGCAGCCTGTCTGATCCAAGCAGCATGAATAGCGCTACTGAACCCTGAATATGTACAGGTCAGTGTGTGGGATTCTCCAGGTCTTTTAACCACTGGTCCAGACTCAGTCAGTGTTTGACCCTCAGTACCTGCAGAAATGGAAACAGCTCATTAGTTCAGTCACATTGTCTTCACATCACTTTGTTTGTCCAACACATTTTCATGTCCTTACCAGCCAAGGTACAAAACATGATGAAGAAAATAACAGGTGTGATCATTGTAAAAGTCACTTGTCTTTGTCCAGTCTGCAGTGTGTATGTTAGACTGAGCTGACCTTTGCTCTGCAACACATATAAACACATCAAAGATATCAGTTTTGCATTGACTCCTCCTCCTCAAAGAGAAACACACCATATTTCACACATCTCTGAAAACTCAACTATGTAGATCATTATTCTACATTTGGATATTTACACCTTGAAGCTTCAACTGGACAAAGACACAACTCCAAATAAATGATGATGATGCTTCCTATTGACTCCATAAATAAACAACTTCATGGAGAAATAAGCTGCTAAATCAACTTCAATATTAATGATATATATTTCACAACTTCTTTTCAATATGTTACTGCAGTTTTTAACTTGATTCATATTGTTGTTCTCAGCAGCAACTGGACCAGTTTTAGATTTGGAATATTATGGAGAAATGTCCACTTACAGTTCATGTGTCATTCAACACTGCTGTAAAATATCATTATTATCCATTGGTTATCCAAAAAACAACTTGTTATTGACAACTATATGAAACAGGAAGTCACAAACCACAAACCACAGCTGCTCCTTTCCCAGTGTGCATCTGTATTTCATTCTCTATCCTCTCATTCATGATGTCTTGCTGCCACCTGTAGGTCATGGTGAAGTATTTTCCTGATCATCCATGATTCCTTTAAAAACACAAAGATGGTAAATAGAGGAAGTAGTTTTTGTATGACTCTCCTGTTTCTGTCTCTCACTGTGACTCTCTGGCACAGTAATAAACTGCTGTGTCCTCAGTCTTCAGACTGTTCATCTGCAGATACACCTGCTCTCTGCTGTTGTCTCTGGAGACGGTGAACCGGCCTTGAACTGACTGAGAGTAGTATTTGTTGCTACTTCCATCAGGATGAATAAGGGAAATCCACTCCAGTCCTTTTCCATGAGCCTGTCTGACCCAGACCATCCACCAGTCTCTGAATGTGAATCCAGAGCCTGTACAGGTCAGTGTGTGGGATTCTCCAGGTCTTTTAACCACTGGTTCAGATTGTGTCAGAGTCTGACCATCAACACCTGTCAAGAGAATAAAAAGCATCAAGTGAAATAAGCTGCTGACTCCAATCAAAGCTATGTAAAATGAAGATGAGTGAAAGTGTTGACCTGCCCAGCAGATAGTTAAAAGCAGCAGTCCTGTCCTACAGTCCATCATGTTAAACTGTGTGTCCACTGTTCTCTGTCATCCTCTCTGCAGTCAGATAAGTAGAGGTGGAAGACATCTTTGTTTTGCATTGACTCCTCCTCTCAGGAAGGATAGTATGGAACTACTGTTGTCTTTGACCTCAGTTACGTAAGGCTCAGAATAATTTCCAATCACTGCACAAGAGAAAGCAACAATGAATTAGATTTATGTAATCTAAATGAAAAAACTAATTTAACTTGACCTCCAACAAAACTTAACATCAACACATCAGGTTACATGGTCTTTTATTTATAGCCATCCAGCTGCCAGCAGAACATATGATGCTGAAGCTGGACTGATGAGAGCTCTGCTGTTCTCTACATAGTTTAAAATATGGGGAAATAGATGAGAAGTCTGACAGATGCTGAACTGTTTCTCTCAGTGATCTGATGTGAAATCATTGGTGGTGTGAGGGCTCCTCCTCTGGTGGCTTCATGTTCCAAGTGTTCAGACACTGAGAGGTTTTTGTTCAGGTCTACTGATGGTTTGTGTTACTGTGGTTATCTGGCTCAGTAATACACAGCAGAGTATTCAGGCTGCACATTCTGTCCATTTAGAGTCACTGTGTTGCTGGAAGAGTCTAAGTCGATACTGAACTTGTTCTTTAGTGAATCTTTGTAGTATGTGGTGTGTCCAACATGAGCACCTCCAATCCACTCCAGTCCTTTTCCTGCAGGTTGTCTGATCCAACCTGTCCTATAGCTGCTAAGAGAATAAGAGACCTGACAGGTGATGGTCAGACGTTGACCTGGCTGCACAGTCACAGAGGCTGGCTGTGTCAACTTTTTTTTATCAAATAATCATGTTACAATTCAAAAGAAGGAACTGTTGACTGAGACAAACCCAGAGAGACTCACAGGATCCAGCTGCCAACAGCAGCAGCAGAGCTACAGGAAACATGTTGAGTCTGATGTTCTGTTTCCTCCACAGTCTGATGTGAAGTTTTTATATCTGAGTAGAGACGACGTCACTGAGTTTGCATACAGTCAAACAGATGAAGCATCAGTGTTGGTCTAACTACAGCCAGTAGAAGTAGAGAACCTCTCCCACTATGTCCTAATATTATTCTTTCTTCTTTTGTATTATCTGGTTATGTTATATTATGATGAAGACATCAAATATAGATCTGCTCTTGCTCATGAAGAGATGTTGCTACGTTATTCACTATGGTATTCACTATTAACTGTCAATATTCTCTCAACATATTTTTCTTCTGCTGAAACAAATTCATATATACAGTTTTTACTCTTTATATTTAAAGTCTATTCATTTTCTTTAAAATCACTAAACTAAAACATCATTTTCCACTTTGAAGATCACGTCTATTTTCTCGAAGGAAAGGTTTAAATGATGTGGTCAACAGAGTGGGAGTTTATTATCAGGTGTGGATTTGTATTATGTGTTGTATTAATTGTTCTTCTTTAATCATGGAAGAAAGAAAAAGATCTCTCCAAACACTAAGACACAGTTTTTGCTCAATAATCTAAACTTATTATGTCTCAGAGACACGAGGAGAAACAGCAGCTCTTTGAAGCTTGAAGAAACATCAGTAATAGTTTCACTCTCACATTATCATCTAGTTTAGAGAAAACATCATTTACAGATGTTATTGTCTCTTAATGTGTAGAAATGTTTTGTATTCATAGAAGTTTAACATCAGTGATCAGCTGCTGTTTTTGACATGGTTGATTAAAACTTACTGCTATTATATACTTTGATCAAGAACATGTATGCATTACATTAAAATATAAATATTGCAGTATAATAAAATGCTTAAACTAATCATAAAGGACTTATAAAAAATAAAAGTTCCCTTCATGCATGAACTATAACTTCCCATGAGAAGAATACTGGAGGTTTTTGTACAGCTGCTCAACCAACTTCAGTCACTGTGAGTCTCGAGCACAATAATAAACAGCAGAATCTTCAGTCTTCAGACTGTTCATCTGCAGAAACAGCTGTTCTCTGTTGTTGTCTCTGGAGATGGTGAACCGGCCTTGAACTGACTGAGTGTAGGATTTGCTGCTACCACTAGGATAGATGTAACTGATCCACTCCAGTCCTTTTCCAGGAGCCTGTCTGACCCAAGCCATGTAGTAGCTGCTGAATGTGAATCCAGAGCCTGTACAGGTCAGTTTGTGGGATTCTCCAGGTCTTTTAACCACTGGTGGCTCAGATTGTGTCAGAGTCTGACCATCAACACCTGTCAAGAGAATAAAAAGCATCAAGTGAAATAAGCTGCTGACTCCAATCAAAGCTATGTAAAATGAAGATGAGTGAAAGTGTTGACCTGCCCAGCAGATAGTTAAAAGCAGCAGTCCTGTCCTACAGTCCATCATGTTAAACTGTGTGTCCACTGTTCTCTGTCATCCTCTCTGCAGTCAGATAAGTAGAGGTGGAAGACATCTTTGTTTTGCATTGACTCCTCCTCTCAGGAAGGATACCGTATTTGACAAACTGAACATTGTGACTCATTTGAGGTATCCATTTAAAGTAAAATAGCCTTAAGACAATTTTGTGCTTTCTGCTTTGTTTGTTCCTCTAATTATTTTTATCTCCATGGTTTATTTATTAGAGACATGTCAAAACAATGTTCATGCTGCTATTCAAATACAATCACACAAAATGTTTCTGGATTATTTTCTTTCAAACAAAGTTTTCATATTATGTTCGAACATCTCAACTATTTAAACTTTATCAGACATGTGTGGTTTGAAAAAAAATATATATATCTATCTATCTAATAATGCAAGGAGCGTCTGTCTGTGTGTCACTCTGTTGGTTTGTTTGTCTGTTCCACGCATAACTCTCGAACCACTTATCCGATCCACCTCAAATTTGCTATGTATCTTCCCAATCGTTCGCGGGAGTTCAGCCCAAAGCTTCGTGGCTTTTGGACCATAAACACTAAAGATATCGTTAAAACAAGCATTTACTCATTTACCGTTCTTCTGCTCCGTCTGACTGTAGCCACGCCCCCTGTCACTGTTGCCTAGAGACAGACACCACACACAGCGCTGCTCACATAACCCGCGCCTTTTAAAAATGTCCTCTACATCCCGATACTCCTCAAAAAACGTTCTTCATCCCCAATCATCTTCTGAGACTGATACGGTATGGGACATTATGTTATGATTGATTTCCTATCGGGTTGTGCTTTTACCAGAAGATGTCAGTTCATGGGCATAGCCTATTTTATTAGACTATTGTGGTTTGATTGGTTGTTTAGGACAGTGGTGTCAAACTCAATCAGCTACATCTTATATGCTGTACCAGTAAACATATTTTAGTATTTAGTGCTCTAATGGTTGTGTCTTGAGCTTTTATTGGTCACCCGTATGAATGTCAGAGCGCCGCGCTGCCGTACCGATACGCTGAGCGGTTGCCAAGGCAACCATGAGACTCGGACGAGTTTGTCAGTAATCTTATCTATCTAATAATGCAAGGAGCGTCTGTCTGTGTGTCTGTTTGTCTGTGGGACGCATATCTCGCGAACCGTTGGCCCGATGGATTTGAAACTGGGCAGGTGTCTCGCTACGGGCACGAAGATGTGCACTGCTAAGTTTGACGTTGTTTGGATAAGAAATGTAAAATATATCGGTAAAATAGGTTTTCTCCGCTCTAATATTTCCACTAATCCTCATACACAGCACCTGTAGGCTCCCACTATAGGAATACATACTTCCGACGGGCACTGCACTAGTATATATAATGATAGGAATACTAAAACTCTCTTTTCCAGTAAAAATATGATGAAAGATAAAATGATTTATTTAAGATAAATTTATATTTTTAAAGTCATGTTGAGCTGATTTTATTTCAATAAAATTTTATTGTACTGTTTAAACTAATGAAGAATGGTTATACTGTTAGAGCATTTCAACTGTTTAAACATTTACTGTGTATTAAATGAAGAACATTTGATCAAATCTAAAGACTGTTTCTGTCTGTACTGTAACAGTAAACACAGCTGAAATCATTAGTGGTGTGAGGGCTCCTCCTCTGGTGGCTTCATGTTCCAAGTGTTCAGACACTGAGAGGTTTTTGTTCAGGTCTACTGATGGTTTGTGTCACTGTGGTTCTCTGGGACAGTAATACACAGCAGAGTCTTCAGGCTGCACATTCTGTCCATTTGGAGTCACTGTTTTGCTGGAAGAGTCTAAGTTGATACTGAACTTGTTCTTTAGTGAATCTTTGTAGAATGAATCTCTCATTCCAATCCACTCCAGTCCTTTTCCTGAAGGTTGTCTGATCTATCCTGTCCTATAGCTGCTAAGAGAATAAGAGACCTGACAGGTGATGGTCAGACGTTGACCTGGCTGCACAGTCACAGAGGCTGGCTGTGTCAACTGTTCACACTTCACACCTGTTGAAAAGAAAAAGAATATATTTTATTACAAATTATCCATTCATTCTGCTGAAGCTGCTTAACTGTTGACTGAGACAAACCCAGAGAGACTCACAGGATCCAGCTGCCAACAGCAGCAGCAGAGCTACAGGAAACATGTTGAGTCTGATGTTCTGTTTCCTCCACAGTCTGATGTGAAGTTTTTATATCTGAGTAGAGACGACGTCACTGAGTTTGCATACAGTCAAACACATGAAGCATTAATATCAGCCTATCCAGACAGGTAATAGTGGACTCAGAGTGATGACTGAGTTCTGACTCCAATCTGCAGCTCCTCATGGATTTATGGAGTTTTATTGACTTTCAGCTCGTTGCTTTTATTTCTGTTTAAGGAATGTAACCCAATCAAACATACAGAGATAAATGTTGATCACTGATTTAAGATTTAAAGATTTAACAGAATGTTCAGTTAAAATTATGGTGGAAAATCATGACAAGGATTAATATCTTAATCTATCTGTGTGACTTTAGTGTGTTTGCAAATCATTATAGATGTGGTCAATTGGTTCGTGTTTCAGCCCGCATCAACGGGGCGAACCACGGTAGATATGTCTGTTTGGGTCGTGATTCATAAAAGGACGAGGCTAATTATTGAAATATTAGTTGTTGTCTAATATTAATGGTGAGAAATGGTGGGAAAAAAAGGGGTTTTACAGTGGCAGCGTGGTGGGGGGTGACTCCAATTCAATTCAATTCAATTTTATTTATATAGCGTCAATAACAATACAAATCGTCTCAAGACGCTTTACAAAAACCCGGCCTGAAACCCCCAGAGCAAGCCTGAAGGCAACTGTGGCAAGGAAAAACTCCCTTTTAACAGGAAGAAACCTCGAGCAGAACCCAGCTCATATGGAGGGACCCATCTGCCTAAGGCCAGCCGGGTACAGACAGAAGAAAGAGAAGAGAACAGCAAAGAGAGAAGAGAACAGCAAGATAAACATACATCTGTCATAGATACACATATCTGACTAAAGTGTACATGTGGAATCTTATGATACAAACTGATGATGTTACATGACAGTTTGAAAATGTAAGAGGAATCATAGGCAGGTTGGAGAATTGTTCATTCAGGTAGGAGGAATTCACTCTGAAGCCTTCTTGAGGTGTCGTGGGCCTAACTTAATGAAACATCGGTGAAGGGAGGTGCCCACTTGAAAACCCCAGTGACATGCTGCATACTGCTGGTGACTAGGCCACGTATCCTGATGTCTTCATGTTGGTAGAGATATTTTTTTGTTTGGTTAGCTGCTGAGCGGGCCATACAGGCCAGCAGCATTTACTTAGTTTATTTAGATTGTAGGTTAATCGTCATATCACATGACTGTAGGTTTGTTAGGGTTTCTCAGTTGGACAGGGCCTCTACATGTGTTTTGCCTGGGATTTTGGCACAAGGGATTGTAACATCTAATCCTGTGTATTAATGAATATCTTTTATAACAGAAGCTCTTTTCACTCTCACATTATCTTGTATTTCAGTTTAACATCATTTACAGACATTATTGTCTCTTGATTTGTAGAAATGTTTTGTATTCATAGAAGTTCAACATCAGTGATCAGCTGCTGTTTATGACATGGTTGGTTAAAACTTACTACTAGTTTTACTTTCATTAAGAATGTATTGAACTAATTTTTAAATATTAAATTGTAATGAAAAATTCAAACTAATAGGAGTTATTAATATTTAAAACATTCCGTGATATACAAGCTGTAACTTCTCATGAGAATCGTTATCCAAAAAACAACTTGTTATTGGCAACTATATGAAACAGGAAGTCACAAACCACAACCACAGCTGCTCCTTTCCCAGTGTGCATCTGTATTTCATTCTCTATCCTCTCATTCATGATGTCTTGCTGCCACCTGTAGGTCATGGTGAAGTATTTTCCTGATCGTCCATGATTCCTTTAAAAACACAAAGATGGTAAATAGAGGAAGTAGTTTTTGTATGACTCTCCTGTTTCTGTCTCTCACTGTGACTCTCTGGCACAGTAATAAACTGCTGTGTCCTCAGTCTTCAGACTGTTCATCTGCAGATACACCTGCTCTCTGCTGTTGTCTCTGGAGACGGTGAACCGGCCTTGAACTGACTGAGAGTAGTATTTGTTGCTACTTCCATCAGGATGAATAAGGGAAATCCACTCCAGTCCTTTTCCATGAGCCTGTCTGACCCAGACCATCCACCAGTCTCTGAATGTGAATCCAGAGCCTGTACAGGTCAGTGTGTGGGATTCTCCAGGTCTTTTAACCACTGGTTCAGATTGTGTCAGAGTCTGACCATCAACACCTGTCAAGAGAATAAAAAGCATCAAGTGAAATAAGCTGCTGACTCCAATCAAAGCTATGTAAAATGAAGATGAGTGAAAGTGTTGACCTGCCCAGCAGATAGTTAAAAGCAGCAGTCCTGTCCTACAGTCCATCATGTTAAACTGTGTGTCCACTGTTCTCTGTCATCCTCTCTGCAGTCAGATAAGTAGAGGTGGAAGACATCTTTGTTTTGCATTGACTCCTCCTCTCAGGAAGGATGCAGGTGGATGTGATCAGTTATGAAAATATATGGATGAATATATATTCTGATCATTTGGTAAAAAAAATGACTGAACCATTTTCAATTACCTTAAGACCCTTTCTTGGTGATTTTTCTACTGTGCAGGCTTCATCAAATGATTATCAAGTCTGTTTCACATTTAAAAAGACATGACATTTTTTTCCAGTTTTATATTGGATGTAGAGTCAGGGCTGCTTTTGTCTCCACCTTCAGTCTCCATGATATGATGGAAAGATGTCAGAATCTAATTTCACTGATACAATTTTTCACGTTTGGTATAATCCTGAATGAAAAGTTAGCATGGTGACAGTGACTGATTCATTCAGAAACCAGTGAAGTAACCACTATTATGGCTGGACTGAAAGACAGACAATTTCTTCTTGTATTTGTATCAAGATCAGTGTTTTAGTTTCATTTTTTTGGCAGTCAGAACTAGGACTATAATTCTGTGAGGTAGTCTGTGTCTGTCAGCCAACTTCAGATGAGGACTGGAGGTTTTTAATATCAATATGTTGAAACTGTACTGTGAGAGAGAACATGTACAACTAAAGCCACAAGCAGAGACAGGTGAAGTTGATGTGTCCCCCGTAGACACTGTCCAGTGCTGAAGTTACCTCTGCTTGTGTTAGCCTGGCAGTAGAGAGGGGTTCAGAGGAGCTGTCCAGTGCTGAAATTACCTGAAGTTATGATAAGAAGGACAGCAGGATTTCATCCAGTGTCTCCAATAAACTAAGAACCTGTCACTGTGAGTCTCAAGCACAATAATAAACAGACAGCTGATAACAAACAGGCTTTATTCAAATGAGGTGAATTTAAATTCATTTTGGTATAAAGACCATTTCTAATGAGCAGAACACACAGGATATGAAGACTTTTTAAATGTCATCAATCTTTTGAATCATGTGTCACTGACAATCACTTGTTGCTTTATTTCCATCTCTCTGTGTCATACTAATGTTTTAATATAGTTTAGATTGTGAACATTTCACATTTCTAATGATCTTATTCAGACAAATTCACTTTGAGTTCTGTTCAGTTTGGTCTTTGTTTGAGACTCATTTCATTTAATGTAGAAGGAATATGACATTTAACCTTGATAGTACTGAAATGATTATTGGGAGTAGTATTTTCTCATCTGTTAACAGTAAATAATACATCAAACTTCATTAAACTGGTTTTGTAGGTGGAGAGAAAACCCAGCTGTCTCTGAGTCACATTGCTGTTTGTTGTCTGTGGAGGTTTTTGTACAGCTGCTCAACCAACTTCAGTCACTGTGAGTCTCTAGCACAATAATAAACAGCAGAATCTTCAGTCTTCAGACTGTTCATCTGCAGAAACAGCTGTTCTCTGTTGTTGTCTCTGGAGATGGTGAACCGGCCTTGAACTGACTGAGAGTAGTAGATGTAGCTACTACCATCATTGCTAATAGTGGAGATCCACTCCAGTCCTTTTCCAGGAGCCTGTCTGATCCAGCCCATCCAGTAGCTACTGAATGACAGTCCAGATGTTGTACAGGTCAGTCTGTGAGACTCTCCAGGTCTTTTAACCACTGGTTCAGACTCTGTTATGGTCCAACCTTCAGCTCCACTCCAAACAAACAGAGCAACCACCAAGAGTGTCAGCTTTCTGTCAGCCATGTTGACAGTGTGATTAGTAGGTTTTCAACTCCCCTTTAAATATGATGTCAACTGGAGCCCTGTGAGAATTTGGTTACAGTCAGCTCCTCCTACATCACTCCATCTATTAAAGTCACATTCAAGGGAATCAACTCACAATTTGACTTTTGGACAAATATTAAATGTCATTGTCCTCTCAGAGACACACAGATACCTATATTTGGTAAAATGAATAACTGATGTCATCAAGTCAATCCTCTCTGATCTGTGTATATTATCAACACTACAACCATGAGGATTTGATTAATTACAAAATGTCAGTCTTGGTTTAGATATCAGGTACACTAGTCATTATTCTGAGCATTGACTAACTTTTTTTTTTGTCATCTCACAAAGTCACACCAATGATTTAAAATGATTATTGATTGTGGACATCTCACATTTATGTGTTTATAAAGGAGCAAAACTTTGCATAGAGCTCCCTCTACAGGTTTAAAAAGGAACATTCAGCAGTTCAAAGCTCTGTTCCACATCACTGTCTGGAAGCTTATTGTGGAGCAGATGAGAGCATGCAATAATATAAAGCATCTGTCCTCAGCCCTACTCATAATACTCTGCTGAGAATCAGTGTGGAGTTTGATGGTTTAATGGGACAGCTACAGGAACCAGGAGGACAAAGACAAAACTCTTGGTGGGGAACAGAAGGCTGAGATAGTTGACTGGAAGGCAGATGGAGCAGATGAGTCAGAGACAGGTAGGGTCGGTACCAGGAAGTCTCACATGGCAAAGAACAAGCTGACAGAGGAGTGAGTGTGGAACTGAAGAATATATGCTGGCCTGATTAGAGAATGAGAAGCAGCTGTGTGCACAGGTGAGCTGAGTTGACTGATGAGGTGGGAGTGGCTGGCAGGCTGAGTGATGCAGAGGGGGGGTCAATGGAAAAGTACGTCGAGAGAGATGGGTGACTGGGCTGTGACAAATAATGTTCCCTCTTGTGTCACTGTGTCTCTGGAGCACCATAATAAACATATTGAATCTTGATCTGCAGATTCACCTGCTGTTGCCTGGAGATGGTGAACCAGCCTTTGATGACTGATGATCTATCACCACTATAATGGGCAGTAACAAGCTCATCATCAGCTGATGATGAGCTTGTCTTCACTGTTTGTGTTGAACTTCATATTTTAGGTCAGCACGGTGGCACAGTGGGTAGCGTTGGTGACTCACAGCAAGAAGGTCGCTGGTTCAAATCCCCGGGGTGGAGGCCTTTCTGTGTGGAGTTTGCATGTTGCATGTCACCGTGTCTGCGTGCGTTTTCTCCGGGCACTCCGGTTTCCTCCCATCATCAAAACATGCTAGGTGTTAGGCACCGGTCAGGTTGGGCCACAGTGGCGGCACGAGGGTTGGTCCTGAGCAGCGGCTCAGGACCAACCCTCCATGTCTGACCATGCAATCTCGTTATATGATACTTGTGTAATATAATGACAAATAAAGGCTCTTTCTTTCTACTGCCCCCTGGAGGTTCTAGTGGAAATAAATACTTGGATGTTTTTGTACAGCCTCTCTGTTCACTTTAACCACTGTGAGTCTCTGGCACAGTAATACACAGCAGAGTCTTCAGGCTGCACATTCTGTCCATTTAGAGTCACTGTTTTGCTGGAAGAGTCTAAGTCGATACTGAACTTGTTCTTTAGTGAATCTTTGTAGTATGAACCTACAGTATTTTTCATTCCAATCCACTCCAGTCCTTTTCCTGCAGGTTGTCTGATCCAAGCTGTGTAGTAGCCAACAGAATAAGAGACCTGACAGGTGATGGTCAGACGTTGACCTGGCTGCACAGTCACAGAGGCTGGCTGTGTCAACTGTTCACACTTCACACCTGTTAAAAGAAGAAAATAAATGATTTCCATCAAATGATCAACTTTAAAATAAGAACTACTGACTGAGACAAACCCAGAGAGACTCACAGGATCCAGCTGCCAACAGCAGCAGCAGAGCTACAGGAAACATGTTGAGTCTGATGTTCTGTTTCCTCCACAGTCTGATGTGAAGTTTTTATATCTGAGTAGAGACGACGTCACTGAGTTTGCATACAGTCAAACATATGAAGCATTAATATCAGCCTATCTAGACAGGTAATAGTGGACTCAGAGTGATGACTGAGTTCTGACTCCAATCTGCAGCTCCTCATGGATTTATGGAGTTTTATTGACTTTCAGCTCGTTGCTTTTATTTCTGTTTAAGGAATGTAACCCAATCAAACATACAGAGATAAATGTTGATCACTGATTTAAGATTTAAAGATTTAACAGAATGTTCAGTTAAAATTATGGTGGAAAATCATGACAAGGATTAATATCTTAATCTATCTGCGTGACTTTAGTGTGTTTGCAAATCATTATAGATGTGGTCAGTTGATTCGTGTTTCAGCCCGCATCAACGGGGCGAACCACGTTAGATATGTTTGTTTGGGTCGTGATTCATAAAAGAACGAGGCTAATTATTGAAATATTAGTTGTTGGAGAAATGGTGGGAAAAAGGGGGGTTTTACAGTGGCAGCTTGGAGGGGGGTGACTCCAGGACGCTGGAATTCACTGTTAAGCCTTCTTGAGGTGTCGTGGGCCTAACTTAATGAAACATCGGTGAAGGGAGGTGCCCACTGTTAAGCCCTAGTGACATGCTGCATACTGCTGGTGACTAGGCCAGGTATCCTGATGTCTTCATGTTGGTAGCGATATTTTTTTGTTTGGTTAGCTGTTGAGTGGATCATACAAGCCAGCAGCATTTACTTAGTTCATTTAGATTGTAGGTTAAGCGTCATATCACATGACTGTAGGTTTGTTAGGGTTTCTCAGTTGGACAGGGCCTCTAAATGTGTTTTGCCTGGGACTTTGGCACAAGGGACTGTAACATCTAATCCTGTGTATTAATGAATATCTTTTATAACAGAAGCTCTTTTCACTCTCACATTATCTTGTATTTCAGTTTAACATCATTTACAGACATTATTGTCTCTTGATTTGTAGAAATGTTTTTATTCATAGAAGTTCAACATCAGTGATCAGCTGTTGTTTATGACATGGTTGGTTAAAACTTACTACTAGTTTTACTTTCATTAAGAATGTATTGAACTATTTTTTAAATATTAGCTTGTCATGAAAAATTCAAACTAATCAGAGTTATTAATATATAAAACATTCCGTGATAGAAGAGCTGTAACTTCTCATGAGAATCGTTATCCAAAAAACAACTTGTTATTGGCAACTATATGAAACAGGAAGTCACAAACCACAACCACAGCTGCTCCTTTCCCAGTGTGCATCTGTATTTCATTCTCTATCCTCTCATTCATGATGTCTTGCTGCCACCTGTAGGTCATTGTGAAGTATTTTCCTGATCGTCCATGAGTCCTTTAAAAACACAAAGATGGTAAATAGAGGAAGTAGTTTTTGTATGACTCTCCTGTTTCTGTCTCTCACTGTGACTCTCTGGCACAGTAATAAACTGCTGTGTCCTCAGTCTTCAGACTGTTCATCTGCAGATACACCTGCTCTCTGCTGTTGTCTCTGGAGACGGTGAACCGGCCTTGAACTGACTGAGAGTAGTATTTGTTGCTTCTTCCATCAGGATGAATAAGGGAAATCCACTCCAGTCCTTTTCCAGGAGCCTGTCTGACCCAGCCCATCCAGTAGCTGCTGAATGTGAATCCAGAGCCTGTACAGGTCAGTGTGTGGGATTCTCCAGGTCTTTTAACCACTGGTTCAGATTGTGTCAGAGTCTGACCATCAACACCTGTCAAGAGAATAAAAAGCATCAAGTGAAATAAGCTGCTGACTCCAATCAAAGCTATGTCAAATGAAGATGAGTGAAAGTGTTGACCTGCCCAGCAGATAGTTAAAAGCAGCAGTCCTGTCCTACAGTCCATCATGTTAAACTGTGTGTCCACTGTTCTCTGTCATCCTCTCTGCAGTCAGATAAGTAGAGGTGGAAGACATCTTTGTTTTGCATTGACTCCTCCTCTCAGGAAGGATTTAGGTGGATGTGATCAGTTATGTGCTGAGGACAGGAGGGATATTTTACATATGGATATATTTTTGTACATGGTGGTGATACAGCATCAGGTGTTAAAGCAGCTCAAGATTAAACATTGCTATTCCAGTGTAAATCAATCAGAGAGCCAGGGTGCTCTTGAACGCTTTCACCAGATATTACAGACATCATGTTACGCACATACTGTCTGGAGTTTGAAAAACACTGGGATGAAGGAGTTCATTTACAGATGTTTGCCATAAGGGAGGTGGTACAGGAATCTCTGGGGTTTAGTCCATCTGAGTTGGTATTTGTCCATACAGTCCAAGGTCCATTAAAACTTTAAGGTGAAAAATGACTGTGTGAAAACACTGAACCAAACTTGTTGGACTGTGGGAGCAACTTCAGGTTTAGACTACGCTTGTTAAAAAGCCAGAGTTAATGTTGAGGCAGCACAGGTCAGGATGAAAGGTTGGTTTGAAGAGCACATGAAAAGTAGAACATTTTTACCTGGTGACAAGGTTTTAGTATTGCTTCCCTGGGTCTAGCTTGGAAGCTCAATATACTGGTTAGTGATAGATAGATAGATAGATAGATAGATAGATAGATAGATAGATAGATAGATAGATAGATAGATAGATAGATAGATAGATAGATAGATAGATAGATAGATAGACAACCTTTATTGTCCCATAAGGAAATTTGTTTTCACAGTCTGTCACAGAAAAACACGAAACAGTGCATATAATGCAGACATGAGCAACATATACATACAAACAAAAAGACCATAACAAACGCACCATGAGCGAATACAACCATACATTGAACAACAGTACATGAGATCATCACACTCAGGAGGGCTAGGTCTGCACGAGGTTTAATGGGGCAGATTATTAAGTGCCGTAATAGCGGAGGGTACGAAGCTCTTATTAAAGCGCGACCTTCTCCACTTTAGAGTTCTGTATCTGCGCCCAGATGGCAGCAGTGTGAAGTGTGGGTTGAGGGGGTGATCCGGGTCATTGGATATTGTCCAATATACAAACTATCTCTTGTCCACTCCAGGTCATTGATGCAGATCTTGTCTCTGTCATGTCAATATGTTGAAGCTGTACTGTGAGAGGGAACATGTACAACTAAAGCCTCAAGCAGAGACAGGTGAAGTTGATGTGTCCCCCGTAGACACTGTCCAGTGCTGAAGTTACCTCTCCTTGTGTTAGCCTGGCAGAAGAGAGGGGTTCAGAGGAGCTGTCCAGTGCTGAAGTTACCTCTCCTTGTGTTAGCCTGGCAGTAGAGAGGGGTTCAGAGGAGCTGTCCAGTACTGAATTGAGTGATTGCTGCTTGTCAGAGGCCTTGACCCAAGGAAAGTTGTCAAACTCTTAAATTCCAGGTCTCTGGTCCTAGAGCGCCCTCTAGTGTTTTAAAACAAGTGACAGTAAATTTCCAGTCTCACCTTTAAAAAGTCATGACATTGTTCTGCTATTAATTTAGATGTTGAGTCAATATTTTTTCATATTATCATATATACATATTTTAAACTGGTAGAGATTATCGTCTGAACTGGTTTGTTTTGAATTCTAAAGAGGTGGTTAGGGTTCCATGCACTGCCCCCTTAGAACCATTCAGTCTCCATGATTTGATGCTGAGAAAGACCCTCTTTACTCAGAGTAACAATCTGACTCTGTTAGGGATTGATGTTTTTACCCCACAGAATGAGAGCAGCCTTCTGAAGAAGCACAAAGTTCCCTAAAATGATGACCATGAAACAGCAGAATTCAGAGCTCTGAGAGTTTTTAATAAAACAACAACAAAAAAAGGTTCAGGGAAAAGACAAACTGGCAGCAGTGATACTGGATGTTAACGATCCTACAGGTTCCTATGCCCATCCAAGGGAGAAGAAAGAAAAAAAAAAAAAAAAAAAGTCACCTTAACGCCTGATTTTAAATACCCTTTGGACTAAACCATCTTTAAGATGCAAAGTTTGAAATAAAAACAACCTAACCATGAAACGACAAATGTAAACAAAGAGGTTTTTAAATTAAACCCTTTTAAATACAATAACTTCAAAACAAAAGTTTTAATCTTAAATTCATGTTACTGGGGCTAAAAGAAAAGGAAATACAACAGAAAGCAATCCCCCTCTCTCCCCCTCTAAATACTAGATTGTGTAGTCCAGATTGGAAACACCTGGTGGATATGTGGAGTTCAAGAGCAGCTTCTTGAGCTCCTGCTCCAAACAGGAAAACCTCCAAAAGAGAAAATGATTAGAAATCAAACCAAACAAACACCAATGAAAAATAAATATGGAGGGAAATATATTAACTTAAGTAAATGTATTGATCAACTAAACATTATCCACATTTAGTTCAGCAATGTTGAACGTTTACCTCATCTAAATGAACCAAGATCTGTGTTTATGGTTTATTTCCTGGTGGTCAAAAGATTTTTCTGGTCTGTCAGTCAACTTAATATGAGCATTAAGGTTTTTGTACAGCTGCTCAACCAACTTCAGTCACTGTGAGTCTCTGCGAGCACAATAATAAACAGCAGAATCTTCAGTCTCCAGACGGTTCATCTGCAGATACACCTGCTTTCTACTGGTGTCTTTGGAGACGGTGAACCGGCCTCGAACTGACTGAGAGTAGTAGACGTTACTATTGCAACAGTCTACATAAGCAATCCACTCCAGTCCTTTTCCAGCAGCTTGTCTGACCCAAACAGCATCAATAGCACTACTGAACCCTGAATATGTACAGGTCAGTGTGTGGGATTCTCCAGGTCTTTTAACCACTGGTTCAGATTGTGTCAGAGTCTGACCATCAACACCTGTCAAGAGAATAAAAAGCATCAAGTGAAATAAGCTGCTGACTCCAATCAAAGCTATGTAAAATGAAGATGAGTGAAAGTGTTGACCTGCCCAGCAGATAGTTAAAAGCAGCAGTCCTGTCCTACAGTCCATCATGTTAAACTGTGTGTCCACTGTTCTCTGTCATCCTCTCTGCAGTCAGATAAGTAGAGGTGGAAGACATCTTTGTTTTGCATTGACTCCTCCTCTCAGGAAGGATAGTATGGAACTACAGTTGTCTTGGACCTCAGTTACGTAAGGTTCAGAATAAATTCATTTTACTGCACAAGAGAAAGCAACAATGAATTAGATTTATGTAATCTGAATGAAAAACCTCATTTAACATGACGTCCAACAAAACTTAACATCAACACATCAGGTTACATGGTCTTTTATTTATAGCCATCCAGCTGCCAGCAGAACATATGATGCTGAAGCTGGACTGATGAGAGCTCTGCTGTTCTCTACATAGTTTATCACAGTTTATTACAATCACCTCTGTTTTCCATGTGGTATTTTAATCTCATTAAAACTGGAACGTTCTGAAAACCTCTCTGCATTTACACTAATGAAACAATAGTTAAAGTCTGACAGTAATGAATAAAAATAAAAAATATAAATAAATAAAAAAATATAAAATTTTCTTTTATTTATATCTTCTGTACATTGAGAAAAAGATTACATCTCTGTGTGTTGTATATGAAGTCAACTGACATTTGAACTGAATGAAACCATCTGACATTGATCCCAGTCAGTAAAGAAAGGTGAGAGTGAAGAGCCATTAAGAGGAGTCAGTGTGCTGTGATCATACTGTCAGAGTCTCTGCCTCAGTGAGACTCACAGGATCCAGCAGCAGAGCTACAGAGAACATGTTGGTGTTGAAGGAGATCTGATGGGAGCTCCTCTTCTTCTGTTGCAGCTGACAGCTTCATATCAAGTCTTTATAGGAGACTGTGAGGAAGGTCACTTTACAGAGAGGATAAAAACACATTAGAAATGAAGGATGGACTGTTTTATAACAAGTCAAACGAACACATTCACATTTACACTCACATAAACAGAATATTTAACCTTCACAGTCTGCTGCAACAAAAACCATATGAATGAAGAAGGTTTATTAAGACTGTGTTTCTCTGAGTGTGCTGATGATGTCACATTAAAGTTTATTACATGAATGTGAAAAGAAGAAAGAAAATGTTTGTTTTAGAGAATGAGATGGGTTTTTGTACAGCTGCTCAACCAACTTCAGTCACTGTGAGTCTCTAGCACAATAATAAACAGCAGAATCTTCAGTCTTCAGACTGCTCATCTGCAGATACACCTGCTTTCTGCTGTTGTCTCTGGAGATGGTGAACCGGCCTTGAACTGACTGAGAGTAGTATTTGCCGCTGCTATCAGAATAGATGAAACTGATCCACTCCAGTCCTTTTCCAGCAGCCTGTCTGACCCAAACAGCAGTAATATCACTACTGAACCCTGAATATGTACAGGTCAGTGTGTGGGATTCTCCAGGTCTTTTAACCACTGGTCCAGACTCAGTCAGTGTTTGACCCTCAGTACCTGCAGAAATGGAAACAGCTCATTAGTTCAGTCACATTGTCTTCACATCACTTTGTTTGTCCAACACATTTTCATGTCCTTACCAGCCAAGGTACAAAACATGATGAAGAAAATAACAGGTGTGATCATTGTAAAAGTCACTTGTCTTTGTCCAGTCTGCAGTGTGTATGTTAGACTGAGCTGACCTTTGCTCTGCAACACATATAAACACATCAAAGATATCAGTTTTGCATTGACTCCTCCTCCTCAAAGAGAAACACACCATATTTCACACATCTCTGAAAACTCAACTATGTAGAGCATTATTCTACATTTGGATATTTACACCTTGAAGCTTCAACTGGACAAAGACACAACTCCAAATAAATGATGATGATGCTTCCTATTGACTCCATAAATAAACAACTTCATGGAGAAATAAGCTGCTAAATCAACTTCAATATTAATGATATATATTTCACAACTTCTCTTCAATATGTTACTGCAGTTTTTAACTTGATTCATATTGTTGTTCTCAGCAGCAACTGGAGCAGTTTTAGATTTGGAATATTATGGAGAAATGTCCACTTACAGTTCATGTGTCATTCAACACTGCTGTAAAATATCATTATTATCCATTGGTTATCCAAAAAACAACTTGTTATTGGCAACTATATGAAACAGGAAGTCACAAACCACAACCACAGCTGCTCCTTTCTGAGTGTGCATCTGTATTTCATTCTCTATCCTCTCATTCATGATGTCTTGCTGCCACCTGTAGGTCATTGTGAAGTTTTTTTTTTTTTGTGCCTCTGTTTTCACATTACTAATCAGCCGAAATCATGTTTTAATATAATTATGATCGACCTGATTTCATATCTTATATGGTTTGTACTTAGATGATGATTAAGTATCAAACACTGAGACAGAAAACCCAGCTGTCTCTGAGTCACATTGCTGTTTGTTGTCTGTGGAGGTTTTTGTACAGCTGCTCAACCAACTTCAGTCACTGTGAGTCTCTAGCACAATAATAAACAGCAGAATCTTCAGTCTTCAGACTGTTCATCTGCAGCAACAGTTGCTGTCTGTTGTCATTTCTGGAGATGGTGAACCGGCCTTGGACTGACTGAGAGTGGAATCTCCTGCTACCACTGCCGCTATCATGCCAGGCAATCCACTCCAGTCCTTTTCCAGGAGCCTGTCTGACCCAAGCCATATAGTTGCCACTGATTGAGAGTCCAGAGCCTGTACAGGTCAGTGTGTGGGATTCTCCAGGTCTTTTAACCACTGGTTCAGATTCTGTCAGAGTCTGACTATCAACACCTGTCAAGAGAATAAAAAGCATCAACTGAAATAAGCTGCTGACTCCAATCAAAGCTATGTAAAATGAAGATGAGTGAAAGTGTTGACCTGCCCAGCAGATAGTTAAAAGCAGCAGTCCTGTCCTACAGTCCATCATGTTAAACTGTGTGTCCACTGTTCTCTGTCATCCTCTCTGCAGTCAGATAAGTAGAGGTGGAAGACATCTTTGTTTTGCATTGACTCCTCCTCTCAGGAAGGATGCAGCTGGACTGGACTTGATGGTTTTGTTAGTTTAAATTTAATATCCAGCAAAATTCATGACTGGCTTAAACAAATCACGCAACCTCATTTAATGCTGCATTTTCATCAAGTCATTTTTGGTTCGTTTGTATTTATTAGAAAACAGTATATCATACTGAATATCTGATTATTTCAACCAAAACAAATACTTTAAATTATTTTTAAAAAAAAGACAAATTGCACATATGTTTTTTTTTTTTTTTTTTTTTTTTGTCAATAATAATTGGAAGAGAAACTGACTTCTTGAAGACGAGTATCTAGATGGATGATGGATGATCTAGATGGACTGTTTCTGTCTGTACTGTAACAGTAAACTCCTCCTCCAAGTGTTCAGACACTGTAATCCCTCAATAATTCCTCTATTTTTATACGTCTGTGTCCTTTGCAAATTAATTGAACTTTTAGTCAATGGAGAACATTCAGACCAACTTAGTGTCCCCATATTTTAATGAAGAAACTGCTAACATAGACTCAGTATACAACAAAGGTCAGAGCCGTCTCAGGAGGCTAAGGTGGTTTAATATCTGCAGGAAGCTGCTGGAGAGGACTAAGAAGAAGGACACCTCAAGGCTGGACAAGCTGATCCAGAAGGAGGACTCTGTGGTAGGGACAGAGCTGGAGTCCCTGATATCTGTGGTAGATGGAAGGACCTTGAACAAACTCTGGTCCATTATGAACAACATCCACCACCCTCGAGAGGACACCATAGTCAGACAGAGAAGCTTGTTCAGTGATATGTAGTAAATCTATATATGCAAATATCCTGCTGGACACGAAAGTTCCCTCGGGATAAATAAAGTACCTATTAATCAATCAATCAATCAATGGATTTCTCGATCTATCTACTGTATCTATCATGCTCAATTAATTGATGTGTCAGGTATATATATTATCATGCACCTGCCTTTAACCTTCAATATTACCCATATTAGGAAAAAATACATGAAACAGACAGTAACAAAGCTGATTGCTGTCTTCACTGTTTGTGTTGAACTTCATATTTTAGGTCTTCTACTGCCCCCTGGAGGTTCTAGTGGAAATAAATACTTGGATGTTTTTGTACAGCCTCTCTGTTCACTTTAACCACTGTGAGTATCTGGCACAGTAATACACAGCAGAGTCTTCAGGCTGCACATTCTGTCCATTTAGAGTCACTGTGTTGCTGGAAGAGTCTAAGTCGATACTGAACTTGTTCTTTAGTGAATCTTTGTAGTATGAAGACCAAGCACTTTTCATCCCAATCCACTCCAGCCCTTTTCCTGCAGGTTGTCTGATCCACTGTGTGTGGTAGTCACTAACAGAATAAGAGACCTGACAGGTGATGGTCAGACGTTGACCTGGCTGCACAGTCACAGAGGCTGGCTGTGTCAACTGTTCACACTTCACACCTGTTAAAAGAAGAAAAAGTTTTGTTCCAATCTATCAAGTGACTCTGCAGAAGAACAACTGTTGACTGAGACAAACCCAGAGAGACTCACAGGATCCAGCTGCCAACAGCAGCAGCAGAGCTACAGGAAACATGTTGAGTCTGATGTTCTGTGAACTCCACTGACAGTCTGATGTCAATGAAGGAGTTTTTATAGCTGAGTGACAAAGAAGATCACTGAGTTTGCATAGAATTCAACACATGTAGTTCTCTCAGTGTTATTATATCTGCAGAGTTCAGACATGCCTGAATCACCTCTGTTTTCCATATTGTATTTTAATCTCATTAAAACTGGAACGTTCTGAAAACCTCTCTGCATTTACACAAATGAAACAATAGTTAGTCTGACAGTGATGCATGCTGAGTATATGTTGAGAAGTTGTAATATTAATGTTTCACTGAAATAGTTTCATTTTAGATGAATTGTATTATTTTAAGTTGTTGTTAAGTATTCTGGCTCTCACACCACACATCCTCCTCAGATGTAGAAACATTCAATATGAGATTTTTATTTTAATATGTGGGGATGAAAACTATCTGTGTGAAGAAATCAGTAGTATAGAGGTGATGACCATTGTTTCAAGTTACGATACAAACAATCTGTCTGTTCATAGTCAGACAGACACATGAAAATAAAGGAGAGACATGAATTATTTACTGTCTGTCATATGTATTATTTCATTTGGACTGAAAATCATATCTTGAATAATTATGAATGTATTTCAATAACAAAAAGACAAAAAGGTAACACACACTGGTTTCTGAAATTTCAACCTACTCTGAACTGTTTCTCATGTGTTGTAACCACGTTTTAATGAGAATGAACATTTTACCACTTAAATTTATTGACATCAATGTTACAAGAAGAATGAAAGAGAAGAAGCTGAATGTTTCCAGTGGTGGTGGTAAATAGAGGAAGTAGTTTTTGTATGACTCTCCTATTACTGTCTCTCACTGTGAGTCTCTCCTGGCACAGTAATAAACTGCTGTGTCCTCAGTCTTCAGACTGTTCATCTGGAGATAGACTTTACTGCTGGAGTCATCTCTGGAGATGGTGAATCTACCCTGGACTGACTGGGAGTAATAGATAGGAGAACTGGATGTGCATATATAAGCGATCCACTCCAGTCTTTTTCCAGGAGCCTGTCTGACCCAGTTCATGCCATAGCCTCCAAAGTTGTATCCAGAGCCTGTGCAGGTCAGTGTGTGGGATTCTCCAGGTCTTTTAACCACTGGTTCAGATTGTGTCAGAGTCTGACCATCAACACCTGTCAAGAGAATAAAAAGCATCAAGTGAAATAAGCTGCTGACTCCAATCAAAGCTATGTCAAATGAAGATGAGTGAAAGTGTTGACCTGCCCAGCAGATAGTTAAAAGCAGCAGTCCTGTCCTACAGTCCATCATGTTAAACTGTGTGTCCACTGTTCTCTGTCATCCTCTCTGCAGTCAGATAAGTAGAGGTGGAAGACATCTTTGTTTTGCATTGACTCCTCCTCTCAGGAAGGATAGTGTGGAACTACAGTTGACTTGGACCTCAGTTACGTAAGGTTCAGAATGAATTCATTTTACTGCACAAGAGAAAGCAACAATGAATTAGATTTAGGTAATCTGAATGAAAAACTTCATTTAACTTGACCTCCAGCAAAACTTAACATCAACACATCAGGTTACATGGTCTTTTATTTATAGCCATCCAGCTGCCAGCAGAACATATGATGCTGAAGCTGGACTGATGAGAGCTCAGTCCAGCTTCAGTGTGCTGTGATCATACTGTCAGAGTCTCTGCCTCAGTGAGACTCACAGGATCCAGCAGCAGAGCTACAGAGAACATGTTGGTGTTGAAGGAGATCTGATGGGAGCTCCTCTTCTTCTGCTGCAGCTGACAGCTTCATATCAAGTCTTTATAGGAGACTGTGAGGAAGGTCACTTTACAGAGAGGATAAAAACACATTAGAAATGAAGGATGGACTGTTTTATAACAAGTCAAAGGAACACATTCACATTTACACTCACATCAACAGAATATTTAACCTTCACAGTCTGCTGCAACAAAAACCATCTGAATGAAGAAGGTTTATTGAGACTGTGTTTCTCTGAATGTGTTGATGATGTTACATTAAAGTTTATTACATGAATGTGAAAAGAAGAAAGAACATATTTGTTTTAGAGAATGAGATGGGTTTTTGTACAGCTGCTCAACCAACTTCAGTCACTGTGAGTCTCTAGCACAATAATAAACAGCAGAATCTTCAGTCTTCAGACTGTTCATCTGCAGAAACACCTGCTTTTTGCTGTTGTCTCTGGAGATGGTGAACCGGCCTTGAACTGACTGAGAGTAGTATTTGTTGCTACCGTCATAATAGATTAAACTGATCCACTCCAGTCCTTTTCCAGGAGCCTGTCTGACCCAGTGCATGCCATAGCTTCCAAAGTTGTATCCAGAGCCTGTACAGGTCAGTGTGTGGGATTCTCCAGGTCTTTTAACCACTGGTTCAGATTGTGTCAGAGTCTGACCATCAACACCTGTCAAGAGAATAAAAAGCATCAAGTGAAATAAGCTGCTGACTCCAATCAAAGCTATGTCAAATGAAGATGAGTGAAAGTGTTGACCTGCCCAGCAGATAGTTAAAAGCAGCAGTCCTGTCCTACAGTCCATCATGTTAAACTGTGTGTCCACTGTTCTCTGTCATCCTCTCTGCAGTCAGATAAGTAGAGGTGGAAGACATCTTTGTTTTGCATTGACTCCTCCTCTCAGGAAGGATGCAGCTGGACTGGACTTGTTGGTTTTGTTAGTCTGATTTTAATATCCAGTAAGATTCATGACAGGCCTGAAACATTCATTCAACCTGTATCTGATCTTCAGCTGATTTTATGATATGTGAGTATGTGAATTTGTGAATGTGTTCATTAATGTGATTGACCATGATCTTGTATGGTGGATCTAGGGAGGGAGCCCACCTGTTCAGTGGTAGAGCTTGAAGTGTAATTAGTAGCAGCCTATAAAAGGGACCCCTCTCACAGAGACAAGGGGGACTGGTTGATTGGCAGAGCTGCTACCAGACCTCAGGCCACCAAAGCACATTAGTCAGGATTTCTTTTGTTGTGTCTTGTAAGTCCTTTTTTTGTTGTAATGATTTACACTGGTGAATAAACACTTGGTTGGTCTGAACCAGACATGTGGACTCGAGTCACATGACTTGGACTCGAGTCAGACTCGAGTCATGATTTTAATGACTTCAGACTCGACTTGATAAAATTCGCCATAACTTGCGACTCGACTTGGACTTGAATGCTATTCACTCGAGACTTGAATCGGACTTGGCCTCTTTGACTTGTAATGACTTGACATGTCTCGAGTCAAAAACTACATTTCCTGATCGTGGACCAAGACACCCCAGAGACTCATTCACTTCCGCGAGGAAAAAAAAAAACAAAAACATGCGAGACGAACGGGCAGAGCCTGCTGGCCGATACAGAGACATGCAGCCGAGCGTCCGGTCTGCATGACAAACAAAATACCGTAAATCCTCTAATAGAGGCCCGGGCCTTTATTTGACTCAAGCGCATCGCGGCCCCGGCCTTTATTGGAAGGAGGCCAGAATTAGAGGCAGGCCTCTATTTCTATTTGAGCAAAACGAACTACCAGTAGAATGAATAAAATCAAGATTTTGTGTCTATTTGAACCTATAAAATACCAGGTTCATTTATTGAAAACGTACAGTTACCATAACATGGTATGCTTACAGAACATTAACAGCAAATACCGGTAATTCAGGCTAAATTCCAGTGTAGAAATATGGGAACAAAAACGTAGCAAACATACCGGTAGTGCATTGTAAACACTTAACCATACACGGTGATAATTACCGGTAGGTTATCGTAACAGAAAGCAACAGACACCTTACCACTCCAAAGTTTAACCATTCCTGTCTCGTTTGGTTTGAAGTAAAAAAAAATAAAAATCCTCCAATTCAATTTAATCCTCGTCCTCCTCAGTTTCCTCCTCCTCTTCATCTCTCCCTGTAATCTCCTCATCACTTGCGCCAGCCTCTACAACAAGTTCATTATTGTATCCCGTGGCGAGCGTTCCTCCGCTCGCCATGACTACGCTGTGTGTGGACTGAACGTGCGCACAATTTTTTTTTTATTTTATTTTTTTTTTATAAATCAATCCGCGGATCACGTGTGTTCCGAACCGAAGACATTGATCCGAACGGATCACGGATCAATGATCATTTTTCAGTCAAGGGTAAAAAATACACGTAGGCTACACAGTCAACATAGTAAATTATCTAAATGTACAATGTACAAACAATTTAGACCTTAATTGTTTTAGGGCTTTATGGTTTTATTTATTTTCATTGATAACCAGTGCCTTTGGTTGCAGCTTATTTTTACTATTTCTCTCTCTAAATAAAATATATGCATATTTTAATTTGTGTTTATAATAAAAATAAAATACTGTAGATTAGGTTGATATGTTGAAATTAATAATGGCATTATTAAGTGAAGAGTACATGATGACTTGTTCAGGACTCGAAGAAGCTTGGGACTTGGACTTGGACTCGACTTGGCTTTGGTGTTACTTGGACTTGGACTTGACTTGCCCTTCTCTGTCTTTACTTGGGACTCGACTTGGACTTGACTGCTAAGACTTGGGACTAGTGTTGCTTTCGTCAACGAAAACTATGACTAAATATTGTCGTCAACGAACCTTTATCACGTGACTAAAACGAGACGAGACGTAACGTAAATGCTGGTCATGCGACGATGACTATAATTAAATGTATAATGCAATATTGTTGACGAATAAAAACGAGACTAAATGTGGTTTTCAAAATAAAAACTATGCTAAAATGTCTCTCCATTTTCGTTGACCAAAACGAGACGAGACGAAATGTTACAACGTTATTTTGTCTTGTTTAGTCGCGTTATTACTATTATTATTTTGTAGTTTATCTGTTTCCTGTGTCCAGAGCCCGTTTCTCTCGTAGGCGACGTCACTTCCTCAAGCTCCACTCGCGGCATTATTTAGAAGATGCAGCTGCTCCAGTGAGTCTGCGACTCTGCGTGAGTACTGAGTAGCGTGACAGAGAAAGGGAACGATGGCCGACCAGCCGGGGGTCTTTGGTAGAAGAAGACATTTGGAAGACATTTGGAAAAACTTTAAATACATCGAAGTGGAAAATAAAACCGAATGTCTTGTGGTGAAAGATAGGGAGAAGTGCGGCAAATAGCAAATAAATAGTGCGGCAAATAGTAAATAAATAGTAAAATAAATATGGTGTAAATTCAAATCAGCGTCTTCCGTGTCTGGAATGGATGTATTCTTGAGTCTATAAGGTAACAATAATATAATAAGAACCTTGTTTGAAATAGGTTTGGCTAAAAGAAAATTTTGGTTTTGTCTATACTACAAGGTACTTATACTATATTGACTGGGTTAAACAGAATTGCATTACTAAAAAGAGACTAAAATACAATTTTCGTCGACTAAAACTAGACGAAAATAGTCATGGATAATTCTGACTAAAATAAGACTAAAATGCTCAGACTGTTAGTTGACTGAAACTTGACTAGACTAAAAAGAGCATGAACATGACTAAAACTAATAAAAACTAAAATGACAGCTTGACACAAAGACTAGACTAAAACTAAAATTAAAACAGGCCGCCAAAAACAACACTACTTGGGACCTACTTGGGACTTGCCAAACAGTGACTTGGTCCCACCTCTGGCCTGAACCTCATCTGAGCCTCAAGCCTCCTGTTTCAATCCAACCACTGCCAGGCCATTCTAGCACTATATTAGTTGTTACAAAAATATCTCTGGTTATTTTGTGTATTATATTATCATTATTAATTAATTTTATTCGTTACAACATTTTGTATGAGGATTTCCCCCAAAACAATTGCTTTAAATTGTGTTCTGACATCTCAATTAAAACATCTTTAGCAGACATATGTTGTTTGTTCATATCAAATTAATTAATAATTATCTAAATAAAAAGACAAACAATAACTGGATGCTATTTACTCAATAATGATGGAAGATACATTTGGCTTCTTGAAGATGAATGTCTTGTTAGATTCAGTTTTTAAAGTCATGTCACATTGAGATCATTTGATCAAATCTAAAGACTGTTTCTGTCTGTACTGTAACAGTAAACACAGCTGAAATCATTAGTGGTGTGAGGGCTCCTCCTCTGGTGTCTTCATGTTCCAAGTGTTCAGACACTGAGAGGTTTTTGTTCAGGTCTGTTGGTGGTTTGTGTCACTGTGGGGCCACGTACACAGTAATACACAGCTGTGTCCTCAGGCTGCAGATTCTGTCCTGTTATTGTCACTGAGCTGGTTGAAGTGTATGTGTGATAAAGGAATTTGTTCTTTAAAGCATTATTTTGGTAAGCATCTCCTCCACCCCATCGAAGACAAATCCAGTCCATTTGTTTTCCTTCACGCTGTCTGATCCAGCCTGTTGCATAGCTGTCATCAGTCAAAGAATAACCAGAGACCTGACAGGTGATGGTCAAAGACTGTCCAGGCTGCACAACCATTGAGTCTGGCTGGATGAGATCAATACTGTACACACCTGTGGAAACAGAAATCAACATTATCTCCATCATTCATCTGACTATTCAGTGTTTCTAATGTGTTTATTAGTGTGAATCCACTGAAAGCTGCTCACAGGATCCAGCTGCCAGCAGCAGCAGCAGCAGCAGAGCTACAGAGAACATGGTTGATGTTGGAGAGGATCTGATCAGAGCTCTTCTGTCACACAGACACACACGTCACTTCCTTATAAGGCAACACACAAGAGGGTGTATTTACATATGACTGATAGTAAAACAGTTCAATTCAAATCAGTCTAAATGTAGAAGAAATGTTCAGGTATTGGTTTTCATTCTCATAAAGAGAAGATGGAAACATGGATATTTGAATAAATGAGGCAATGACACAAGATGACAAATGTACTTAGTGATGATCTTTAATCAGAATGTGTTTAAATAGATTAAAATGAAGATGAAATGCTCTGATATTGATTCATATTCAGAGGAAAATAAGAAGAAAAATATTACATATTCATATTTGTTGTCCATAAAACTGTGTCATACCTGGACAATGACTATTGTAAATGGCTGTTGTGTCAAGGGGTTTTAACCAGAATGCTTATTTATTTATTATGTATGTGTTTAACGGTTAGTTTTGTTGGTTTTCCCAACAGCGAAAAATATACATTATTTCTCTTCAGGTTTAATCCAGTCAGCATTCAGGACTGGAGGTTTTTGTACAGCTGCTCAACCAACTTCAGTCACTGTGAGTCTCTAGCACAATAATAAACAGCAGAATCTTCAGTCTTCAGACTGTTCATCTGCAGATACACCTGCTTTCTGCTGTTGTCTCTGGAGATGGTGAACCGGCCTTGAACTGACTGAGAGTAGTATATGTTACCACCAGCACGATTGATATTAGCAAGCCACTCCAGTCCTTTTCCAGCAGCCTGTCTGATCCATTCAGCATGAATATCACTACTGAACCCTGAATATGTACAGGTCAGTGTGTGGGATTCTCCAGGTCTTTTAACCACTGGTCCAGACTCAGTCAGAGTCTAACCATCAACACCTGTCAAGACAAAGAAAGAAAACTGTCACAAGTTTGTAACTTTTTCAAAACATCTTCAGTTCAAGATGAGTGAAAGTGTTGACCTGCCCAGCAGATAGTTAAAAGCAGCAGTCCTGTCCTACAGTCCATCATGTTAAACTGTCCAGTCTGCAGTGTGTATGTTAGACTGAGCTGACCTTTGCTCTGCAACACATATAAACACATCAAAGATATCAGTTTTGCATTGACTCCTCCTCCTCAAACAGAAACACACCATATTTCACACATCTCTGAAAACTCAACTATGTAGATCATGTATGTGAGAACTACACTTAAAAGACTATAACATGAATTATCAATAAATTATGTCTTCACTTCCAAGTGATAAAAATTGTTATAGTGGGTTTAGGTTTATATAAACTCAGTTTAAACTGATATTTGTTGCTCTCAGCAGAAACTGTGGACCAGTTTTATATTTCGAATATTCTGCATAAATCTCCACTAACAGTTAATCCATCATTCAAAGCTGCTGCAGAAAATCATTATTGGAGGATTATTTATATAAAAAGACAACAACATGTTATTGGTAACTGTACCAAACAGGAAGTGACACACCACAAAAAGCAGCTGCTCCTTTTACAGTCATCATCTGTGTGTTACTAGTTACATATATTTCATTCTCTACTTTGATTTTTATTGTCATCTTTTGGTCATTGTGAAGTACTTCCCTAAGCGTCGACGTTTCCAAAACACAGAGATGGTAAATAGAGGAAGTAGTTTTTGTATGACTCTCCCAGACAGGGTCATTGTGTGTGTTTGTGTATTCACAGGATTTTATTCATGTTGTGGGAAAGAAACGGTCACATTGTGGTGATGGACTGAACATTTAGAACAAGAAGAAAGTCCTCATGATGTAAATTATTTCTGCATGAAGATCAGAGTCAAGGTTGGTTCATAATGAGGTGACGGTTAGCATTAGTTTACACAACAGGTTGATTCTTATCATCCTATCTATAGATCAGTTTCAGAGTTTCAGAGTCAACATCTTGACCCCATCCATATTAACATATAGAAAGTTTACAGTTAAAAGAAGGAATGTCATCCTAAAACACCATTTTGATGATACGGTAGGTTTTTGTACAGCTGCTCAACCAACTTCAGTCACTGTGAGCGTCGAGCACAATAATAAACAGCAGAATCTTCAGTCTTCAGACTGTTCATCTGCAGATACACCTGTTCTTTGCTGTTGTCTCTGGAGATGGTGAACCGGCCTTGAACTGACTGAGAGTAGAATTTGCTGCTACTGTCAGAATAGATTAAACTGATCCACTCTAGTCCTTTTCCAGGAGCCTGTCTGACCCAGGTCATACTGTAGCTGCTGAAGTCCAGTCCAGATGTTGTACAGGTCAGTCTGTGAGACTCTCCAGGTCTTTTAACCACTGGTTCAGACTCTGTTATGGTCCAACCTTCAGCTCCACTCCAAACAAACAGAGCAACCACCAAGAGTGTCAGCTTTCTGTCAGCCATGTTGACAGTGTGATTAGTAGCTTTTCAACTCCCCTTTAAATATGATGTCAACTGCAGCCCTGTGAGAATTTGGTTACAGTCAGCTCCTCCTACATCACTCCATCTATTAAAGTCACATTCAAGGGAATCAACTCACAATTTGACTTTTGGACAAATATTAAATGTCATTGTCCTCTCAGAGACACACAGACACACCAGTCCTATATTTGGTAAAATTAATAACTGATGTCATCAAGTCAGTCCTCTCTGATCTGTGTATATCATCAACACTACAACCATGAGGATTGTATTAATTACAAAATGTCAGTCTTGGTTAAGATATCAGGTACACTAGTCATTATTCTGAGCAATGACAAACTTCTTTTTTGTCATCTCACAAAGTCACACCAGTGTTTTAAAATTATTATTAAGACTTCTGTTACTGTTAGTGATTTAAAAAGATAAAAATAAATGTACATCTAAAATGATGAAAATATGTATTACTTTAATATTAATATATTAATTCATACAATTAATATAGATGGAGAGTGGTCCAGTTTGATTTAGAGCAGAAATTATTTTCTTACCGTGACCACTAAGTATAAAGAGCAAACTTCAGGAAAGTAGATTTTCCGTAGTTTAACACTTTATAATCAGAGTGTTTGTCAAATTTAATAAAAGTCTCCAAACTGCTCTGTCACAAATGACATGAGAGTTCCAGATGATGTGTTTATAAAGGAGCATAACTTTGCATAGAGCTCCCTCTACAGGTTTAAAAAGGAACATTCAGCAGTTCAAAGCTCTGTTCCACATCACTGCCTGGAAGCTTATTGTGGAGCAGATGAGAGCATGCAATAATATAAAGCATCTGTCCTCAGATGTACTCATAATACTCTGCTGAGAATCAGTGTGAACTGACTCACAGCTGACCAATAAACATTTAGCAGCCAAGTGTCCATTTAACAGAAAAACGAAAGGCTCTGCAGGGA
The DNA here is from genome assembly GCF_963514085.1 of Chelon labrosus. NCBI lineage: Eukaryota > Metazoa > Chordata > Actinopteri > Mugiliformes > Mugilidae > Chelon > Chelon labrosus. Next base: position 21,975,144 of record NC_140354.1, read on the forward strand.
TGGCAGGAAAATAAGAAGACAGGAGAAATAACAGGACAAAAGTTCCACACAACACAGGAAGAATAACAGACAACACGACAGAGAACAAAGGGAAAGGCAGGGCGATATACACACAAGTGGGCAGAGGGGTGACGAGACACAGGTGAAACTAATGAGGACGGAGCACACGAGGAGAAACCAATGAAACAATCAAAGAGAGGAAAACACAGGGAGGAACACTAAACAGGAAACCAAGGAAGAACTTTACAAAATAAAACAGGAAACTCAATACTGGTTCATAGGAAAACTTTTTCAGCTTATTATCTCAGAACAGTGAGAGCGAAAATCCATCACTTGGACACAAGGATGACAGAAAGAAATACTCTGAGGGTCAAAGGTCAAGATGAAACTAGGACAGATAAGTGAGACCAAAACTGAAATATTTATTTATCTATTTGTTCTAAATCTCTCTGAAGTGTTCTCTATAATTTTATATTCAAACTACAGCAAATTGGAAAAAAATAATTCAAATTTTGAGTTCAGCTGGATGGGTATAAGCAAACCACACAACTAGATAGTCGTTATTATGGCTCCCAATTGTGGAACAGCCTGCTAGAGAACCTCAGGGCCACAGAGACTGACGATGTTTACAAAAAGAGGCTCAAGACCCACCTTTCAATAAAGCCTTAATTGATTTCATTGATTTCCTTTAGTTCTTTTAATCAGACTTTTTATCATATTTAATCTCTATTCTATGCTATTTTAATCATATGCTTTAACTACATGTTTTAATGTTCTAAAAAGCATTTTATCTATTTTGTTAATTTTTCTCCTATTTTACAGTTTTAGTCCCTCAGCTTTTAGCTCCAGTGTCTCCTCATGGGGGCCTACCACAGTGGGAGTTGCTGCTGGTCTACTGATGGAGGTACTGTCCTGAGGGCGGTTCAGGCCCTTGTGGCTAGAGGGCTCTGTACCTTGGTGTGGGGCCTCCTGTCTGCCCAGGTCAGGGATGTCTCTGGTTGGCCCCCAAAGGTGGCTTTCTCCTTGATCCAGGTCTCGGTGCCCGGCCATGTATCGCTCTAGCGTGGACAGTGGGTGTGAGCTTGTATGTGGGTGTGTGTGGGTGTGTGTGTGGGTGTGTCTGTATGTCTCTGTGTCTCTCTGTATTTTTACATGGGCGGGACGGTTGGGTTTGAGGCTTGATTTGAGATGATATTTATCATTCAGCTTCTGTCTCATCTGAAAATAAATAATGGGAAAAGTAAAATATATCCTTCCAGTAATATTATTTCTACAGACCATAGATGATCATTACTTATCAATCATTACTGGCTGGGTTATTTTCAAATGTCTGTGGTTACTGTTTGTTGCCCTATTTTAACTACTCAAACAAAGGAGCTTTATTATGATAACTTTATGACATGGAGGAGGACTGGAGGTTTTTGTACAGCTGCTCAACCAACTTCAGTCACTGTGAGCCTCGAGCACAATAATAAACAGCAGAATCTTCAGTCTTCAGACTGTTCATCTGCAGAAACAGCTGTTCTCTGTTGTTGTCTCTGGAGATGGTGAACCGGCCTTGAACCGACTGAGAGTAGGACTTGTCGCTACCATCACCATTACTATATGCAATCCACTCCAGTCCTTTTCCAGGAGCCTGTCTGACCCAACCCATCCAGTAGCTGCTGAATGTGTATCCAGAGCCTGTACAGGTCAGTTTGTGGGATTCTCCAGGTCTTTTAACCACTGGTTCAGATTGTGTCAGAGTCTGACCATCAACACCTGTCAAGAGAATAAAAAGCATCAAGTGAAATAAGCTGCTGACTCCAATCAAAGCTATGTAAAATGGAGATGAGTGAAAGTGTTGACCTGCCCAGCAGATAGTTAAAAGCAGCAGTCCTGTCCTACAGTCCATCATGTTAAACTGTGTGTCCACTGTTCTCTGTCATCCTCTCTGCAGTCAGATAAGTAGAGGTGGAAGACATCTTTGTTTTGTTGTTTATTTGCCGGTGATGATGTGAAGATGATGAAGAAAAAGATCTCCGCTGACACTGTCTCTCTTGCATATAAAAAGGTTTATTAAAAAAGACTACAGCATCTAAGTACAAGCATCCAGGATTGCTTGGAGAGCCCTTCTGCCAAATTGAGACTCTCCCGTTCTCCTCCGGTCGTCTCCTTTTATACCCAAACATGTTTATCTAAATGCATAACATCAGGACATAAGGTCATCGCTCCACCATATGGGAAACATACAGAATTCCTTTCTCACGGAAAAGATACCTTTAAACTCAGCTTAATAATTAATTTTCTAGCTCCAAGGTTCCTGTCTCCAAACATTAACCTAAACGTTTGGCCGTTTTCACACCTGACCTTTGACCGCTTGTCCTTCAACTGTCCCTTATCTTTTCTTCTTCTTCTGTTCTTATCTGTTGAACCCGTCTATTTCCTAACCCTACCATAAACACTGACTGCCTTATCCATTGCCTTGGTCCTCATCCTATGAATGGTTAACTTCACAGAATGTTTCTTTTGAAATATACCTCATTTTTGCATTGACTCCTCCTCTCAGGCAGGATGTAGTTGAATGTGATAAGTTATGTGCTGACGACAGGAGGGAATATTTTACATATGTATATAGTTATTTACGTGTTGGTGATGATTAGACCAGATGACAACAGAAAATTAATCTGAATAAATAAACCATTATCAGTTGCTTTTAAGGCCTTTCCACACACTCCATCAAACGATTATCAAATAATTATAAGAGAACAAATATCAAACATTACAGACATCATGTTACGCACATACTGTCTGAAGTTTGAAAAAGACTGGGATGAAGGAGTTCATTTACAGATGTTTGCCATAAGGGAGGTGGTACAGGAATCTCTGGGGTTTAGTCCATCTGAGTTGGTATTTGTCCGTACAGTCCAAGGTCCATTAAACCTTTAAGGTGTAAAATGACTGTGTGAAAACACTGAACCAAACAAGTTGGACTGTGGGAGCAATTCCAGGTTTAGACTACGCTTGTTAAAAAGCCAGAGTTAATGTTGAGGCAGCACAGGTCAGGATGAAAGGTTGGTTTGAAGAGCACATGAAAAGTAGAACATTTTTACCTGGTGACAAGGTTTTAGTATTGCTTCCCTGGGTCTAGCTTGGAAGCTCAATATACTGGTTAGTGATACAAACTATCTCTTGTCCACTCCAGGTCATTGATGCAGATCTCATCTCTGTCATGTCAATATGTTGAAGCTGTACTGTGAGAGGGAACATGTACAACTAAAGCTTCAAGCAGAGACAGGTGAAGTTGATGTGTCCCCCGTAGACACTGTCCAGTGCTGAAGTTACCTCTCCTTGTGTTAGCCTGGCAGTAGAGAGGGGTTCAGAGGAGCTGTCCAGTGCTGAAGTAAGTGATTGCTGCTTGTCAGAGGCCTTGACCCCAGGAAAGTTGTCAAACTCTGACATTCCAGGTCTCTGGTCCTAGAGCGCCCTCTAGTGTTTTAAAACAAGTGACAGTAAATTTCCAGTCTCACCTTTAAAAAGTCATGACATTGTTCTATTATTAATTTAGATGTTGAGTCAATATTGTTTCATATTATCATATATACATATTTTAAACTAGTAGAGATTTTTGTCTGGACTGGTTTGTTTTGAATTCTAAAGAGGTGGTTAGGGTTCCATGCACTGCCCCCTTTGGACAATTCAGTCTCCATGATTTGATGCTGAGAAAGACCCTCTTTACTCAGAGAAACAATCTGACTCTGTTAGGGATTGATGTTTTTACCCCACAGAATGAGAGCAGCCTTCTGAAGAAGCACAAAGTTCCCTAAAATGATGAACATGAAACGGCAGAATTCAGAGCTCTGAGAGTTTTTAATACAACAACAAATAAAAAGGTTCAGGGAAAACACAACCTGGCAGCAGTGATACTGGATGTTAACGATCTTACAGGTTACTATGGCCAGGAAGGAAGGAAGGAAGGAAGGAAGGAAGGAAGGAAGAAAGAAAGAAAGAAAGAAAGAAAGAAAGAAAGAAAGAAGAAGAAGAAGAAGAAGAAGAAGAAGAAGAAGAAGAAGAAGAAGAAGAAGAAGAAGAAGAAGAAGAAGAAAAAAAAGGCTGCCTTCACACGTGATCTTAAATACCCTTTGGACTAAACCATCTTTAAGCTGCAAAGTTTGAAATAAAAACAACCTAACCAAGAAACTACAAATGTGAACAAAGAGGTTTTTAAATTAAACCCTTTTAAATACAATAACTTCAAAACAAAAGTTTTAATCTCAAATTAATGTTACTAGGCTTAAAAGAAAAGGAAATACAACAGAAAGCAATCCCCCTCTCTCCCCCTCTAAATACTAGATTGTGTAGTCCAGATTGGAAACACCTGGTGGATATGTGGCGTTCAAGAGCGGCTTCTTGAGCTCCAGCTCCAAACAGGAAAACCTCCAAAAGAGAGAATGATTAGAAATCAAACCAAACAAACACCAATGAAACAAATATATGGAGGAAAATATATTGACTTAAGTAAATTTATTGATCAAATAAACAGGATCCACATGTAGTTCAGCAATGTTGAACATTTTCCTCTTCTAAATGAACCAAGATCTGTGTTTATGGATTATTTCCTGGTAGTCAAAAGATTTTTCTGGTCTGTCAGTTTATTGTTTATTGTTTATTGTTTATAGGATCCCCATTAGCTGGGGCTTACGTCCCAGCTATTCTTCCTGGGGTCCGACAATACAGACAGATAATAAATAATTTTAAAATTCATTACATCACATCAACAAACCTTAGATTGGCAAGACTCCATACGTATACAGAAGCTCACACACACAAACACACACACACACACACCCACACACACCCACACACACACACACACACACACACATACGCACACACACCCCCACGCACATGCACACACACACACGTATACATATTCACCTACACAAGATATATACACAAAAAAAAACCCTTCTCTTACATATATACCCCCTACTGCTCAGATCATAGCTGTTATGTATGATTGACTAAGGTGTTTTTTCATATGTTTTTTGAACGCATGTTTTTTATCTATTTTAGTTAAAAAAGCTGGCAACTTGTTCCATGCTGCAATTGCTCTATATCTGACTGTGCGTTGAAAGGAGTTGGAATTAGCCTTAGGTACAGTAAATCGCCCCGCAGCTGCATACCTTGTGTTATGATTATGGGTATTAGAACTTTTGCAGAACAGATTATATTGACTCAATGGTGTTTTGTTGTTTAAGATTGTCCAGGTTGATGTTAATATGGATGCATTCAGCCTATCTTCAACTTTCAACCAGTTTAAGTGTGAGTGCATGTAGTTAATATTTGTCTTGTATGGACATCTAAGAACAAGTCGTGCTGCTTTGTCAGTCAACTTAATATGAGCATTAAGGTTTTTGTACAGCTGCTCAACCAACTTCAGTCACTGTGAGTATTTAGCACAATAATAAACAGCAGAATCTTCAGTCTTCAGACTGTTCATCTGCAGATACACCTGCTTTCTGCTGTTGTCTCTGGAGATGGTGAACCGGCCTTGAACTGACTGAGAGTAGAAGATGCTGCCACTGCCACGACTAATGTAAGCAACCCACTCCAGTCCTTTTCCAGCAGCCTGTCTGATCCAAGCAGCATCAATATCATAACTGAACCCTGAATATGTACAGGTCAGTGTGTGGGATTCTCCAGGTCTTTTAACCACTGGTCCAGACTCAGTCAGTGTTTGACCCTCAGTACCTGCAGAAATGGAAACAGCTCATTAGTTCAGTCACATTGTCTTCACATCACTTTGTTTGTCCAACACATTTTCATGTCCTTACCAGCCAAGGTACAAAACATGATGAAGAAAATAACAGGTGTGATCATTGTAAAAGTCACTTGTCTTTGTCCAGTCTGCAGTGTGTATGTTAGACTGAGCTGACCTTTGCTCTGCAACACATATAAACACATCAAAGATATCAGTTTTGCATTGACTCCTCCTCCTCAAAGAGAAACACACCATATTTCACACATCTCTGAAAACTCAACTATGTAGATCATTATTCTACATTTGGATATTTACACCTTGAAGCTTCAACTGGACAAAGACACAACTCCAAATAAATGATGATGATGCTTCCTATTGACTCCATAAATAAACAACTTCATGGAGAAATAAGCTGCTAAATCAACTTCAATATTAATGATATATATTTCACAACTTCTCTTCAATATGTTACTGCAGTTTTAACTTGATTCATATTGTTGTTCTCAGCAGCAACTGGACCAGTTTTAGATTTGGAATATTATGGAGAAATGTCCACTTACAGTTCATGTGTCATTCAACACTGCTGTAAAATATCATTATTATCCATTGGTTATCCAAAAAACAACTTGTTATTGGCAACAATATGAAACAGGAAGTCACAAACCACAACCACAGCTGCTCCTTTCCAAGTGTGCATCTGTATTTCATTCTCTATCCTCTCATTCATGATGTCTTGCTGCCACCTGTAGGTCATTGTGAAGTATTTGTTGAGTCTCTGTTCTTCCTTTGTGTATTTGACCAGGATGTAGGTGGATGTGATCACTTATGTGCTGAGGGCAGGAGGGATATTTTACATATGGATATAGATATATTTTTGTACATGTTGGTGATGATTAGACCAGATGACAACAGGGATTTGATCTGAATAAATAAACCATTACCAGTTGCTTTTAAGGCCTTTCTACAGACTCCATCAAATGATTATCAAGAAATTATAAGAGAACAAATACCAAACTTAGTCCTTGTCCTTCACTGTCCTTTAGTGTCTCCATAAATTGGACTCTTCATTCCCATTCTTTCAAACATATCATGGTATTTTACAGCATAATTGTTGGCCTCAAGTGTTAAAGCAGCTCAAGATTAAACATTGCTATTCTAGTGTAAATCACCCAGAGAGCCAGGGTGCTCTTGAACGCTTTCAGCAGACATTACAGACATCATGTTATGCACATACTGTCTGGAGTTTGAAAAAAACTGGGATGAAGGTCAGGATGAAAGGTTGGTTTGAAGAGCACATGGAAAGTAGAACATTTTTACCTGGTGACAAGGTTTTAGTATTGCTTCCCTGGGTCTAGCTTGGAAGCTCGATATGCTGGTTAGTGATACAAACTATCTCTTGTCCACTCCAGGTCATTGATGCAGATCTCATCTCTGTTATGTCAATATGTTGAAGCTGTACTGTGAGAGGGAACATGTACAACTAAAGCCTCAAGCAGAGACAGGTGAAGTTGATGTGTCCCCCGTAGACACTGTCCAGTGCTGAAGTTACCTCTCCTTGTGTTAGCCTGGCAGTAGAGAGGGGTTCAGAGGAGCTGTCCAGTGCTGAAGTTACCTCTCCTTGTGTTAGCCTGGCAGTAGAGAGGGGTTCAGAGGAGCTGTCCAGTGCTGAAGTTACCTGAAGTTCTGACAAGAAGAAGGACAGTTGGATTTCATCCAGTGTCTCAAATAAACTAAGAACCTGTCACTGTGAGTCTCAAGCACAATAATAAACAGACAGCTGATAACAAACAGGCTTTATTCAAATGAGGTGAAATTAAATTCATTTTGGTATAAAGACCATTTCTAATGAGCAGAACAGACAGGATATGAAGACTTTTTAAATGTCATCAATCTTTTGAATCATGTGTCACTGACAATCACTTGTTGCTTTATTTCCATCTCTGTGTGTCATACTAATGTTTTAATATAGTTTAGATTGTGAACATTTCACATTTCTAATGATCTTATTCAGACAAATTCACTTTGAGTTCTGTTCAGTTTGGTCTTTGTTTGAGACTCATTACATTTAATGTAGAAGGAATATGACATTTAACCTTGATAGTACTGAAATAATTATTGGGAGTAGTATTTTCTCATCTGTTAACAGTAAATAATACATCAAACTTCAATAAACTCGTTTTGTAGGTGGAGAGAAAACCCAGCTGTCTCTGAGTCACATTGCTGTTTGTTGTCTGTGGAGGTTTTTGTACAGCTGCTCCACTGTCTTCAGTCACTGTGCTTTGTCGAGCACAGAAGTAAACAGCAGAATCTTCTACTGTCAGACTCTGGATGTCGAGGTACTGAGTGCTGCTGGACACATCCTGAGTAAAACTGAATCTACTTTGAAAGGAGCTGGCATAGGTAGCAGCAGTTGTCTCTGTATTAATCCTCCCAATCCACTCCAGAGCTTTCCCTGGTTTCTGTTGAGTCCAGTGAATACTGTGCTTTGTCATGTCATAACCTGATGTGACACATGAAACCTTCACTGTCTCTCCAGGTCTCTTCACCTCAGAGGGAGACTGGTCCAGTTTGATCTCACTCCAAACTCCTGGAAGTAAAGAAGTGAAAATCATCATCTATCACACCTAAACATATTAAACATCGTAGAAAACATTCTTTGTAGCTGAGCATGTATTTTCTTACCATGAACAGTAACTAGAAATAACAAACCACACAACACCATATTCTCCATCCCATCCACAGTCAACAATCAGACTTAGGGATGTCTAATGAAAGTCTTGTTAAAGATTTGTGAAACAGTGTCAGTCTTGTTTGTTGTCCCTCAGATGAAATGACAGTTACTGATGGTGTGTTTATAAAGAAGGAAGAGTTTGCATAGACCTCCCTCTGCAGGTTTGAAAAGGAAACATCTGATCATGTTGTGAGCATTCAGAGGATTTTAACAAAAGGAGAACAGAGTTAGATATTGAATGCAAAATAAACCAATAATCAAATCATTTATTTTTATACTTTTTAATGCAGCTAGATAACAGTGAGGTTAAGGTGCACAGGTATGTTGATCACACTGAATGAAACGCTTCATACGTACATACTTTGACCAAATATTAAATTGAATCATCTTCTCAGTGACACACTCGACCTATGTTCTCATTTTGATGTTTAGAACTTGATTGTTCAAATAACTTTACTGTTCAACATTATATGATATCACCGTATTAAATGGTACTGTCATTCACTGAATGTGTGTTACAGTAATGCTGCTGGAATTAGATTTTAAATTCTCACTGAAAACTCTCAAAGTTACAAACTGACTTGTGTCTGATGAAAGATCACATGTTACTACTTCAATCTGTGTTCAAGTCAGTTTCAAAGTTACTGTGAGACACTAATGGAGGAAGATAGACAGATGCTGAACTGTTTCTCTCAGTGATCTGATGTGAAATCATTAGTGGTGTGAGGGCTCCTCCTCTGGTGGCTTCATGTTCCAAGTGTTCAGACACTGAGAGGTTTTTGTTCAGGTCTACTGATGGTTTGTGTTACTGTGGTGATCTCTGGCACAGTAATACACAGCAGAGTCTTCAGGCTGCACATTCTGTCCATTTAGAGTCACTGTGTTGCTGGAAGAGTCTAAGTCGATACTGAACTTGTTCTTGAGAGAATCTTTGTAGTATGAGGTGTGTCCAACACGTGCACATCCAATCCACTCCAGTCCTTTTCCTGCAGGTTGTCTGGTCCAGTGTGTGTGGTAGCTTCCAGCAGAATAAGAGACCTGACAGGTGATGGTCAGACGTTGACCTGGCTGCACAGTCACAGAGGATGGCTGTGTCAACTGTTCACACTTCACACCTGTTAAAAGAAGAAAATGTTTTCTATTAAATGATCAGGTTATATTAGAAAACAACATGTGCTGACTATCATCTAAAGAGACTCACATCCAGCTGCTAGGAGCAGTAACAGAGCTACAGGAAACATGTTTGTTGGTGAAGCTGACTTGCTGTGAACTCCACTGACAGTCTGATGGTTTTATAGCTGAGGAACATGGAAGGTCACTGAGTTTGCATAGAATGAATCAAACATGTGAAGCATCAGTGCTGCTCTAAGTGGAGCCAACAGAAAAGTCTGCTCAGTGATTCTCTGCAGAGTGAACACACACCTGGAAATCACCTCTGATCAATCATTTCGTCATGAAATGTAACTTTCCAACCAGTCATATATCAGACATACTCTGCTGTATCATGTTGAACTGATTCCATTCATCATGTTGGGTAGAGAGTCAGGGTCTGTTGATCTGTTTCTTTGAATGAACACCAGAATAAACTGCATCTTCTTCCTGCTGCTCATCTTTTGTTCAAGGTAGAAAGATTTGAACTTTGACAATATCAAGAGTTTAAGAAACATTCAGATCAATGAGAACAGCAGAGAGTCTCTTTATGACAGTGAAGAGAGAAACTTGACTCTGACTGCCCTCTAGTGATTTTAGAAGAGACCCTGCATCATTTGATTTGGTCCTACTCATACAGTATTATGACTCACTTCATTACATGACTACATATTCACTACACTTCATTTGCAGGTTTTCTCTTAGTTTTACTTGTATTTCACCAGATTGTTGTTTTCTCTTCAACTATTTTATTGAGAACTGATCTTTATTGAAGTATTTCAAGTTAATACATTTGCTCATTTATTTATCACTTTCTTTTCTGTAAATGTTCACATTACATTTCACATTTATACCATTTATTTATGTTTTATTGTGCAGAGTTCTAATTAAACTTCCCTTCCTGGTTCATTTTCTGCATAATCAACAATTATTTATTGATTCAACACCAACTGTCTTAATGAATGTACTAGATACTGGATAAGACAGCAGAATAATAAGCTGCTATGGAAGTTTCAAGTTACAACTAAAGCAACAGGTCATTTATTTGATATATTGTTTAAGAACTAATGGGAGCTTTAAAACCTGGAGCTTGTTAAAAGACAAGAAAAAAACGATTTAATAGATTACATGAATTAGTTTAGTTCTAAACTTGAGGTTCCTACGTTAAGAACAGCAACTTCTTGTTTTAAAAAGCAGATATTTAATATCCAGTGGAATTAAAAAGATGTGAATTGGTTTTTAGCACATAGGGCAAATTCTAACAGAAACATAGAGTGGGAACGTGCATGAGATATTTTGAATATTAGTCTGAAAAGCTATTTATATTCTATCAGTGAGAGTCACTGTGACATCTGCAGGGTTTTTCTACAACTCTGTGGCTTCCTGTATCACTGTGGCTCTCGAGCACAATAATAAAGTGTAGAGTCTTCAGTCGTCAAGCTGTTCATCTGCAGATACACTTGATCCACGTTGTTGTCTCTGGAAATGGTGAAGCGATTCTGGACAGACGTGGAATAATATTTATATTGTCCACTCGGAGCAGATATACGGGCAACCCACTCCAGTCCTTTTCCTTCAGCTTGTCTGATCCAGCCGATGTGTGCATCACTATCAGACATTCCTGCATATGTACAGGTCAGTTTGTGGGACTCTCCAGGCCGCTTCACCACTGGTTCAGACTCAGTCAGAGTCTGACTGCAAACACCTGGAAGAAAAGCAGTGTGATCAGAACAGGACATGAAGCTTTGACATAGAACCAGAGGAGAGCAGAAGTGTGGTATTCACCAGAGAACAGCAGCAGAAACGTTAGACATGCAGTTAAAGTCATTGTGGAAATGAGTTGCATGTCTGGTTGCTGGTTTGGTTTCTCTTCAGTTTGCAGTCACATTAATAAAGATGGACGAGATCCAGATTTGCATTGACTCCTCCTCACACTGCATCAATAAATAAATACAATATCAGTATAGCTATGATATATATTGGAACACCAATTTAAATCAATTAAATATGAATCAATCTAACATGAAAATAATATCTCCTGTATCTAGCAGCTACTTTTCATGTCCTTTCTTCAGTCCTAGCAGAGAATCATTGTAAAACAGTTCTCTGTAATTCCTTCTTTTTCTCCACAATAAAGTCGTGACAGCAGTCCTGATCATGTTAAAAGTATCAAACCTTTTGTTTGCTGTGACTTGTTTTCAGGTTCACATAAAACACTTGAAACAGTTTAACTTGGACACTCTAGAGGAAAAGAGCAGAAACATGTGAACTAACTCTCTGTGTTTTTAGACAGTTAGTCAGAAACACTGAAATACTCAACAAGTTCATTTCTGTGAAAGCAGTGACCATATACTGTCTTTATTCATGTTCACAGTCACAGTGTGTGGTTGTGTCTTGCTGGTTGCTGAGTATTTGTACAGGTCTGTTGGTGGTTTGTGTCACTGTGTCGCTCACACGTACACAGTAATACACAGCTGTGTCCTCAGGCTGCAGATTCTGTCCTGTTATTGTCACTGTTCCAGCAGAAGTCTCTCTGCTGTAGCTGAACTTGTTCTTAAAAGCATCATTGGAAGTTAAGCCACTTGTACCCCACATATGAAAAATCCAGTCCATTGGTTTTCCTTCACGCTGTCTGATCCAACCTGTTGCATAGTCGTCATCAGTCAAAGAATAACCAGAGACCTGACAGGTGATGGTCAAAGACTGTCCAGGCTGCACAACCACTGAGTCTGGCTGGATGAGATCAATACTGTACACACCTGTGGAAACAGAAATCAACATTATCTCCATCATTCATCTGACTATTCAGTGTTTCTAATGTGTTTATTAGTGTGAATCCACTGAAAGCTGCTCACAGGATCCAGCTGCCAGCAGCAGCAGCAGCAGCAGCAGAGCTCCAGAGAACATGGTTGATGTTGGAGAGGATCTGATGGGAGCTTCTCTTCTTCTGCTGCAGCTGACAGCATGATATCAAGTCTTTATAGGAGACTGTGAGGAAGGTCACTTTGCATAAAGGATACAGACACATTAGAAAAGAAGGATGGACTATAACGCTTGGATTGATGTTGTCTGAAGAAGCCATAGCTAGTTCAGATAAAGAGGACATTTATTTATTATTGAAGAAAAAGTGACTTTGCTTCTATGACTGGGTTCATGATGTTGACATGAAATTTATTGTGTGATTGTTTAAAGCAGAGAGAATATTTTGGAGATGATTTAATATGTTGAGTTTTCTTAAACTGTTGCTTCCTCTTGTGTCACTGTGTCTTTGGAGCTCCTTAATAAACATATTGAATCTTAAACCATCATAAACCAGCCTCTCACTGAATGATGATCTATCACCACTATAATGGGCAGTAACAAAGCTCATCATTAGCTGATTGCTGTCTTCACTGTTTGTGTTGAACTTCATATTTTAGGTCTTCTACTGCCCCCTGGAGGTTCTAGTGGAAATAACTACTTGGATGTTTTTGTACAGCCTCTCTGTTCACTTTAACCACTGTGAGTGTCTGGCACAGTAATACACAGCAGAGTCCTCTGACTTCAGGTTGGACAGTCTCAGATAAGTCATGCTGTTGCTGTTGTCTCTGGTGATTTCTATACGTCCTTCCAAACTGCTCGCATAAATGGTTTTGCTAGAATCATAATAAATAACCCCCATCCACTCCAGTGCTTCTCCTGCAGGTTGTCTGATCCAGTGCATTCCATACTGACTGAAATCAAATCCTGATCCTCTGCAGGAAAGACTGAGGGTCTCCTGAGGCCTTTTCAGCACTGAAGTGGAGGGAATGGACTCCATAGCCTGGCCATTCAAACCTGCCAAAGAAGCAGAAGTAAAAAAAAATAAATAAGAGCGAGAGAGAGAGAGACCTGAATGAGTTCTCCCATCGGTGTCTGAGAACATGAAGCAACTTACAGGGCAGACAGAGCGCTGACAGCAGAACAGACAGTCTGAACATCATCTTGAAACTGAAGGTGTGAACAAAGAGCTTCCCACTAATCATAAAGACAGCCAGTCAGTAGGAGGACAGAAGTACTGGATGACATCTGGATTTGAATATTCAGACTCAAATATCATTCAAATGAATCTCTGAGATAAAAATATGTTTCATGGAGTTTCATTATGTTTCTTTGCTGCAACAGTTTCACTAACAAACATGGACTCACCTGCTGCTGCAATAGAGCTGTTATAAGAATGTTATAAGAATATTCCAGCTATTTCATGAACTTAATCATTTATATCATTTTAAGCATCATGTTTAAGCTTTAATGTTGCTGATTTCCAAATGAGTATAACCTCAAAAACACTAATCTATCTATAAATATTAGTAATTGTGTTCTTTTTTTCTATTATTCAGACAGACACTAGACAGACACTAGTCAGATAAATACTAAAGAGCTGAAGTTAAGAGTCATAGCACTCTCATGGAGGAAGACCAGTAAACCAAAACTCATTAACTGGATTAAGGAATTGTCCACAACTTTACCAATGGAAAAAATTACTTATATTATCAAGGGGAAACTATCACTTTTCCAAAACATTTGGGGTCCCTTTATGCAATATATGGAAAATGTGGATCTTAGTAGTATGGTGAATGAGGCAGATGAGGTGTAAGTGTTGTTTGTCCTCTGCAGTTTCCTAAACTAATTCCTTTTATTTAAATACTTGATCTTTAATGCTGTGTGAATTGTACATTTGAGTTTGTAATTTTGAACCATGCACAGCAGTGCAATTGAGTTGAAATTGAGCAACCCTTGGAAAATAGAGAAACTTTTTTTTTTTTTTTTTTTTTTGTGTTTTTCTTTTATTTGATTAAGTTACTATTTACAGGTCATATATTTTGTACTTCCACTTAAATGTTGCTCTATCATCTTTTAAATGTCTGATTTGCAAGGAAGGGCGATTGATTGTTATACAACAATTTAGCTGCCCTGGATGTTTCCTTTGATGTGGAAGCACTCTAATTTCTGTATATCATTTTGAAACTCAATAAAGATATTGTTGGAAAAAAAAAAAAAAGAGCTGAAGTTAAATTACTTGGTCTGTCTGGGAGATGAAAAAAAAAAAGGTTATTGTTGTTGTTTAGGGGTAACAAGCTGTCTCTTTATCCAAAATTAAAGCAGTTTATTGTTTCTTTGTTTTTGTTCAAGACTGAATTATTTATTTATGTGACAGAAATGCAGAAAACAAACACACCTGATGTGTTGAGTTTTTGTACAGCTGCTCAACCAACTTCAGTCACTGTGAGTATCGAGCGCAATAATAAACAGCAGAATCTTCAGTCTTCAGACTGTTCATCTGCAGAAACAGCTGTTCTCTGTTGTTGTCTCTGGAGATGGTGAACCGGCCTTGAACTGACTGAGAGTAGTATTTGTGGGTTGTGTAACTACCACTGCCACTATCAATGTAGGCAATCCACTCCAGTCCTTTTCCAGCAGCCTGTCTGACCCAGTTCATTGCATGACTAGTGAATGTGTATCCAGAGCCTGTACAGGTCAGTGTGTGGGATTCTCCAGGTCTTTTAACCACTGGTTCAGATTGTGTCAGAGTCTGACCATCAACACCTGTCAAGAGAATAAAAAGCATCAAGTGAAATAAGCTGCTGACTCCAATCAAAGCTATGTAAAATGAAGATGAGTGAAAGTGTTGACCTGCCCAGCAGATAGTTAAAAGCAGCAGTCCTGTCCTACAGTCCATCATGTTAAACTGTGTGTCCACTGTTCTCTGTCATCCTCTCTGCAGTCAGATAAGTAGAGGTGGAAGACATATTTGTTTTGCATTGACTCCTCCTCTGAGGAAGGATGCAGCTGGATGTGATCAGTTATGAAAATATACAAATGAATATTAGTTTAATATGATATCAATTCTCAATAAATATAGATCACTGGATCAGGTTAAAATAGAAGTTTGTTATAAATGAATGAACCATTATCAATTACCTTAAGGTCCTTTCTTAGTGATGTTTCTACTGTGCAGGCTTCATCAAATGAGTATCAAGTAATTCTAGGAGAACAAGTATCACACCCAGTCCTGCTCCTAGACTGCCCTCTAGTGTTTTGAGAAGCAACTGTAAATGTCCAGTCTCACCTTTAAAAAGACATGACATTGTTCCAGTTTTATATTGGATGTAGAGTCAGGGCTGCTTTTGTCTGGACTGGTTTGTTTTGAATTCAATAGAAGTTGTTAGAGCTCCATGTACTGTCCCCTGAGAAACCTTCAGTCTCCATGATGTGATGCTGAGATGTCACATAAATAAAATAAAAATCTCATTCCACTGATATAATTTTTTACATTTAGTTAAATTTTGAATGAAGAGTTAGCGTGGTGACAGTGACTGATTCATTCAGAAACCAATGAAGTAACCACTATTATGGTTGTACTGAAGGACAGACAATTTCTTCCTGTGTTGTATCAAGATCAGTGTTTTAGTTTCATTTTTTGGCAGAGGTCGTCTCTGTCCGTCAGCCAACTTCAGATGAGGACGAGAGGTTTTTAATGTCATTATGTTGAAGCTGTCCCAGCTGTCTCTGAGTCACATTGCTGTTGTGTGTGGTTTTTGTACAGCTGCTCAACCAACTTCAGTCACTGTGTATCTTCGAGCACAATAATAAACAGCAGAATCTTCAGTCTTCAGACTGTTCATCTGCAGAAACAGCTGTTCTCTGTTGTTGTCTCTGGAGATGGTGAACCGGCCTTGAACTGACTGAGAGTAGTAGATGCTATCACTGTCATATTCAATAATTGAAATCCACTCCAGTCCTTTTCCAGGAGCCTGTCTGATCCAAGCCATCCATCTGCTACTGAAGTCCAGTCCAGATGTTGTACAGGTCAGTCTGTGAGACTCTCCAGGTCTTTTAACCACTGGTTCAGACTCTGTTATGGTCCAACCTTCAGCTCCACTCCAAACAAACAGAGCAACCACCAAGAGTGTCAGCTTTCTGTCAGCCATGTTGACAGTGTGATTAGTAGGTTTTCAACTCCCCTTTAAATATGATGTCAACTGGAGCCCTGTGAGAATTTGGTTACAGTCAGCTCCTCCTACATCACTCCATCTATTAAAGTCACATTCAAGGGAATCAACTCACAATTTGACTTTTGGACAAATATTAAATGTCATTGTCCTCTCAGAGACACACAGACACACCAGTCCTATATTTGGTAAAATGAATAACTGATGTCATCAAGTCAATCCTCTCTGATCTGTGTATATCATCAACACTACAACCAGGAGGATTTGATTAATTACAAAATGTCAGTCTTGGTTTAGATATCAGGTACACTAGTCATTATTCTGAACATTGACTAACTTTTTTTTTGTCATCTCACAAGGTCACACCAATGATTTAAAATTATTATTGATTGTGGACATCTCACATTTTTGTGTTTATAAAGGAGCAAAACTTTGCATAGAGCTCCCTCTACAGGTTTAAAAAGGAACATTCAGCAGTTCAAAGCTCTGTTCCACATCACTGCCTGGAAGCTTATTGTGGAGCAGATGAGAGCATGCAATAATATAAAGCATCTGTCCTCAGCCCTACTCATAATACTCTGCTGAGAATCAGTGTGGAGTTTGATGGTTTAATGGGACAGCTACAGGAACCAGGAGGACAAAGACAAAACTCTTGGTGGGGAACAGAAGGCTGAGATAGTTGACTGGAAGGCAGATGGAGCAGATGAGTCAGAGACAGGTAGGGTCGGTACCAGGAAGTCTCACATGGCAAAGAACAAGCTGACAGAGGAGTGAGTGTGGAACTGAAGAATATATGCTGGCCTGATTAGAGAATGAGAAGCAGCTGTGTGCACAGGTGAGCTGAGTTGACTGATGAGGTGGGAGTGGCTGGCAGGCTGAGTGATGCAGAGGGGGGGTCAATGGAAAAGTACGTCGAGGGAGATGGGTGACTGGGCTGTGACAAATAATGTCTAAATATATAGAGTCAAGCCAAACATCTGGACTGTTATCTGTGTTGTTCTGACAAACCAGTCATCTACTCTGAGCCTTGTGTGATCTCTTTAGTGCATGAACTGACACTGAACTGACTCACAGCTGACCAATCAACATTTAGCAGCCAAGTGTCCATTTAATAGAAAAACTAAAGGCTCTGCAAGGATGGCAGGAAAATAAGAAGACAGGAGAAATAACAGGACAAAAGTTCCACACAACACAGGAAGAATAACAGACGACACGACAGAGAACAAAGGGAAAGGCAGGGCTATATATACACACAAGTGGGCAGAGGGGTGACGAGACACAGGTGAAACTAATGAGGACGGAGCACACGAGGAGAAACCAATGAAACAATCAAACAAATCAAAGAACCATGACACATTCAAGGTTTATTTGATTTCAACAATTGTCTCATTTCTCTTTACTATTGATCTATTCCATCTATTTTACCTATGGTCATATTTTGAGGCTCTCTGGCAGAGGACAATTTTAAAAAGAATATATAAAATAATTCAACTTAGATTGTAATTGTAGGATTTGTTGATTACCATCTTTCTCACTTGGTGACAGCTTATACCTGAGACATTATCCAGGTTGTTTCTACCTTTTTTTTTTTTTTTTTTTTTTTTTCATGAACTTATTATCTCAGAACAGTTAGAGGGAAAATCCATCACTTGGACCCAAGGATGACAGAAAAAACTTTGAAAAAAAACGTTTAAAAATATTTAAACTGAAATATGTATTATTCTGTTTGTTCTAAATCTCTCTGAAGTGTTCTCTGTAATTTTATATTCAAACTACAGCAAATTAAAAAATAATAATTAAACATTTTCAGCTAGATGGGTATAAACAAACCACACAACTGATATTTATCATTCAGCTTCTGTCTCATCTGGAAATAAATAATGGAACAAGTAAAATATATCTTTCCAATTCCGTAATATTATTTCAACAAACCTATAGGTGACAATTTTTCTATCAGTCATTAAATTAATAAATTTAAACTATATCATTATCTGCTACAAAGAATTAGTTATAGGAAAAATGTTAAGTTTAAAATAAAACAGAAGAAACGAAAAGTGTGCACATCATAATTTATTCAGTGTTCAGTGAGGAATCCTCAATGAGGAATAAGTTAATCAGAGGCAGGTCAAACTTCAAAGTTACAAACTGACTTGTGTCTGATCAAAGATCACATGTTACTACTTCAGTCTGTGTTCAAGTCAGTTTCAAAGTTACTGTGAGCCACTAATGGAGGAAGATAGACAGATGCTGAACTGTTTCTCTCAGTGATCTGATGTGAAATCATTAGTGGTGTGAGGGCTCCTCCTCTGGTGGCTTCATGTTCCAAGTGTTCAGACACTGAGAGGTTTTTCTTTTTGTTCTGCTTGATGTGTTGAGTTTTTCTCCAGCTTCCCTCCCTCTTGTGTCACTGTGTCTCTGGAGCACCATAATAAACATATTGAATCTTGATCTGCAGATTCACCTGCTGTTGTCTGGAGATGGTGAACCAGCCTTTGATGACTGATGATCTATCACCACTATAATGGGCAGTAACAAAGCTCATCATCAGCTGATTGCTGTCTTCACTGTTTGTGTTGAACTTCATATTTTAGGTCTTCTACTGCCCCCTGGAGGTTCTAGTGGAAATAAATACTTGGATGTTTTTGTACAGCCTCTCTGTTCACTTTAACCACTGTGAGTGTCTGGCACAGTAATACACAGCAGAGTCTTCAGGCTGCACATTCTGTCCATTTAGAGTGTTGGGATCTGAACCTGGTGGTGCATAATCAGGTAACCACATGGCTGCTTTTGTCTTGGGAACAAAGGAGCCCTGGAAAAACCCCAGTATCCCACAATCCTCCAGGTGTGAAAAACTGACCAAGCAGTTCACTGGCTGACAGTGGCATGTGACCTATGAGGTCATCAGGTCATATAAAATGCACCGTTTGGCCTTTGTCCTCTCTCTTACTCTCTTATTCTCTTACCTCTTCTCCTCCACTCCACACCTCCCCGGTGGAGACCCCCAGCTGCTAAGCTGCAGCTGGGCGCCAGGTAGTCTGCTAACAAAGAGCAACTACTTGCAGGCCTGTTCTCCATACAGCAGCGAAGCGAGTTCCTGCTGAGGAATCTACACCAGCTCTTTAGCCAACAAACCAAAGGTTTTGCAGGCTAAACTCTCAAAGGACAGGAGCCACACGGCTAGTTAGCACCGAGCTGCTAACAAGCCACTTCAAAGGACTTCAAGGAGCGGCCAGTTTCCCTCCGTTTGCCACCAGGAAAACACAGCAAGGACTTCAACTTTTCCCGGTTTGGCTTTCCATCAGGAACTGCCAGCTAAAGGAGCAACACACCAGAAATTGACTTTCCACCAAATCTGGTAGTATGACCTGGGCCTAGTTAAGCTAAGCAAAGCATAGAACTTAAACTTTGATTTGATGTGATATTTGTTTTATTGAGTGTTTAGTATAGTGATTTGATGTTAGTTTAGATTATGCTTGCATGCTAAACTAACCATCCTTTCTCTAACCTGGCACCTCTTATCACATTCCACCAAGGCATTTGGCCAGCACACGGCACATGAGTGTCCCCACTCAGCAGCCATCTTGTTTCCTTTGTGTTCAAGACCTCAAGGCCCAGCGGCCATCTTGACACGCCCACAACCGGCGGCCATCTTGGCACGCCCACAACCGGCGGCCATTTTGGCTCACACACAACCAGCGGCCATTTTGGCTCACACACACACACACACACACACACATACACACACACACGTATTGAGTACACTGTAGTTAGCTTGTATGTTTACTTTTATTCTTGTTAATAAATGTCTTTTAAACATACCTGTCTGTTTAATGTTGCACAAGAGTGAATATTGCCAACCTCTACACTGCCAAGAACTCCAAATTCCTTCAACTGTAACTAGTTGTTAACGTGGTAATTTTGGTTATAGTTATTAAGTTAATTATTAATCCGAACTCCAAATTGACAATTTAGTATAATTTATGAGACTGTTTTGATTAATTGGCTATCTTTTCCCTTCCTAGAAGGGTGGTGCCCCGAGGTGATCTAGTAATTCAGATCCAATTATTTAATAATAAATAATTATTTTTGATAATTATTAATTATTCATGATAGCCAAACCCCAATACTGAGTGCCTTAGTACCAGGCCCAACAAATGGTGCCCCGTGTGAGGCAGAGTACTGTTGGCAAATATTCATAATTGTGCAATATTAATTTCAGCATAATTTTGGCCAAAGCCAAAAATATTTTTGAACAACTTTTAGACTTGCCAGAAGTCTTAACGTTCAATCCCACTAGTCTACCACAGGAGTAGATGTCCAGTTGTACTTACAAACAGGTGCAGTGTGGTGATAATTTATGAAATTCATAAATTGATAAATTATTAATAATTCGTTATTAATAACTACCGTCTTAAGTCCCATTGTGCTACATTAAGAGTTGCTTTTGCTGCTAGCTAATTCAAGTTGAACCTACTTTTCGTAGTAAGAATTTCTGCATTCGAATACCACGTATTCATGCAATCCAGTCAAGCTGTTTCCTGTTAATTTAAGTGCTCCCTTCTTGAATTAAACCACAGCGTGCCATCGGCCCTGTGTGAAAGAACTTGTGCCAGCTGTTACTGCCATGCATTTCAGCCTAAGTAAGATAAGGAGTCTGAGATAGAGCCACAGTGTGCTACCAGCCCTGTGAAATATAAGTTATATACTTAGCTGCCACTAACACGTGTTCCAGCCTAAGTTATCTTTAAGAATCACGTCTAACTGTTACTGCCCTGCATTTCAGTTATTGTATGTTGAGTTTTGGTGAGTAAATTTGCATTTACTGTTACCAAATTTGTTGTGCCCACTAGAGCCACTAGATGGTGCCATAGCTACCTTTCTAGCCTTAGAAGCTACATAGCTACTTAGCATAGCATTGCTAACCCCATTGCTTTGTTGTTGTTGTTTTTGACACCTTACCTCTATCCCACATAACAATGGAGAACCCCTGTGTAGAGCAATTCATTTCTTCCCTCGCACAGAGCCTAAACCCAGGCTACCCTGAACTCATTAACAAGTTGAATTTCAGTGAGTGCAGGGAAGAGATAGATTCTCTACTGAAGGACAGGTTTGATGCACAGACTGCATCCAAGGGCCCATTGTTAAGATGTTTGCTTCTGAACTTTCACAGGCAATCCAGCCTTGCCTCTCAGAGCAAAGCAGCCTTAGAAAAGGAGGTAGAATCCCTTAAAGCGCAAACGGCTTGTCTCCTCCATGAGGTACAAATGGCCAATAAGAAAGCTATGCGCTACTTAGCAGACCTGCACTCAGCAGAGTCCGATCCTTGTGCACACAAAGAAGAACTGCTAAGGCTTAAATCGGGTTGTCTTTCCCCACCACCGTCATTAAGCCAATGTGATTCTGGTTACTCCGATTCACGCTCCTCCTGTAGTGAAAGGTTAACATCCCCTACAGTTAGAAAATGGGAACAATTTCCAGCTGACCCTAAGTTCCTGGGAATGGAGTCAGGTCCTCAACCTCCTCTGAGAGACCGAGGTAACAATTACCTGACGTCCCATCTCTCTGATATAGACCGTGAAGAGATGTGTAGTTTATCCTCCAGAAGATATTCTGCCCAATCTTCTTTTCAGCCTATGATGTATGACACTCCCATCCGTGCCCATCTCTCCGAAGGGTGGACTACAACACCACAGGTTTGCCCAGCCCCCGCCTTTCCACCAGAGATAACCGTTGCACGTGATGCACCTGCCCGGACACCACAGTGTCCCCGCTTTAAAGTGCTTGAGTTCCTTGCCAAGGACATTGAACATTTTGATCCAGACAGCTGTGATCATAACGTTGACAATTACGTTAGGGATTTAGACCACGCCCTAATTGATCTGCCCCATGCAACCCAAAGGGAGAAGGTTAAACTTGTATGGAAAACAAGCTCTAAAGCTGTCCATAAGTTTATCCAGTCACAACCTCCCACAGTCAGAGATGACTACACAGAGCTCCGTCAAGCACTACTAGAAGAATTCTCTTCTACTGCTGATGAGATTGACTCAATGGTTGCAGCCCTCCAAATTAAACATACCCGTCATGAGCGTCCTAGAGATTATTACAAACGTTTGAGACATGTGTACTTCCAGGGCAAGAATGCAGCAGGCTTAGAAGAAAACTCCACCTTCAAGTCCTTATTCTTGCAGAACCTGCACCCATGTGTACGCACTCACGTTGTACTCATGACACGCCAAGGTGACCCCTCGATGCAGGACATCAGGAAGATGACACAGGTGGCTTGGGAAACTGTTGTCACTTCCAAAACAAGAGGGAAGACAGTTGAGCCCTCCAGCTCAACCACCAAGGCATCATCCCGGTCTACCACCTTAAAATGTCACCCTCAGAACAGACCAAAGGGGGGTGATAAAGGGCCACACAAGGACACTGAGCGTAGCCGCCATGTCCGCCAACTTCCCAGAGATAGGCATTCACACAGTCGGAGCTGTAGAAAGCCTTACTCTGAAATTATGGCCCAGCAATATGATCAGCCAATAGACTGCTCAGATGATGATCGCAGCATCTCTGAGCGCAGTTTAGATGATCATAATTCAGCAGACAGTGACAATGCCTCTGAATACCTCTGTGCCTCTGGCTACACGGAGCGTTACAGCCCTGAGCCCCGAGTTCAGAAGAACTTAAGGCAACACAAATTCAGAGTTCCTTCCTCAAGGAAATAATAACACCGTCCTTCCCTGTACTGCCAGTATGTAGGAAGTACTTTACTTTCTTTGCAGTTAAGTAGGCAAACTTGTTGATTTGTTAGCAACAGCAGCAAACTCCATAGTTTTCAACTCAGTAATAGTCACACCTGCCACTATTAGCTGAGAAAAGCCTAAATTCTGATTGGACCCAGACCCGCTGTCTAACTTTGCAATTACACCTGAACCAACTCCTTGGTAGTATTTTGCAATTTATACATGTCCTTATTCAACGCAAATTTTAGGACACATTCAGACAATGATACAGCCATTGACAACCAAGATTTTTAAATGTGATGACATCCTTCCGCAGCAACATCTGCATGAAGGACAAAATTGTTATTTCTGTTAAGATCAGACCGAGTACTGCATTGAATAATGATTATTCTAATAGGATCCAATGAGTAAACCACAAAACTCTTGGACATTTGGAAATGGTTTTATCATTGTAGGTGCCACTCTCTTTCTGTATCTTACCCTAACAATTTACATCACTGACATTCTTCTCTTTCTCACTAACACTGTTAGTAACTGTCAATGTGCTTATGTGTATTTCAGTTTTTCACCTGATGATTTTGTTTGCTTAGCTAAGATAGTTAGCGTTTACCACAGCCCAGTTGGTTAACCGACTGCCCAGATGTCATTACCATGAATGAACTTTTCCAACTTGGATTATACACGGACACTTGTGCTCTCACGACCACACATCGAGTGAGATCGTGAGACCAAAGGGGGGAATGTTGGGATCTGAACCTGGTGGTGCATAATCAGGTAACCACATGGCTGCTTTTGTCTTGGGAACAAAGGAGCCCTGGAAAAACCCCAGTATCCCACAATCCTCCAGGTGTGAAAAACTGACCAAGCAGTTCACTGGCTGACAGTGGCATGTGACCTATGAGGTCATCAGGTCATATAAAATGCACCGTTTGGCCTTTGTCCTCTCTCTTACTCTCTTATTCTCTTACCTCTTCTCCTCCACTCCACACCTCCCCGGTGGAGACCCCCAGCTGCTAAGCTGCAGCTGGGCGCCAGGTAGTCTGCTAACAAAGAGCAACTACTTGCAGGCCTGTTCTCCATACAGCAGCGAAGCGAGTTCCTGCTGAGGAATCTACACCAGCTCTTTAGCCAACAAACCAAAGGTTTTGCAGGCTAAACTCTCAAAGGACAGGAGCCACACGGCTAGTTAGCACCGAGCTGCTAACAAGCCACT
Organism: Chelon labrosus; assembly: GCF_963514085.1. Classification (NCBI taxonomy): domain Eukaryota; kingdom Metazoa; phylum Chordata; class Actinopteri; order Mugiliformes; family Mugilidae; genus Chelon; species Chelon labrosus. Next base: position 21,999,688 of record NC_140354.1, read on the forward strand.
TCAAAGGACTTCAAGGAGCGGCCAGTTTCCCTCCGTTTGCCACCAGGAAAACACAGCAAGGACTTCAACTTTTCCCGGTTTGGCTTTCCATCAGGAACTGCCAGCTAAAGGAGCAACACACCAGAAATTGACTTTCCACCAAATCTGGTAGTATGACCTGGGCCTAGTTAAGCTAAGCAAAGCATAGAACTTAAACTTTGATTTGATGTGATATTTGTTTTATTGAGTGTTTAGTATAGTGATTTGATGTTAGTTTAGATTATGCTTGCATGCTAAACTAACCATCCTTTCTCTAACCTGGCACCTCTTATCACATTCTCTTATCACATTCCACCAAGGCATTTGGCCAGCACACGGCACATGAGTGTCCCCACTCAGCAGCCATCTTGTTTCCTTTGTGTTCAAGACCTCAAGGCCCAGCGGCCATCTTGACACGCCCACAACCGGCGGCCATCTTGGCACGCCCACAACCGGCGGCCATTTTGGCTCACACACAACCAGCGGCCATTTTGGCTCACACACACACACACACACACACACATACACACACACACGTATTGAGTACACTGTAGTTAGCTTGTATGTTTACTTTTATTCTTGTTAATAAATGTCTTTTAAACATACCTGTCTGTTTAATGTTGCACAAGAGTGAATATTGCCAACCTCTACACTGCCAAGAACTCCAAATTCCTTCAACTGTAACTAGTTGTTAACGTGGTAATTTTGGTTATAGTTATTAAGTTAATTATTAATCCGAACTCCAAATTGACAATTTAGTATAATTTATGAGACTGTTTTGATTAATTGGCTATCTTTTCCCTTCCTAGAAGGGTGGTGCCCCGAGGTGATCTAGTAATTCAGATCCAATTATTTAATAATAAATAATTATTTTTGATAATTATTAATTATTCATGATAGCCAAACCCCAATACTGAGTGCCTTAGTACCAGGCCCAACAAGAGTCACTGTGTTGCTGGAAGAGTCCACGTTGATACTGAACTTGTTCTTTAGAGAATCTTTGTAGTGTGTTGAATATCCACCACCTGCACCTCCAATCCACTCCAGTCCTTTTCCTGCAGGTTGTCTGGTCCAAGCTGTCCACCAGCTGCTACCAGAATAAGAGACCTGACAGGTGATGGTCAGACGTTGACCTGGCTGCACAGTCACAGAGGCTGGCTGTGTCAACTGTTCACACTTCACACCTGTTAAAAGAAGAAAATAAATGTTCAAATGATTATCTTTAAAAGAAGAACTACTGACTGAGACAAACCCAGAGAGACTCACAGGATCCAGCTGCCAACAGCAGCAGCAGAGCTACAGGAAACATGTTGAGTCTGATGTTCTGTTTCCTCCGCAGTCTGATGTGAAGTTTTTATATCTGAGTAGAGACGACGTCACTGAGTTTACATACAGTCAAACATATGAAGCATCAGTGTTGGTCTGTACATCTGCAGAGTGACAACAAAAAATATTTTCTAATAATCCACAGTTTGCTATTAACTTTTAACGATATTAAGATGAATGAATAGGACATTTTACAGACTATGTATAAAGAAGAGAACAAAGTCTGCATCAAAAGATCTGAATGCTTTCAGACATTATTGTCTCTTGATTTGTATTTATAGACGTTTAATGTCAGTGATCAGCTGCTGCTTTTAACATTTAGAATTAAAACTAACTACTATTATAAATTATGATCAAGAATACTGGATCATCAGATTCTACATGTACGCTTTGGTCAGATGTATGTATCTATGACAGATGCATGTTTGAGTCAGAGTTTGCATCGACTCCTCCTCCTCTTTGTGTACGCCCCTCTGATAAAATAGTTAAATACAAGGTAGAATAAATTATTAGAAAACTCATCTCCAGACTGTTTTTTGGAGAAGTGACGCTGAACAAAGACGCAGAAACTACAAACACAACTGCACCATCGGCTGATGTGCCGCAACTTGGCAAACAATGTGGGAATGCTCCTGAACAGTTCCACTCATTTTTGCAGCAGCTCAGCAGCTTCACACAATATGGCTTTAAAATAGAAGACGTGGGCGGCACAGTGGCGAGGTGGTTAGCACTGATGCCTCACAGCAAGAAGGTCGACTCCATGGGCCAGCTGGCCTTTCTGTGTGGAGTTTGCATGTTCTCCCTTTGTCTGCGTGGGTTCTCTCCGGGTACTTCAGCTTCCTCCCACCATCCAAAGACATGCTCATTAGGTTAATTGGTGATTCTAAATTGGCCGTAGGTGTGCATGTGAGTGTGAATGGTTGTCTGTCTCTGTGTGTGGCCCTGCGATGGACTGGCGACCTGTCTAGGGTGTACCCCTGCCTCTCGCCCGATGACAGCTGGGATAGGCTCCAGCAGACCCCCGTGACCCTTAACAGGACTAAACGGGTATAGAAGATGAATGAATGAATGAATAGCAGACGTAAGTTCAAACAGAGACCACCTGATGGCAGTCCAAGCCAGTTTATCAGCTTCTAAAATCCACCTCTGAGTTTCCCGTCACTCACAGTGCATGCTCCTGGAAGGCAGTCCCTTGTGTCATTTGATTGTTATCACCTGCTGCAGTTTGTCAGACTTTGCAGGTGCTGCAAGGAAATGAAATGAATGAAAAGGAAAAAAACAAGAAGAATGAAAGGAAAATCAAATATCTTGTAAACCTTGCGCAAATCCTTGCTCCACCACGTGCTGCATCAAGACCAAATGATTTCATTCTGACCCAGACTTCCTCACCAGATGGCAGCATTTACTCAGGTTTCCAGCTTCTCCCGATCAGCTGGAATGTGAGGCAACGTGAGCCTTTAGCTCATCAACAAGCTGACATTTAAAACACGGGACAACAAACAGGCCAGATCATTTAGAAGGCGTGCACCATATGAAAAGCTCATCTCACACATACAGTAGAAAGGACATTTACTTGGATGGTTTTGAGGTACGTGAACTTGAATTGGGTGTTTTCATGTTATGCTTCTTAGACTTAGACTTTATTCATCCACAAGGGAAACTGCTTGGTCACAGTAGCTCAGATGCACATAAAAAACACTCTTGAGAACCACAAGAAACAAATAAAATAAAATAATTCTTTATGATTCCACTCTACACATTACGTTTAAGAGGGAAATAGTCCCAGCCTACAAGTGTTTTCTGATGGAAAGTTGGTCTGGGACTCCTCTGATGGGAACTCATTAGGGTCCTGAAAAGATCTGCTGGGCCAGTTAGATCATTTGAGCGGAGCTTTGTGTAGTGACAAGGTGGAATTTAGGAGTCACAGCAGCAGGGCCAGACGGTTGTAAAAGTCGGTGTAAAAAAAGTAGAAGGCTAATACATACTGTCACATGTTCTGTTGCTCTGATTGGTTGACGAACTAACCATTTGCATGCGGAGGCGTTTTTCTCTCTGTGTCGGCTGAAACACGGCCGGTAATAAAAAATCCAGATGGAGTCAAGTCAAAGTTTATTTCTAAAGCACATTTAAAAACAACCTGAGTTGAACCAAAGTGCTGAACAAGCAGAACAATAATACAAATAATAAAATACAAGATATCCTGCTCAACATGGACTGAAGGCCAGCGAGAAGAAGTGAGTTTTCAACAATGATTTAAAATGCTCCAAACTCTGGGAGCAGCTTTGATATAAAAGGGTCGGCTGTTCCAGAGTTTGGGGGCCACCACTGAAAAGGCTCTATCGCCTCTGTTTCTGAGCCTGGATCTGGGGAGGACCAGTAGCAGCAAAATCATATGTGGGGGAGGTAGGACTTACTCAGAAGTCTTAATTTAGAAAAGCATGTCTTAACCACTGAACTAATCTGCTTATCAAATTTAAAGGCGGAGTCATCTATCACACCAAGGTTTCTTCCAACAGGGTGACAGTAGGAGGCTAGAGGGTCGACTGCCCTCAGGCTCCAGAGCCTCAAGTAAGGGACCCACCTGAGCTTGAAGGAAAAAGTCTCAAAGAGGAATTTATTATTGTTATTATTATTATTATTGATCATTTGAGGCCACATTTATTCTGATCTTTGCCTGATGTGAACCTCTTCCTGATGAAAGCATGTGGGTGATTTCATGCCTGGATTCGTGCGGACATGCAAATACGTAGCACAGTGACAGATGTGTGCGTCGCTTCGAGGAAATCTATTTGCATTTGCAGCTCTGGAGGTTTCCACAAAGTTTCAGCCCTGCAGGTGTGGTCCCAGAGGTGCAGAGAGAGCGGGGGAGTGGCTCTCTAAAGATGACAAGTTTAGAAACAGCAGGAAACTGAAAGCCTGCAGACTTTAACTGATAACAGAAGTTCACAGTACGTTGACTTCACATGCTGTTATTTTAGATGTTCTTAGAGCCCTGTGTTGAGACTGAAACAACAGAAGAAAATCCTCAGACGCTTTTTGTCGTTCTCACACTCATCACTCACAATTCCTTCAAAAAACTAAATTAGCAAATATTATATATAAAAAAGAATTTATTGTTAAACTACAACTGAACTGTCTCTACTACAGTAAAAGTTATTTTCATTGACATTTTAACACGACACTAAGAAATACAACACATTCAATGACATTCAAGTTTTTTATTTTTTATTCATTTTTTTCAAATACAGTTTACAAACCTGCTATTTACAGTAAGAATAAAAAATACAAAAGCCAACACAGTAAAATGTATCATTTAAATGTCACTGAAACTCAAATACTACACTAACAAATACAACACGTTAATGACATTATCCTGTAGACATAACACAGCTAAGTACAGGAAAACATATTCATTTAAATCAATAAGAAATGTGGTATTTTTATTTTCTCAGCCAAGATAGATAGATAGATACTTTAATTAACCCATGTTATTGATTTTGCAGATAAACAACAGATAAATGATAATGTACATGTTAAAATAATGAAAAAGATTCATGCTTCCATTCCATCCTTTAATGTTTCTTGACCTGAAAACAAAGAAAACATCAAACTATTAAAATGTATAAGTATTATATTCAGTTGTCCAACACAGACAGTCTCTGGTTCTTTAATGCAGTACATAGTTGTGGCTTGGAGAGCTACACACAGACTCAGTTATTTAATGAATGTGGGCTTATTCATTAATCAATCTTTGGACAAATCAACACTTTGGTTACATTGTGAGGGTAAAAAGGAACACACTGGTGTGCTCTGCAAGATAAAAAAGGCCTTCAGTGCAAACCATTCATGAACCTCTTAGGACAGATTAGACCTCTGAAAATCCAGGGCTGGAGGAAGATGTATTACAGCTCATTAACATGTAAAGAGAAACCCCTTCACAACATTATCAAAGTCTGCACCAGAGACTTTATGAGAGCGAATACAGAGGTGCAAAACATTCATGAGCACCAAGAATTCATGGGTCAATTTAGACTCCCAAGTCAGAGCAATTCTGGAACCACATTCAAGAAGAAAAAGTGTGGGGAAGGCTTGGAACCCACGAGGTGCAAACCATTCATAAAGCTCCTCATAAACCTAGGCCAGATCACATTTGGAGGATATCACACCAGAAATGATCTGAAGAGCCAGAGCAGTTCTGGAACAGCATGTGGTCCATGAACATGGACATCTTTCAGTTGCACTGGGTCGGTAGCATTTATTAATGATGTGGTAGAAGCATTCTGAAGTGTATGGAGATATACTGTCTGCTCAGATTCTTCCAAATGAAGCAGAGATGGCAGATGATGGTTCACAGCACAGATGGACAATGAGCCAACACGTTGTCTGAACGTATCCCAGGGGTTTTTGGAGGTAAAGAAGCAGAATAGTCGTCAATGTCTGAGTCAGTCACCTGATCTCAGCTCAACAAACAGCATTTCACTTGCTGAAGGTAAAACTAAAGGTAGAAGAGCCACAAGACATCTGCAGTAGAGGCCTGACAAAGCATGACAAAGCAGGAAACCCACTGACCCATCCCACCAGGATGTCCATGGGTTCCAGACTTGAGGCAGTCTAAACTTTTAACATTTTATTTAGGATGAGGTTTATTTGTCCAATCACCTTTGAGCCTGTGGAAATAAGGGACTGTGTTTGAAAAATGACTGTAACTTTATGATTAATGATTCAAAATGAAACACACGCATCTTGGAAGTCATCACAATCATCCCCAACAAATTCACTCTGTATCTCTGACCACTTTTGAGAGTTTCTATTGTCGTTTGTGAAGATGGGAATGAACGGCTCAAACCTACAGGACAAAATCAAAACTACATTTAGCCCTTTAAAAAGCTGAAACTCAGAAAAACTCTGCATGTTTACCTTGATCAGGCTGAATATCATGCTATAGAGGAGAGAGAATATGAAGAGGACTATGAAGGAGGAGGATGTGAACCACAGGCTGCTGAACTCATCCTCTTCAGTGGCACCGTCTGTGAAGCTCAGAGCAAAACGTTCTTTTGACTCTAAAGAACAATAAGAAGAGGAAGGCACAGTATAGGTGGTTAGATGAGTTAGGTGTATGTATGCACATTTTTTTTTTTTATTAGGGCAACACACTCGTTCTCTCTCAATGAACAGCTGAACAACGGAAAGGTAAAGCGAGGCTTGTCTGAAAACTACTTGTACAAAGTGAGTGTTTGTGCTTGTTTTAAGATGTTGTCATTCACGTACACACGGAACAAACGTTTCTCAATGCAACATTTATTTGAAACAGTCAGCACAATCATCAAGCTGCTGGACAATGGGACAAAGACAGATTTGAAACACACCATGACGACAAAGAAAACAACAATGTTTGTACAACCACAGTGATTGAGGACATCACAGAGTGAACATGTTTTCATGACACAGAGACTGAATGACACATCAGCACAAAATACAACATTTAACGTTCCTTTTCTTCATATTCACATGAATTACCCGTGGCCTTAGACACTCCTCGACGTTCCATAGGCTGATCACTACCAGCAGGCCAGACGTTACAGTAGAACACCTTGCCATCATTCCACTTTTGCTTGTTGGTGGTGTAAAGACTTGTAACTGAGTAGCCATTTGTGGTCTTCTGTGGATGGAAGTTGACGCCATCAGTGTAGACTCCAGGATCTTCTAACCAGGTGATGTAGTAATCCTGCAGCAGAGGACTGGAGACCAGACACACCAGAGTGACCTCAGCTGAGTTGTCTTGTCCAATGTGCTCGTCTGGAAGGATGTGAACTGTCACTGTTGGCTTTGTCCCATCTAAAAGAGAGTCAAGGAGATCCATGACTGAGCTGAAGTCAACAACAACAGCAACCAATCCCTGTAATAGTCACTCTATGTTTAGTTACATACTTCCTTTGTTCACAGTCAGCTCTTGGATAACTGGTGTCATATCTTCTCTGGTGGCAGAACATCTCACTGTGTTGACTGTCTTCCACTCAGTGAGACTTCGAGTCAGTTTGCTGGTTTTGCTCTGTGCATTATCTTGTGTAGTAATGTTGTTTGTAACAGGCTGTCCATTGATGTGCCAAGTGATTGTAGTTTCAAAGACAATGGTTCTGTCCTGTCCAATGACATTACACTCCAACTCTACCTGGTTGTTGTTGAATATTTCTTTCGGATCTGGGGAGTTCAGTGTCACTGAGATGGGAGCTACATGAGGAAAAGTAATAAAAAAAAAAATTATTATGATTAGTGGCATTTCCTGTTCAGAGGGAAAAGAAAATTGACTAAAATATGAATTGAACCACAATAAGATAACAAAGAAAATGTTTGTACAACCACAGTGATTGAGGACATCACAGAGTGAACAGGTTTTCATGACACAGAGACTGAATGACACATCAGCACAAAATACAACATTTAACGTTCCTTTACTTCACATTCACATGAATTACCCGTGGCCCCAGACACTCCTCGACGTTCCATAGGCTGATCACTACCAGCAGGCCAGACGTTACAATAGAACATCTTGTTCTGGTTCCACTTTTCCTTGGTGGTGATGTAAAGACTTGTAACTGAGTAGCCATTTGTGGTCTTCTGTGGAGGGAAGTTGACACCATCAGTGTAGACTCCAGTATCTTCTAACCAGGTGATGTAGTAATCCTGCAGCACAGGACTGGAGACCAGACACACCAGAGTGACCTCAGCTGACTTGTCTTTTCCAATGTCCTCATCTGGAAGGATGTGAACTGTCACTGTTGGCTTTGTCCCATCTGAAAGAGAGTCAAGGAGATCCACGACTGAGCTGAAGTCAACAACAACAGCAACCAATCCCTGTAATAGTCACTCTATGTTTAGTTACATACCTCCTCTCTTCACAGTCAGCTCTTGGATAACTGGTGTCATATCTCCTCTGGTGGCAGAACATCTCACTGTGTTGACTGTCTTCCACTCAGTGAGACTTTGAGTCAGTTTGCTGGTTTTGGTCTGTGCACTATGTTGTGTAGTAATGTTGTTTGTCACAGTCTTGTTATTAATCTGCCAACTGATTGTAGCTTCAGAGACAATGTTTTTGTCCTGTCCAGTGACGTTACACTCCAACTCTACCTCGTTGTTGCTGAATATTTTTGGGGGATTTGGATGGTACAGAGTCACTGTGATGGGAGCTACATGATGAAAAGCAATTAAAAAAAACATTAGTGCTATTTTCTAATTAACAAAACGTTCTAATATTGTCTGTAGACATGGACAGTCTTCTTAGTATTAGCTTCAGATTTCCATATGTTAATGACTGCGTACCTTTGGAGATCTCTTTGGTATATTTTTGTCCTTTGTGAGTCACCTCACAAGTGTACACAGCTTTACTGTCCCAGTCTGATTTGCTGATTTTCAGGACACTGACAGATGAATATCCATTTTTAACGTCTTTGGGGCTCCAAGCAGTGAAGTCAGTAGTAGTGTTTTCATTCTTTTTCCAACTGAATTTCAGTTTGCGAGGGATAAACTCCTCAGCAGTACACACCAGAGTCTGTTTGTCTCCACTTGGCACTGATAGCAAAGTTACCTTTGGAGGAACTGCAGAATAGAGAAAGAAATACATAATTATGTCATTTTATGTTTAATAATTGACAACATCTGCAGTCAGTATTCATTTCCAGTTACCTGAGACTCAGATAGAAATTACGGAGAAATATTTTAAAATAAAAAGTTACATACGTAAATGAAGCTACACATGTCTGTTTCCTCCCTCACTTTCTCAAATTAGAAATCACAAACCTTTCAATTGGCGCATGAGTGCACTTCTGTTCCCTCCAGGGTGAGTCACTGAACAGTCAAAAGTCATAGAATCCCAATCAGATCTGGATACTTTGATCACACTGACTCCTGTATATTTGTTTGTATTATTTTTAGGTGAAATATATTGTTGAGAATCCAGACTGGTCCCTTTGGCGTTGGTCCATGTAAAAGTCAGACTCCCTGGGTTGAAGTCATGAGCGAGACAGCCAAGAGTGATCTGATCTCCATCCCCAGAATCACACTGACCCAGAGGGAACACAGTCGGTGGGGAAACAGTTTCTGTGAAAGAAGAGGATGTTTGAAGTTTAAATGTTTCTAAATATATAGCTACACAAATGTGTAATTTCAGAAAACAACCTTCATTAACAGATCTAATAAAATCTGATTACAAATAACTGAAATAAATGCTCATCAAAGTTCTACAATTCTCAGCCGCCTCACAGTTGAAAATAGCAAAATTGTATAATACTGTATGTGGTTACAAAAGAATTAAGTAGGAAACTGGGACGTTAGAAAGACATGAGATTAAAAAAATGTACCAACATATTATGTTTTTTTTTTGTCTTTTCTTTTTTTTTACACTTGAATTAAAACCATAAAAACCTGAAAGTGTATTGTCGCAAACTACACATCATGTTATTAGATAATACGATTAATTACAAATAATTTAACTCCGTCACTGCAGATTTGTGCATATGATGATTTTAATTTTCTTTCTTCTTTCTTTCCCCTTGTTTCTGTTTTTTAGTCAAGGTTGAGTTGTTTTCTTACATATCTCAGCCACGATTCAAAGGATACAGTTTTTACAAGTTTTTTTTTTTATCACTATGATTTTATCTTTGTGTCTGGTAAAAACACAAATACATTAAGAAAGAGAGCATTATTATTTTATTTTATTTTATTATTATGCAGTACAATTGCAACTATAAAAAGCCTGACAGTGTATTGTCTCAAACTACACATCATGTTATTAGATAATATGATTAATTACAAATAATTTAACCGTCACTGAGATTTGTGCATATGATGATTTTAATTTTCTTTCTTCTTTCTATTTTTTAGCATCATCAAGAGCTGTTAAAAAATGTAGTGACAAAAATTACAATAAAGAGAAATCATGCTTTTTACATATCTAAGTCACGATTTAAAGGATACAGTTTTACAAGTTTATTTGTTTATTTTTTTAGCACAATTAATTTCTCTTTGTGTCCAGTAAAAACACAAATAAGGTAAAAAAAAAAAAAAATAGAAAGAAAGAGAGCTTTTTAAATTGTTATTTTATTTTATTTCATATTTTTTTATTATGCAATGCAATTACAACTATGAAAAACCTGAAAATGTATTGTCTCAAACTACACATCATGTTATTAGAAAATATGATTAATTACAAATAATTTAACCGTAACTGCAAATTTGTGCATATGATGATTTTAATTTTCTTTCTTCTTTCTTTTTCCTCCTTGTTTCTATTTTTTAGTCAAGGTTGAGTTGTTTCAGTGAAACACGTACCGTTTCTTTAACTTCCTCTAAAATAAATATACCACACCACATTTTATTTCTAATTTTAGTTTCACTGCGGCCGTTTACACTGTTACATTCTGCTCTGCTTTTATTGTATATATTGTATTTTATTGTGTATAGCTGCTATAGTTTCTATTTTTATTGCTCCTGAACCAAAGAGCTGCCAAACTGTATTTGGTTGTTTTTCACCAGACAATGACAATAAAAAACTTCTTATTCTACTGTAGTTACGATCCATATTTATGTCATTTATACGCTATAAATACCAGATAGAATGGAAAAACATACACAAGCATGTAGATTTTCATCTCCCGGTCGGTAACATTAACATTAATATTACATCAAACACCGTCCTGAATTAATTGATAATGATTTAGAAGAATATTTTCTAATTATTTTAAAGAAACTGCCTCATTAAAAACATCTGGTCAGCTCTGTTTCATCTGCTCTGTCAGTTTAAATTTAAAGAACATATGAACACAACTTTTTTTTTTCCTCAATAAACACAATTTAAAATAAAATATAAAGAAGTCACTGCAGATATTATGTTTAAATGTGTCTTACCTGAAGTTACTGTGACTGTAGTTCCTTTACCCCAGTAGTCAAAAGCACCATCACAGTGCTGCGTCTCCATTCAGTGGCTGAACAAAAACCTAGAGCACCTGGAAAAACAAGTAAAAACCTGAGAAATGGATGAAATCAACACAAATCCTGCTCAGTGTGATACTGTGGTGTCACCCTGTGAGATGAAGTTTTGTTCTGATGTTTTATCATGTGTCTAATTTAAGATTTACAGGAAGATAACGTTTCTGTTTGTACACAGACTTTGACTTGAAACTGTTAATTAACTAACTTTTAAATATAAAACCAGCTCATTCAAATAATCTAAACATATTAGTTACCTGATGCTCCAGCAAGAAACCTTTTCTTTCCTCATTTTTAAATAAAAAGTAGAGCAGAGTGAGAAGTTTTGTCCTCGTAGGTTTTTGTATGGATGTATATCTCAGTGCCCCACTGTACCACAGTGAAAAACCCTCGTACAAAAACCAAACACTGTTCCCTGGAGAGGAGAGTAAGGAGACCTCAACTGTCATCAGTTAAAATTATCAACTTCTCTTCTAATCAACAAAGTTATGTTTAAGTATTTGAAATACATTTTTCACATTTTAATAATATTTAACAGAGTATTGTGATAAAGCCACACACTGAAAATGTCACTTTTTTCAAGTGTTTCTTTCAAACCATTAATAGTTCTCATCTTCTATTCAGACTATGATAAAAGTTGTGAAGAGAAAAAGTTTTTACAGTGTTGTTATTTTTGTTCTTACAGATAAAGCACTGCTCTGAATCATCAGAAGCTAGTGTGGGGAAATGGTGATATGATGATATTCTGAATTGGAGGATATTTTTTAATCAGCTTGAATAAAGTTGATTGACATCTTCTGCACGTGTGCAGCTCTGTGGCTTCTTGTTTCATCGTGACATTCTCAGAAATTCTGTTTTTTGTTGTGTTTTTTTTTTATTATTATTATTTTTTATTTCTGTGTGTTATGTGAGAAGATTTAGCCAATAATTTTTGAACAGGCTAACAAGCTTTAGTTTCTCATATTGGAATGGAAATCCACACAGGCCCTTTCCATGTCATATTTTTCTGTTAACGCGAACACAAAAACGAATAAAATAACAAACATTTTATGCATAGGCCCTACAATAGGGAAATTGCTGATTTTAGTGTTGAACACTAAAAGTTACAAATTTAGTTACTATTTTTCTCAAAAATGAAACCCTAATATTGCAGAATGAAGGATTATATTGTGTCATGGCTGTGAGATTTTAATTTGCTTTCTTCTTTCTATTTTTTAGCATCATCAAGAGCTGTTAAAAAAACAAAAGTGACAAAAGTTACAATAAAGAGAAATCAAGTTTTTTACATATCTAAGTCACAATTTAAAGAAGTGATTCTCAACTGGTGGGTCACGACCCAAAGGTGGGTCACAGGCCCGTTTTCAATGAGTAGCGAGCCTTTGCTGGGGGGAAAAAATAATAATTATTGAAAATAAATAAAATGTCACAGATTCGCATTCCGTAACAGTAGGTGGCAGTTGGAGGCGGGTGACAGCCGCCATTTCACACAGCTCCGGGTGTCATGTGACTTTTTGTTGGCACCACTATATTGGCAGAAAGACTCTGAGGAAAACTGAATGGCGCCAGCGCTGATTTTAGGCCGTCAGAATTTGCTGCTTCGTCCTACTTCGTAAAGTTACTGAAAGCATACACTGATGCAAGACGGTGCTCAATAAGCAGGTACAAGAAAACGGAGCAGTGGGATCCCTCAAGAAACGAATTTTGCTTGTGTAGTGATATCCAACAAAGGTTCAAAAAAGGCAACTGGACTTGTAGAGTTTTTTTGAGAAGACGTTTCACCCAGCTAATTTCCATTAACGACTGGGTACTTACCTGTTGTTGAGGGGGGACTGTTTTGTCCCCCTCCTCTTCCCTATGAATGGTTCTCTAACGATCCTTGTCTGTCAGAGGGTACAGTGTCAAGGTGTGAATGAGATTGAAACTTCTTGGGGACAGAAGTTAAAACTGTATTGTAAATGGATGGCAGATTAAATCTCAGTCCACCTCCTCTGTTAGTGAAGGTTTTTCCAGTCTGACATAGATGGCTTCCTTTACTCCTCTTTCAAACCATCGGTCTTCTCTGGCTAAGATTTGGACATTATTATCTTCAAAGGAGTGTCCTTTGTCCTTCAGGTGTAGGTGGACCGCTGCACCAGTTTCTGGTTATTAGCATAACAAGCAAGTTTTTTCAGGAGGAGTTCCTATTTAAACCTCAGACTTCCCACCAGTCCCCTAGAACTGAAGAAGCTACTCGGATGAGTGGTGAAATGTCTTCTCAAAACTCTACAAGTCCAGTTGCCTTTTTTGAACCTTTTTTGGATATACTGTAACCCGACTACCAAAATGATAACAACAACTCAGTATAAAAAACATACACAACATCGAATCAAAGTTCTATGCTCAGTTAATCTTGACTAGGCCCAGGTCATATTACCAGATTGGGGAAGCAGTCGCTCTCTGGTGTGTTACTCTTTTAGTTGGCAGTGCCTGGTGGAAGGGCCAAGCTGATGTTCCAGTGCTTAAGGCAGTCTTTGCCATGTGGTCCTGATGGCAGACATTGGAGGAAAACTGGCCGCTTCTTTTGAATTCCTTTGAAGTAGCTTGTTAGCAGCTCTGTGCTAATTAGCCATGTGGCTCCTGTTGTTTGAAGGGTTAGCCTGCAAACCTTCTGTTTGGTGGCTAATAGAACTTGTGCAGATTCCTCAGCGGACTCTTGCGTCACTCCTGTGAGGAAAGGCCTGGAGTAGCTGCGGGCTACTGGAGGCAGCCAGTTGCAGCTGAGCAGCTGGTGGTCCGGAGTGGAAGAGTTAAGTGGAAGAGAAGAGTGGAAGAGATAAGCAGAACAAAGGCGCTCAGAGATGACATCATCCAGATCAGAAGACATCATCCGGGTCTTTAGGTCAATCTACAGACCCCGGAAGATGATAACAGGTAACTCCTGACTTAACAGGGAATAGCACTAGCATATCATAACAAAATATTGGTGAAATGAACGAGGCTGCGTTTCGGTGCCCCAGTCACTGATCTAAGCAGTGAAAGGCTAAATATCTCCAGACTGACCACAAATGACACAAAAGTTATATAGGTGAGTAAACAATAATTTTTTGCCAGAAATAAGGTCCAGGTTGTAAAAAACAGTAGTTCCCCTTTAATGTCAGTGATCAGCTGCTGCTTTTAACACTTATAATTAAAACTGACTACTGTTAAATACACTGCCTGGCCAAAAAAAAAGTCGCCACCAAAAAAATTGTCTTTGGACCACCTTTAGCTTTGATTACAGCACGCATTCTCTGTGGCATTGTTTCGATAAGCTTCTCCAATGCCACAACATTTATTTCCATCCAGTGTTGCATTCATGTTTCACCAAGATCTTGTATTGATGATGGGAGAGTCTGACCACTGCACAAAGCCTTCTCCAGCACATCCCAAAGATTCTCAATGGGGTTAAGGTCTGGACTCTGTGGTGGCCAATCCATGTGTGACAATGATGTCTCATGCTCCCTGAACCACTCTTTCACAATCTGAGCCCCATGAATCCTGACATTGTCATCTTGGAATATGATCCATTGATGGAATAACCTGGTCATTCAGTATATTCAGGTAGTCAGCTGACCTCATTCTTTGGACACATAATGTTGCTGAACCTAGACCTGAGCAACTGCAGCAACCCCAGATCATAGCACTGCCCCCACAGGCTTGTACAGTAGACACTAGGCATGATGGGTGCATCACTTCATCTGCCTCTCTTCTTACCCTGATGCCCCCATCACTCTGGAACAGGGTAAATCTGGTCCAATCTTTATCCTCTTAAGCATTCCGGTTAGCATCACTGATTAGTGGTCTTCTTAAGGCTACACAGCTGTTCCCAATCCCTGCTCTGAAGTTCTATTGTTGTTTTTCTTCCATTTGATTTCACCAAACGTTTAAGTGATCTCCGATCACCATCAATCAGGATCTTATTTCAACCACATTTCTTCCTAGAAGACAATGGTTCTCCACTATCCTTCCAGTTTTTAATAATGCGTCGGACAGTTCTTAACCCAGTTTTAGTAGTTTCTTCAATCTCCTTAGATGTTTTCTCTGCTTGATGCATGCCAATGATTTGACCCTTCTCAAACAGACTAACATCTTTTCCACGACCACAGGATGTGTCTTTAGACATGGTTGTTGAAGAAATGAGAAGCTACTCATTGCATCAGTTGGGGTTAAAAAACGTGTTGCCAGCTGAAAGATAATCACCCATGCAGTAATTATCCAATAGGAGGCTCCTACCTCTTTGGTTAGTTAAATCCTGGTGGTGACTTTTTTTTTGGCCAGGCAATGTATTATTATCAAAAATACTGGGGGTAGGCATTTAATTTATTTAATATATTAAATTAATACAAGATACAATTAGATTAGATTAGATTAGATTAGATTAGAAAGATACTTTATTTGGGGCAGCACAGTGGGTTCTAATCCATAAGGAGACTGGGGCCTTTCTGTGTGGAGTTTGCATGTTCTCCCTGTGTCTGCATGGGTTCTCTCCAGGTACTCCAGCTTGACATGCTCTTTAGGTTCACTGGTGATTCTAAACTGGCCTTAGGTGTGAGTGTGAATAGTTGTCTGTCTCTCTGTGTTAGCTCTGTGATAGACTGAGACCTGTCCAGGGTGTACCCTGCCTCTCGCCCGATGACAAGTGGTTACAGAAGATGAATGAATGAATAAGATACTTTGTTTGTCCCATGGGAAACTCAGTGTCCAGTAGCTTCATCACGTAGTAACAGATATAAAAGATATTTAAGTTGTAGAATAATTTGAATATATAATGCTGTGTAAAAAAAATATACAGTAGTGGCAGCAATGACCACAGTCCAGTTGTTTCCTCACACTGAGGCGTGGTATAGTGTTATGGCTTGAAGGACGAACAACCTCCACAAAAATGTTAAATCAATCATACATGAGGAGTTATTAAAAAAAATATATACGTATATATATATAAAAGTTTCCTCCATGAGAAGAATGCTGGAGGTTTTTGTACAGCTGCTCAACCAACTTCAGTCACTGTGACACTCTAGCACAATAATACACAGCAGAATCTTCAGTCTTCAGACTGTTCATCTGCAGATACACCTGTTTTCTGCTGTTGTCTCTGGAGATGGTGAACCGGCCTTGAACTGACTGAGAGTAGTAGATGTTGCTACTGCCATCACTGATGGTAGCAACCCACTCCAGTCCTTTTCCAGCAGCCTGTCTAATCCAAGCGTTCCAGAAATCACTACTGAACCCTGAATATGTACAGGTCAGTGTGTGGGATTCTCCAGGTCTTTTAACCACTGGTCCAGACTCAGTCAGTGTTTGACCCTCAGTACCTGCAGACACACAGCTCATTACCTACTGTCCTGCAGATACATTGTCTTTTTGATCAGCATGTCTGTAAAGAAAATGTTTGCTTCTTACCGTCCCAGTTAACTGACAGCAAAAGAAAAACAAGCACAAAGTCAGTAGTGATCATTGTGAAAGCCGTTTGTCCCTGTCCAGTCTACAGTGTGTATGTCAGTGATTTAGTCCCTGTCTTAAACTCTGCAACACATATGTAAAGATGGAGGAGGTCAGAGTTTGCATCGACTCCTCCTCCTCAAAGAGAAACACACCTCTTGCAAATTTCTACTTCTTTCTTCATCATTATCTTTTAGGATTAATGAACAAACATAGAGTGTCCAGATATATTCATCATTTAACAGAAGCTTTTTAAAATCAATAACAGGAGCATGATGAATTCTTACTTTTAAAACACATGTTGATGGAAGACCTTAACAAACAGGAACTAACAAACCACATCATCAGCTGTTGATTAACAGTGTTTAGTTTGATAGTGTGTGTGTTTGTTTAGAGGTGTTGTCATACTCTCTGTAGATAGTGTTATCCAAATTCATCAGACGTTTTGGAAAGCCTCTCTGCTTCCATTAAACAGTGTTTGTCTTTATACACAGCAGAGTCCTCTGGATTGAAGTTGGACAGCCTCAGACGACTAGCTAGATGACTAGCTGTCATCTAGTTTATGGACGTCCACTCATTCTGTTTCCTGCAGGTTGTCATATCAAGTCTAAGGTATATTAAATGGAACTGGAGTCAGATTTAGATGTTTATTGGAGGCCACAAAAAAGATATTTACTTAGTTGAAAACTTTCTTTTCTTTTCATGCTCTAACAGTGATCTGATGTGAAATCATTAGTGGTGTGAGGGCTCCTCCTCTGGTGGCTTCATGGTCCAAGTGTTCAGACACTGAGAGGTTTTTGTTCAGGTCTACTGATGGTTTGTATCACTGTGTGACTCTCTGGCACAGTAATACACAGCAGAGTCTTCAGGCTGCACATTCTGTCCATTTAGAATCACTGTGTTGCTGGAAGAGTCAAAGTTAATACTGAACTTGTTCTTTAGAGAATCTTTGTAGTATGAGTAGTATCCAACACGTGCACATCCAATCCACTCCAGTCCTTTTCCTTCAGGTTGTCTGGTCCAGTGTGTGTGGTGGCTTCCAACAGAATAAGAGACCTGACAGGTGATGGTCAGACGTTGACCTGGCTGCACAGTCACAGAGGCTGGCTGTGTCAACTGTTCACACTTCACACCTGTTAAAAGAAGAAAATGTTTTCTATCAAATGATCAGGTTATATTAGAAAACATGTGCTGACTATCATCTAAAGAGACTCACATCCAGCTGCTAGGAGCAGTAACAGAGCTACAGGAAACATGTTTGTTGGTGAAGCTGACTTGCTGTGAACTCCACTCCACAGTCTGATGGGAAGTTTTTATAGCTGAGGAACAAAGGAGGTCACTGAGTTTGCATACAGTCAAACATATGAAGCATCAGTGTTGGTCTAACTGGAGTCAGTTGGACTTAAATCAGTTGGAGGTGTTAACAGAGTGTCTTCTGGAGTGACCAGAGAATGGAGATTATTTTATGACAGAGCTTGTATGGACTTTAATGTTACATCTAGATGTTCATTTATTAAACTCATATGTTTTATATTCACTTATCATGAAGTTAGTTCAGGTGAATGTAGAAATATTGAATCTAGTTTTATACAGAGGCTTTTAAAGTCAACTTTGTGTTGATTTTCTGTTGTCAGTGCTGTAAGGCTGTCTTCTTACAGATGCAGGTGTTGCTGTGAGTAATGACAAATTATTTTTATTGACTGTTTCTTTGTTAAATGTCCGTTATTCAGTGTGGAAGTTGTTTTCAGAGCCTGACATGCTTCAGTGCTTCTCACACAGAGATCAGTGTTGTTCAGTTTTTGTACGGCGTTGTTGCCTCTTGTGTCTCTGTGTCTCTCGTGCACAGTAATAAACTGCAGAGTCTTCTTGTTTGAGACTCTTCACCAATAAATACACAACATTTAGGGAAGTGTCTTTAGTGATGGAAAACTGGCCTTGGAGACTTTGGGCAAATACTGTTCCAGTTCCACCATCAATGCGTCCGATTCATTCTAGTCCTTTCCCTGGTTTCGACTGCCCTCTTGTGTTTCTAGAATGAGAACTGCAGCATTATTTTTCACACTTTACCATAAAATCTGTTTCTTTTATGTCCTTAATATTTGTGCACACAGTGTTATTCATGTCTGGACAATTATTGTTGGGAAGACTTTCTGAACACATTTGGCAACAATAGAAAGTCTATTGAAACGTCATTGAAAACAACCTCAATACAGATGAAATAAAATATATTTATTCTCAGGATCTATCATTCATATTCAATACTGGAGGTTTTTGTACAGCTGCTCAACCAACTTCAGTCACTGTGAGTCTCTAGCACAATAATAAACAGCAGAATCTTCAGTCTTCAGACTGTTCATCTGCAGAAACAGCTGTTCTGTGTTGTCGTCGCTGGAGATGGTGAACCGGCCTTGAACTGACTGAGAGTAGTAATTGCTGCTACTATCAGAAAAGATTAAACTGATCCACTCCAGTCCTTTTCCAGGAGCCTGTCTGACCCAGTTCATTGCATGATTACTGAATGTGAATCCAGAGGCTGTACAGGTCAGTGTGTGGGATTCTCCAGGTCTTTTAACCACTGGTTCAGATTGTGTCAGAGTCTGACCATCAACACCTGTCAAGAGAATAAAAAGCATCAAGTGAAATAAGCTGCTGACTCCAATCAAAGCTATGTAAAATGAAGATGAGTGAAAGTGTTGACCTGCCCAGCAGATAGTTAAAAGCAGCAGTCCTGTCCTACAGTCCATCATGTTAAACTGTGTGTCCACTGTTCTCTGTCATCCTCTCTGCAGTCAGATAAGTAGAGGTGGAAGACATCTTTGTTTTGCATTGACTCCTCCTCGCAGGAAGGAGACAACTGGAATGAGTTTTACGTCCCTCTGCTCCTCCGCTGACATTGTGGAGTCAATCGAGGTGTCTCTGAGTGGTGAATGGACTTAATCTCTCTAATCCTAATCATTCACACTTGTGTTAGGTGAAAGGCATGGCTGAAGAGGCCTGAAAGATAAGAGAACAATCTTCAGCTATAGGGGCTCACCACACTGTTGTACTTGTTTTAAATTAAATAACATATTGACAAAAAACATCTTTTTGGTAACTTTGTGATCTTGCTTCCTTTGGGAGACATCATACACAGTTCATGAGGTCTCCTTCCTCTTTTATGTGGACGATACCCAGATCTACCTGCCTTTTAACTCATCAGACATGGGAACTCTGAGTTCATTACACAACTGCCTAAATGACATCAAAAACTCCACAACACCCCGACGCTTTTTCACGACTCCAGACAGACCCAAACACAGCAGCCAGGCTTTTAACCAGAACCAGGAAAAGGGATCACATCACTCCAGTTTTAACAGATCTCCACTGGCTCCCAGTATGTTTTAGAACCGATTGTATGGTCTTATTGATCACTTTTAAAGCTCTTCATGGCTTTGCCCCAGACTACATCGCTGACCTTTTAGCACCATACAGGCCAGCACGTACCTTGAGATCCTCAGGCAGAGGTCTACTGTCTGTTCCAGGGTCCCGGCTGAAAACTAAAGGTGACAGGGCGTTAGCAGTCAGGGCTCCACGGCTGTGGAATGATCAGCCTGAGGAAATCAGGTCAGCTGTTATTATTATTATTATTATTAAGTGCATGAGACAAGACAAAATGAACATTAAATAAATACAAAATGAATAAATTTAATTACATATAATTAGTTATAGCAAGAATGTTAAGTTTAAAAGAAAAGAAAAGAAAAGAAAACTGTGCACATCGTAATTTATTTAGTGTTCAGTGAGGAATCCTCAATGAGGAATAAGTTAATCAGAGGCAGGTCAAACTTAAAAGTTACAAACTGACTTGTGTCTGATCAAAGATCACATGTTACTACTTCAATCTGTGTTCAAGCCAGTTTCAAAGTTACTGTGAGCCACTAATGGGGGAAGATAGACAGATGCTGAACTGTTTCTCTCAGTGATCTGATGTGAAATCATTAGTGGTGTGAGGGCTCCTCCTCTGGTGGCTTCATGTTCCAAGTGTTCAGACACTGAGAGGTTTTTCTTTTTGTTCTGCTTGATGTGTTGAGTTTTTCTCCAGCGTCCCTCCCTCTTGTGTCACTGTGTCTCTGGAGCACCATAATAAACATATTGAATCTTGATCTGCAGATTCACCTGCTGTTGTCTGGAGATGGTGAACCAGCCTTTGATGACTGATCATCTATCACCACTATAATGGGCAGTAACAAAGCTCATCATCAGCTGATTGCTGTCTTCACTGTTTGTGTTGAACTTCATATTTTAGGTCTTCTACTGCCCCCTGGAGGTTCTAGTGGAAATAAATACTTGGATGTTTTTGTACAGCCTCTCTGTTCACTTTAACCACTGTGACTGTCTCTAGGCACAGTAATACACAGCAGAGTCTTCAGGCTGCACATTCTGTCCATTTAGAGTCACTGTGTTGCTGGAAGAGTCTAAGTCGATACTGAACTTGTTCTTTAGAGAATCTTTGTAGAATGTGGTGGATCAATCAGCTGCCTCTCCAATATACTCCAGTCCTTTTCCTGCAGGTTGTCTGATCCAAGCTGTGTAGGAGCCACTGACAGAATAAGAGACCTGACAGGTGAGGGTCAGACGTTGACCTGGCTGCACAGTCACAGAGGCTGGCTGTGTCAACTGTTCACACTTCACACCTGTTAAAAGAAGAAAATGTTTTCTATCAAATGATCAGGTTATATTAGAAAACAACATGTGCTGACTATCATCTAAAGAGACTCACATCCAGCTGATAGGAGCAGTAACAGAGCTACAGGAAACATGTTTGTTGGTGAAGCTGACTTGCTGTGAACTCCACTCCACAGTCTGATGGGAAGTTTTTATATCTGAGGAACAAAGGAGGTCACTGAGTTTGCATACAGTCAAACATATGAAGCATCAGTGTTAATGTTCCATCTAGATGTTCATTTAGTAAACTCAGAGTGCTCTTCTAACTGGAGCCAGTTTAAGAGTCTGACTGTTTTATGTATATAATCCATTGTGTATTTATTAGGGTTTGTTCTATGATCAGATGTTGTTTTTTTGTCTCATGTAAGAAATCAAGGGGTCCTTCACAGAGATATAAGCAGATGTAAATAATGAAATGTAGAAAATAAAATAAAAAAAGACCTCTCTCTTGACTGGTTAAATTCCATTAACAGGAATTTCAATTAAATCCTCATCATACTATTTCATCAGTGTCCCATTTTACTGTGAGTAGTGTTTGGACACATGAGAATGGATGAGATCAATACTGTACACACCTGTGGAAACAGAAATCAACATTATCTCCATCATTCATCTGACTATTCAGTGTTTTTAATGTGTTTATTAGTGTGAATCCACTGAAAGCTGCTCACAGGATCCAGCTGCCAGCAGCAGCAGCAGCAGCAGCAGAGCTACAGAGAACATGGTTGATGAGCCTTTCTGTCCTCTCACTCACAGACACACCGCTTCCTTTTTGAAATAACCTTTGTTTACATATTGTTGAATACATTTTATTAAATCACTGGAGGTGTAAACAGAGTGTCTGAGTGGTTGAAGTGTGACAGTTTTTATTTGCATGGATTGCAATGTGACTTTTAGATGTTTAATTCAAGGTGAGAATTTGACTGAGACTGCAACAGCAAAGGCTGATATGTTTATAACCAGCAGACAGGATCCTGGATGAGTGTGTACATTTCAATCTAAAGAAGAGGAGTGCAGGAATCTGAGAGTTAGTGGATTAAATACAGACTTGATTTTCCATAACATACACTTTTAGTTTAAAACCTGATTGTTTATTAAGCTCTTGTTCGGATAAAAGAAAAATGTGTGCATCTTTTTATTGCTGTATCACTTTTCACTTCACAAAGTATCAGAATCAGAAGAACAAACAACTGCTGCTTCAATATTCTGTCTGCTGAAACTAAAGGTACTGAACTCAGGTTTAACTCCAAATGTTTCCCTAAACATTTTACTAATAGTGTTGTTTATAATACATTTATTTTATTTAGTACAATACATTTACTGTTTTGTTTTTTTGTAATGCTGTTATCAGTGGCAGTATTTTGTCGTGGAGGTTTTTGTACAGCTGCTCAACCAACTTCAGTCACTGTGAGTATTTAGCACAATAATAAACAGCAGAATCTTCAGTCTCTAGACGGTTCATCTGCAGATACACCTGCTTTCTGCTTGTGTCTTTGGAGATGGTGAACCGGCCTTGAACTGACTGAGAGTAGAAGATGTTACTATTGCAACAGTCTATGTAAGCAAGCCACTCCAGTCCTTTTCCAGCAGCCTGTCTGACCCAAACAGCATCAATAGCATTGCCAAGCCCTGAATATGTACAGGTCAGTGTGTGGGATTCTCCAGGTCTTTTAACCACTGGTCCAGACTCAGTCAGTGTTTGACCCTCAGTACCTGCAGAAATGGAAACAGCTCATTAGTTCAGTCACATTGTCTTCACATCACTTTGTTTGTCCAACACATTTTCATGTCCTTACCAGCCAAGGTACAAAACATGATGAAGAAAATAACAGGTGTGATCATTGTAAAAGTCACTTGTCTTTGTCCAGTCTGCAGTGTGTATGTTAGACTGAGCTGACCTTTGCTCTGCAACACATATAAACACATCAAAGATATCAGTTTTGCATTGACTCCTCCTCCTCAAAGAGAAACACACCATATTTCACACATCTCTGAAAACTCAACTATGTAGATCATTATTCTACATTTGGATATTTACACCTTGAAGCTTCAACTGGACAAAGAAACAACTCCAAATAAATGATGATGATGCTTCCTATTGACTCCATAAATAAACAACTTCATGGAGAAATAAGCTGCTAAATCAACTTCAATATTAATGATATATATTTCACAACTTCTCTTCAATATGCTACTGCAGTTTTTAACTTGATTCATATTGTTGTTCTCAGCAGCAACTGGACCAGTTTTAGATTTGGAATGTTATGGATAAATGTCCACTTACAGTTCATGTGTCATTCAACACTGCTGTAAAATATCATTATTATCCATTGGTTATCCAAAAAACAACTTGTTATTGGCAACTATATGAAACAGGAAGTCACAAACCACAACCACAGCTGCTCCTTTCCCAGTGTGCATCTGTATTTCATTCTCTATCGTCTCATTCATGATGTCTTGCTGCCACCTGTAGGTCATTGTGAAGTATTTGTTGAGCCTCTGTTCTCCCTTTGTGTATTTGACCCAGTAACACAGCAAGTCACAGCAATGCTTTAATGGTCAGCGTCTCACATTCCTAATCAGCCAAAATCATGTTTAAATATAATTCTGATCAACCTGATTTCATATCTTATATGGTTTGTACTTAAATGATGATTATCAAACACTGAGACAGAAAACCCAGCTCTCTCTGAGTCACATTGCTGTTTGTTGTCTGTGGAGGTTTTTGTACAGCTGCTCAACCAACTTCAGTCACTGTGAAACTCGAGCACAATAATAAACAGCAGAATCTTCAGTCTTCAGACTGTTCATCTGCAGATACACCTGTTCTCTGTTGTTGTCTTTGGAGATGGTGAACCGGCCTTGAACTGACTGAGAGAAGGTTTTCATGCTACCATCTCCTTTTCTAATATAAGCAATCCACTCCAGTCCTTTCCCAGGTGCCTGTCTGACAGAGACAATACTGTAGTCAGTGAATGAGAATCCAGAGCCTGTACAGGTCAGTGTGTGGGATTCTCCAGGTCTTTTAACCACTGGTTCAGATTGTGTCAGAGTCTGACCATCAACACCTGTCAAGAGAATAAAAAGCGAAGTGAAATAAGCTGCTGACTCCAATCAAAGCTATGTAAAATGAAGATGAGTGAAAGTGTTGACCTGCCCAGCAGATAGTTAAAAGCAGCAGTCCTGTCCTACAGTCCATCATGTTAAACTGTGTGTCCACTGTTCTCTGTCATCCTCTCTGCAGTCAGATAAGTAGAGGTGGAAGACATCTTTGTTTTGCATTGACTCCTCCTCTCAGGAAGGATGCAGCTGGACTGGACTTGTTGGGTTTGTTAGTCTGATTTTAATATCCACTTAAATTCATGACAGGCCTGAAACATTCATTCAACCTGTATCTGATCTTCAGAAGCTGATTTTGTGATCTGTGAGTATAATGTATGAATTTGTCCATTAATGTGATTGACCATGATCTTGTATGGTGGATCTAGGGAGGGAGCCCACCTGTTCAGTGGTCGAGCTTGAAGTGTAATTAGTAGCAGCCTATAAAAGGGACCCCTCTCACAGAGACAAGGGGGACTGGTTGATTGGCAGAGCTGCTACCAGACCTCAGGCCACCAAAGCACATTAGTCAGGATTTCTTTTGTTATGTCTTGTAAGTCCTTTTTTTGTTGTAATGATTTACACTGGTGAATAAACACTTGGTTGGTCTGAGCCTCATCTGAGCCTCAAGCCTCCTGTTTCAATCCAACCACTGCCAGGCCATTCCAGCACTATATTAGTTATTACAAAAACATATCTCTGGTTATTTTGTGTATTATATTATTATATATTATTATTATTATTAATTCTTTTTTTTTATCCCTTACAACCTTTTGTACCAGGATTTCCCTCAAAACAAATGCTTTAAATTGTGTTTTGACATCTCAGCTAAAACATCTTTAGCAGTCATATATTATTTGTTGAAATTAAATTAATTATTAATTATTTAAATAGAAATAAAAATGATAAATGTATGCTATTTATTCAATAATGTAACAGTAAACCCAGCTGAAATCATTAGTGGTGTGAGGGCTCCTCCTCTGGTGGCTTCATGTTCCAAGTGTTCAGACACTGAGAGGTTTTTGTTCAGGTCTGTTGGTGGTTTGTGTTACTGTGGGGCCACGTACACAGTAATACACAGCTGTGTCCTCAGGCTGCAGATTCTGTCCTGTTATTGTCACTGAGCTGGTTGAAGTGTATGTGTGATAAAGGAACTTGTTCTTTAAAGCATCATTTTGGGAAGCGTCTCCTCCACCCCATCGAAGACAAATCCAGTCCATTGGTTTTCCTTCACGCTGTCTGATCCAACCTGTTCCATAGCTGTTATCAGTCAAAGAATAACCAGAGACCTGACAGGTGATTGTCAAAGACTGTCCAGGCTGCACAACCATTGAGTCTGGCTGGATGAGATCAATACTGTACACACCTGTGGAAACAGAAATCAACATTATCTCCATCATTCATCTGACTATTCAGTGTTTCTAATGTGTTTATTAGTGTGAATCCACTGAAAGCTGCTCACAGGATCCAGCTGCCAGCAGCAGCAGCAGCAGCAGCAGAGCAACAGAGAACATGGTTGATGTTGGAGAGGATCTGATCAGAGCTCTTCTATCACACAGACACACACGTCACTTCCTTATAAGGCAACACACAAGATGATGTATTTACATATGACTGATAGTAAAACAGTTCAATTCAAATCAGTCTAAATGTAGAAGAAATGTTCAGGTATTGTTTTTAATTTCTTATAAAGAGAAGATGGAAACATGGATATTTGAATAAATGAGGCAATGACACAAGATGACAAATGTACTTAGTGATGATCTTTAATCAGAATTTATTTAAATAGATTAAAATGAAGATGAAATACTCTGATATAGTTATTGTATTCAGAGGAAAATAAGGAGAAAGTCAAGATATATTTAAAGCACTGTGTCTTGATGCGATGAGTTTTTGTACAGCTGCTCAACCAACTTCAGTCACTGTGAGTCTCTAGCACAATAATAAACAGCAGAATCTTCAGTCTTCAGACTGTTCATCTGCAGAAACACCTGCTTTCTGCTGTTGTCTCTGGAGATGGTGAAGCCAGGTTTTTAACCAGAACCAGGAAAAGGGATCACATCACTCCAGTTTTAACAGATCTCCACTGGCTCCCAGTATGTTTTAGAATCCATTGTAAGGTCTTATTGATCACTTTTAAAGCTCTTCATGGCTTTGCCCCAGACTACATCGCTGACCTTTTAGCACCATACAGGCCAGCATGTACCTTGAGATCCTCAGGCAGAGGTCTACTGTCTGTTCCAGGGGCCTGGCTGAAAACTAAAGGTGACAGGGCGTTAGCAGTCAGGGCTCCACGGCTGTGGAATGATCTGCCTCAGGAAGTCAGCTATTATTATTATTATTATTATTAAGTGCATGATAAAAGAGAAAGTGACCATTAAATAAATACAAAATTAATAAATTTAATTACAAATAATTAGTTACAGCAAGCATGTTAAGTTTAAAATACAGATAAAAAGTGTTCTAATACAGAAAATCAGTGCACATCATAATTTATTCAGTGTTCATTGAGGAATCCTCAATGAGGAATAAGTTAATCAGAGGCAGGTCAAAGTTAAAAGTTACAAACTGACTTGTATCTGATCAAAGATCACATGTTACTACTTCAATCTGTGTTCAAGTCAGTTTCAAAGTTACTGTGAGCCACTAATGGAGGAAGATAGACAGATGCTGAACTGTTTCTCTCAGTGATCTGATGTGAAATCATTAGTGGTGTGAGGGCTCCTCCTCTGGTGGCTTCATGTTCCAAGTGTTCAGACACTGAGAGGTTTTTCTTTTTGTTCTGCTTGATGTGTTGAGTTTTTCTCCAGCGTCCCTCCCTCTTGTGTCACTGTGTCTCTGGAGCACCATAATAAACATATTGAATCTTGATCTGCAGATTCACCTGCTGTTGTCTGGAGATGGTGAACCAGCCTTTGATGACTGATGATCTATCACCACTATAATGGGCAGTAACAAAGCTCATCATCAGCTGATTGCTGTCTTCACTGTTTGTGTTGAACTTCATATTTTAGGTCTTCTACTGCCCCCTGGAGGTTCTAGTGGAAATAAATACTTGGATGTTTTTGTACAGCCTCTCTGTTCACTTTAACCACTGTGACTGTCTCTGGCACAGTAATACACAGCAGAGTCTTCAGGCTGCACATTCTGTCCATTTAGAGTCACTGTGTTGCTGGAAGAGTCTAAGTCGATACTGAACTTGTTCTTTAGAGAATCTTTGTAGAATGTGGTGTATCCAACACGTGCACCTCCAATCCACTCCAGTCCTTTCCCCACAGGTTGTCTGATCCAAGCTGTGTACTAGCCACTAACAGAATAAGAGACCTGACAGGTGATGGTCAGACGTTGACCTGGCTGCACAGTCACAGAGGCTGGCTGTGTCAACTGTTCACACTTCACACCTGTTAAAAAGAGGAAGAATATATTTTATGACAAATCATCCATTCATTCTGCTGAAGCTGTTGAATTGTTAACTGAGACAAACCCAGAGAGACTCACAGGATCCAGCTGCCAACAGCAGCAGCAGAGCTACAGGAAACATGGTTTCTGGTGAAACTGACGTGCTGTGAACTCCACTGACAGTCTGATGGTTTTATAGCTGAGGAACATGGAGGTCACTGAGTTTGCATAGAATGAATCAAACATGTGAAGCATCAGTGCTGCTCTAAGTGGAGCCAACAGAAAAGTCTGCTCAGTGATTCTCTGCAGAGTGAACACACACCTGGAAATCACCTCTGATCAATCATTTAGTCATGAAATGTAACTTTCCAACCAGTCACATATCAGACATACTCTGCTGTATCATGTTGAACTGATTCCATTCATCATGTTGGGTAGAGAGTCAGGGTCTGTTGATCTGTTTCTTTGAATGAACACAAGACTAAACAGCATCTTCTTCCTGCTGCTCATCTTTTGTTCAAGGTAGAAAGATTTGAACTTTGACAATATCAAGAGTTTAAGAAACATTCAGATCAACGAGAACAGCAGAGAGTCTCTTTATGACAGTGAAGAGAGAAACGTGACTCTGACTGCCCTCTAGTGATTTTAGAAGAGACCCTGCATCATTTGATTTGGTCCTACTCATACAGTATTATGACTCACTTCATTACATGACTACATATTCACTACACTTCATTTGCAGGTTTTCTCTTATTTTTACTTGTATTTCACCAGATTGTTGTTTTCTCTTCAACTATTTTATTGAGAACTGATCTTTATTGAAGTATTTCAAGTTAATACATTTGCTCATTTATTTATCACTTTCTTTTCTGTAAATGTTCACATTACATTTCACATTTATACCATTTATTTATGTTTTATTGTGCAGAGCTCTAATTAAACTTCCCTTCATGGTTCATTTTCTACATAATCAACAATTATTTATTGATTCAACACCAACTGTCTTAATGAATGTACTAGATACTGGATAAGACAGCAGAATAATAAGCTGCTATGGAAGTTTCAAGTTACAACTAAAGCAACAGCACTGTCATTTATTTGATATATTGTTTAAGAACTAATGGGAGCTTTAAAACCTGGAGCTTGTTAAAAGACCAGAGAAAAACTATTTAATAGATTACATGAATTAGTTTAGTTCTAAACTTGAGGTTCTTATACGTTAAGAACAGCAACTTCTTGTTTTAAAAAGCAGATATTTAATATCCAGTGGAATTAAAAAGATGTGAATTGGTTTTTAGCACATAGGGCAAATTCTAACAGAAACATAGAGTGGGAACGTGCATGAGATATTTTGAATATTAGTCTGAAAAGCTGTTTATATTCTATCAGTGAGTGTCACTGTGACATCTGCAGGGTTTTTGTACAGCTCTGTGGCTTCCTGTATCACTGTGACGCTCGAGCACAATAATAAAATGCAGAGTCTTCAGTCGTCAAGCTGTTCATCTGCAGATACACTTGATCCACATTGTTGTCTCTGGAAATGGTGAAGCGATTCTGGACGGACGTGGAATAAGCTTTAGTGCCTCCACTTGGTCCAGTAATGTAAGCAACCCACTCCAGTCCTTTTCCTTCAGCTTGTCTGATCCAGCTGATATAAGCATCATCATCTGATATTCCTGCATATGTACAGGTCAGTTTGTGGGACTCTCCAGGCCGCTTCACCACTGGTTCAGACTCAGTCAGAGTCTGACTGCAAACACCTGGAAGAAAAGCAGTGTGATCAGAACAGAACATGAAGCTTTGACGTAGAACCAGAGGAGAGCAGAAGTGTGGTATTCACCAGAGAACAGCAGCAGAAACGTTAGACATGCAGTTAAAGTCATTGTGGAAATGAGTTGCATGTCTGGTTGGTGGTTTGGTTTCTCTTCAGTTTGCAGTCACATTAATAAAGATGGACGAGATCCAGATTTGCATTGACTCCTCCTCACACTGCATCAATAAATAAATACAATATCAATATAGCTATGATATATATTGGAACACTAATTTAAAAAATCAATTAAATATGTATCAGTCCAATATGAAAATAATATTTCCTGTATCGAGCAGCTACTTTTCATGTCCTTTCTTCAGTCCTAGCAGAGAATCATTGTAAAACAGTTCTCTGCTGTGACTTGTTTTCAGGTTCACATAAAACACTTGAAACAGTTTAACTTGGACACTCTAGAGGAAAAGAGCAGAAACATGTGAACTAACTCTCTGTGGTTTTAGAAAGTTAGTCAGAAACACTGAAATACTCATCAAGTTTATTTGTGTGAAAGCAGTGACCATATACTGTCTTTATTCATGTTCACAGTCACAGTGTGTGGTTGTGTTGCTGGTTGCTGAGTATTTGTTCAGGTCTGTTGGTGGTTTGTGTCACTGTGGGGCGACGTACACAGTAATACACAGCTGTGTCCTCAGGCTGCAGATTAATTCATTCATTCATTCATCCATCTTCTATACCCGTTTAGTCCTGTTAAGGGTCACGGGGGTCTGCTGGAGCCTATCCCAGCTGTCATCGGGCGAGAGGCAGGGGTACACCCTGGAATGGTCGCCAGTCTATCGCAGGGCCACACACAGAGACAGACAACCATTCACACTCACACGCACACCTACGGCCAATTTAGAATCACCAATTAACCTAACCAGCATGTCTTTGGATGGTGGGAGGAAGCCGGAGTACCCAGAGAGAACCCACGCAGACACAGGGAGAACATGCAAACTCCACACAGAAAGGCCGGCCGGCCAGTGGATTCGAACCGGTGGCCTTTTTGCTGTGAGGAATCAGTGCTAACCACCTCTCCACTGTGCCGCCCCAGGCTGCAGATTCTGTCCTGTTATTGTCACTGTTCTAGCAGAAGTGTCTCTTCTACTGCCCCCTGGAGGTTCTAGTGGAAATAACTACTTGGATGTTTTTGTACAGCCTCTCTGTTCACTTTAACCACTGTGACTCTCCGGCACAGTAATACATAGCAGAGTCTTCAGGCTTTAGGTTGGACAGTCTCAGATAAGTCATGCTGTTGCTGTTGTCTCTGGTGATTTCTATACGTCCTTCCAAGCTGCTCACATAAATGGTTTTGCTAGAATCATAGTAAATAACCCCCATCCACTCTGGTGCTTCTCCTGCAGGTTGTCTGATCCAGTGCATTCCATACTGACTGAAATCAAATCCTGATCCTTTGCAGGAAAGACTGAGGGTTTCCTGAGGCCTTTTCAGGACTGAAGTGGAGGGAATGGACTCCAGAGCCTGGCCATTCAAACCTGCCAAAGAAGCAGAAGTAAAAAAAAAAAAAATAAGAGCGAGAGAGAGAGAGAGACCTGAATGAGTTCTCCAGTCAGTGTCTGAGAACATGAAGCAACTTACAGGGCAGACAGAGCGCTGACAGCAGAACAGACAGTCTGAACATCATCTTGAAACTGAAGGTGTGAACAAAGAGCTTCCCACTAATCATGAAGACAGCCAGTCAGTAGGAGGACAGAAGTACTGGATGACATCTGGATTTGAATATTCTGACTCAAATATCATTCAAATGAATCTCTGAGATAAAAATATGTTTCATGGAGTTTCATTATGTTTCTTTGCTGCAACAGTTTCACTAACAAACATGGACTCACCTGCTGCTGCAATAGAACTGTTGTTAATGTTATAAGAATATTCCAGCTATTTCATGAACTTAATCATTTATATCATTTTAAGCATCATGTTTAAGCTTTAATGTTGCTGATTTCCAAATGAGTATAACCTCAAAAACACTAATCTATCTATAAATATTAGTAATTGTTTTCTTTTTTTCTATTATTCAGACATATCAGATAAATACTAAAGAGCTGAAGTTAAGAGTCATAGCACTCTCATGGAGGAAGACCAGTAAACCAAAACTCATTAACTGGATTAAGGAATTGTCCACAACTTTACCAATGGAAAAAAAATACTTATATTATCAAGGGGAAACTATCACTTTTTCAAAACATTTGGGGTCCCTTTATGCAATATATGGAAAATGTGGATCTTAGTAGTATGGTGAATGAGGCAGATGAGGTGTAATTGTTGTTTGTCCTCTGCAGTTTCCTAAACTAATTCCTTTTATTTAAATACTTGATCTTTAATGCTGCATGAATTGTACATTTGAGTTTGTAATTTTGAACCATGCACAACAGTGCAATTGAGTTGAAATTGAGTAACCCTTGGAAAATAGAGAAACTTTTTTTTTTTTTTTTTTTTTTGTTTTGGTTTTTTTTTGTGTTTTTCTTTTATTTGATTAAGTTACTATTTACAGGTCATATATTTTGTACTTCCACTTAAATGTTGCTCTATCATCTTATAAATGTCTGATTTGCAAGGAAGGGCGATTGATTGTTATACAACAATTTAGCTGCCCTGGATGTTTCCTTTGATGTGGAAGTACTCTAATTTCTGTATATCATTTTGAAACTCAATAAAGATAATGTTGGAAAAAAAAAAAAAAGAGCTGAAGTTAAATTACTTGGTCTGTCTGGGAGATGAAAAAAAAAAAGGTTATTGTTGTTGTTTAGGGGTAACAAGCTGTCTCTTTATCCAAAATTAAAGCAGTTTATTGTTTCTTTGTTTTTGTTCAAGACTGAATTATTTATTTATGTGACAGAAATGCAGAAAACAAACACACCTGATGTGTTGAGTTTTTGTACAGCTGCTCAACCAACTTCAGTCACTGTGAGTATCGAGCACAATAATAAACAGCAGAATCTTCAGTCTTCAGACTGTTCATCTGCAGAAACAGCTGTTCTCTGTTGTTGTCTCTGGAGATGGTGAACCGGCCTTGAACTGACTGAGAGTAGTAGATGTTGCTACTACTAACACTGATAAAAACGATCCACTCCAGTCCTTTTCCAGGAGCCTGTCTGACCCAGTTCATTGCATGATCAGTGAATGTGAATCCAGAGCCTGTACAGGTCAGTGTGTGGGATTCTCCAGGTCTTTTAACCACTGGTTCAGATTGTGTCAGAGTCTGACCATCAACACCTGTCAAGAGAATAAAAAGCATCAAGTGAAATAAGCTGCTGACTCCAATCAAAGCTATGTAAAATGAAGATGAGTGAAAGTGTTGACCTGCCCAGCAGATAGTTAAAAGCAGCAGTCCTGTCCTACAGTCCATCATGTTAAACTGTGTGTCCACTGTTCTCTGTCATCCTCTCTGCAGTCAGATAAGTAGAGGTGGAAGACATCTTTGTTTTGCATTGACTCCTCCTCTCAGGAAGGATGCAGCTTTATTGCAGATATTTGTTAAAACTGTGGAGCTGATGTCATCAAGTCAGTCCTCTCTGATCTGTGTATATCATCAACACTACAACCATGAGGATTTTAATCATTCTAAAATGTCAGTGCTTTTGTCATTGACAGAGTTCTGTTACTGTTAGTGATTTAAGAAGATCAAACATAAATGTAAATCTAAAATGATGGTGTTCCCCTCTGTTGGTCCAGAGCAGTAAAGACTGTTTAAATCTTGTGTTCTCTCTTCTGTTTTACTTCTTTATTGTGTTGGAAGGGTTCAGTAGTCTCTCTTTCTCTGTCTTATTTCTGATCAGGGTTCAGTTTGGTATGTTTAGGGTTAGGGGGAAAACACCAGGTCCTACCGTCCTTTGTGGGCTGGCCTGAGTGGCTTCTTCTTTGTTTAGTTTATTTGACCGACCCATCTTGTTCCTTGATTGTTTAAGTTGTTTAATCTTAATACATTACACTTTAAAGCAGTTTCTGCTTGCATTCAATCGCTTTATTGTGAGCCAGTCAAGGTGGTCATAACAGGGGATAATTATTATTGAAATATTAACATATTAATTAATATAAATATCTGATATCAAATACTATAAAATGTGTATTACTTATGCATTTAATGTAAAACACACAAAAATCTATTGTGGATATATGTTTAGAGAAAACCCAGCTGTCTCTGAGTCACATTGCTGTTTGTTGTCTGTGGAGGTTTTTGTACAGCTGCTCCACTGTCTTCAGTCACTGTGAGTCTCGAGCACAGAAGTAAAGAGCAGAATCTTCTACTGTCAGTCTCTGGACCTGGAGGTACTGAGTGCTGCTGGACACATCTTCAGTCATGATGAAACGACTTTGGAAAGAACTGCCATAGCTAGCAGAGTTACGACCTGTGTTCATCCACCCAATCCACTCCAGAGCTTTTCCTGGTTTCTGTCGTATCCAGTGAATATTGTTACTTGTCATGCTGTAACCAGATATGACACATGACATCTTCACTGTCTCTCCAGGTCTCTTCACCTCAGAGGGAGACTGGTCCAGTTTGATCTCACTCCAAACTCCTGGAAGCAAAGAACTTGTGATCATCATCCATCACACTGTGATATTAACAGAAAAAGTCTTCAGTGTTTTAGAGCAGAAATTATTTTCTTACCGTGAACACTAACTATAAAGAACAAACTCCAGGAAAGTAGATTTTCCATAGTTTAACACTTTATGATCAGAGTGTTTGTCAGATTTAATAAAAGTCTCCAAACTGCTCTGTCACAAATGACATGAGAGTTTCAGATGATGTGTTTATAAAGGAGCAACACTTTGCATAGAGCTCCCTCTACAGGTTTAAAAAGGAACATTCAGCTACATGTCAATTTGTCACCATTCGTTGTTTAACATCTCTAAATATATGATTAACATTTATTTATTTATTCATTTATTTATTTTCTTCATATTTAATGACATTTCCTAATTTAATTTGGACAATAATGGGGTAAACATAAAATTAAAATGATGATATGTTCTCTATGTCCTGTACCCTTGTTGTACCCATCACTGTTGTTCAGGTTCAGTTTGACTCCAAGCTCTTTTAATTTTAAACATTTCAGAAATATCAACATTTTACTCACATTTCTTATGGTTGTTGTGGATGATGTTGAGGTCACTAGAACATGCAGTTTTATAATCTCCAACCAGCTTTAGGGCCCTAACCTAACATGCTGTGGCTGGAAGAAAATATGGTTCTTGTGAAGATATTGATAGTTCACTCAACATCGGGGTGAAGCAACATATAAAAGCTTGCACAGCAGCCTTCTAAACCTTCTGGATTTCTCTTGGTGCTCTGTGTGCTCTATCTTTCTGCTCTCTCTCAATGTGAGAATGTGTCTGAGACAGAGGACGTTGTTGAGGAGGACCCTGATTATGAGACATCATCCTCTGATGAGAATGAGACCCTCAGTGTTGATCCTCCTGTTGTCTCTCAACCACCAGTAAACACACTACCTTCCAAAGATGGAAAGATATTATGGTCCAGCTCCCGACTTGAACATCAGGCTAGACTTAGTGCTGCTAATGTCATCAAAATGGTTCCAGGCCCCAGCAGATATACTGTCAGCCATGTCCAAGACATCAGATCAGCATTGGAGCTCTTTATAATACCATCAATGAGAAATGATATACTTGAGATGACATATTTAGAGGGGTGGTGAGTATATGGGGACATTTGGATAGACTTGGATGTGACCCTCTAACAAGCCTACATTAGGTAGCTCATTTTGGCAGGAGTGTAGAAGTCAAAAGGTGAAGCTACAGCAAGGCTTTGTGCTGCTGACACTGACACAAAATAATAATAATATGTATTTATAAATGA
Organism: Chelon labrosus; assembly: GCF_963514085.1. NCBI lineage: Eukaryota > Metazoa > Chordata > Actinopteri > Mugiliformes > Mugilidae > Chelon > Chelon labrosus. Next base: position 22,035,318 of record NC_140354.1, read on the forward strand.
TATAAAGCCACTTAAACATATCTGTTTCCAATTTAAGGTCAGTCAGTGAGATTTTATTTTAATTCTAATCATTTTCTAGAGGTTTAAATTACTGAAGTCAGATTGATCTCAACCATAAAAGGTGTTAATACATTTGAAGGTAACAGGAGGATTAAATGATTATTCATAAGGTGATGGCTAAAAATATATGTATATTAAAAAACGAATTAAAATGTGCCATATTAATGTATGTGAGGGTCCCTGATGAAGACTGGAGGTTTTTGTACAGCTGCTCAACCAACTTCAGTCACTGTGAGTCTCTAGCACAATAATAAACAGCAGAATCTTCAGTCTTCAGACTGTTCATCTGCAGTTGCAGCTGCTTTCTGCTGTTGTCTCTGGAGATGGTGAACCGGCCTGTTTTAGTTTCATTTTGTGGCAGTCAGAACTAGGACTATAATTCTGTGAGGTAGTCTCTGTCTGTCAGCCAACTTCAGATGAGGACTGGAGGTTTTTAATGTCAATATGTTGAAGCTGTACTGTGAGAGGGAACATGTACAACTAAAGCCTCAAGCAGAGACAGGTGAAGTTGATGTGTCCCCCTTAGACACTGTCCAGTGCTGAAGTTACCTCTCCTTGTGTTAGCCTGGCAGTGGAGAGGGGTTCAGAGGAGCTGTCCAGTGCTGATGTTACCTGAAGTTATGATAAGAAGAAGGAGAGTAGGATTTCATCCAGTGTCTCCAATAAACTAAGAACCTGTCACTGTGAGTCTCAAGCACAATAATAAACAGACAGCTGATAACAAACAGGCTTTATTCAAATGAGGTGAAATTAAATTCATTTTGGTATAAAGACCATTTCTAATGAGCAGAACAGACAGGATATGAAGACTTTTTAAATGTCATCAATCTTTTGAATCATGTGTCACTGACAATCACTTGTCGCTTTATTTCCATCTCTCTGTGTCATACTAATGTTTTAATATAGTTTAGATTGTGAACATTTCACATTTCTAATGATCTTATTCAGACAAATTCACTTTGAGTTCTGTTCAGTTTGGTCTTTGTTTGAGACTCATTTCATTTAATGTAGAAGGAATATGACATTTAACCTTGATAGTACTGAAATGATTATTGGGAGTAGTATTTTCTCATCTGTTAACAGTAAATAATACATCAAACTTCATTAAACTTGTTTTTGTAGGTGGAGAGAAAACCCAGGTGTCTCTGAATCACGTTGCTGTTTGTTGTCTGTGGAGGTTTTTGTACAGCTGCTCCACTGTCTTCAGTCACTGTGAGTCTCTAGCACAATAATAAACAGCAGAATCTTCAGTCTTCAGACTGTTCATCTGCAGAAACAGCTGTTCTGTGTCGTCGTCGCTGGAGATGGTGAACCGGCCTTGAACTGACTGAGAGTAATATGTGCTACTGCCACCAGTGATAAGAGCAACCCACTCCAGTCCTTTTCCAGGAGCCTGTCTGACCCAACCCCACCACCAACTGCTGAAGTCCAGTCCAGATGTTGTGCAGGTCAGTCTGTGAGACTCTCCAGGTCTTTTAACCACTGGTTCAGACTCTGTTATGGTCCAACCTTCAGCTCCACTCCAAACAAACAGAGCAACCACCAAGAGTGTCAGCTTTCTGTCAGCCATGTTGACAGTGTGATTAGTAGGTTTTCAACTCCCCTTTAAATATGATGTCAACTGGAGCCCTCTGAGAATTTGGTTACAGTCAGCTCCTCCTACATCACTCCATCTATTAAAGTCACATTCAAGGGTTTTTCTGTGAGATGCATAAGTACCTAATTTTTTTTTATTGTTGTTGTTGTTGTTTTTTTTTTATTGAAGTATTTTATTTATATCCAGTTTTAAATTTAAACTCTCTGGTACAGTGCATATTTTTCTCTTATTGACTGCTTTTAATTGAGGAATTATGTTTCCAAGTTGTTTCTCCCATTTATCATACACTATATTGCCAACTCTAAACTCTTCTGGGAAGGCTTTCCTCAAGGTTTAGGAGTGTGTTTATGACCATTCTTCCTAAAGCACATTTGTGATGTCAGACACTGATGTTGGATGAGAAGGCCTGGTTCACAGTGTCCACTCTAATTCATCCTAAAGGTGTTCTATCAGGTTGAGGTCAGGACTCTGTGCAGGCCAGTCAAGTTCTTCCACATTAAACTCTCTCATCCATGTCTTTATGGACCTTGCTTTGTGCACTGCTGCTCAGTCATGTTGGAACAGGAAGGGGCCATCCCAGAACTGTTCCCACAAAGTTGGGAGCATGGAATTGTCCAAAGTCTCTTGGTATGCTGAAGCATTCAGAGTTCCTTTCACTGACATTTTGCATTGCACTTAGTTGATTCTTCTGGTACAGTTTACAGAAACAAGTCAAGCTCAAAAGAAAAAGAAAAAAAAAAACTCTTCAAGTCCACTTGCCTTTTTAAATGCTCTATGGATTTACCATGACCTTGATGACTGAGGACCTTGACAGACAATATGTTGAAGCTGTACTGTGAGAGGGAACGTGTACAACTAAAGCCTCAAGCAGAGACAGGTGAAGTTGATGTGTCCCCCGTAGACACTGTCCAGTGCTGAAGTTACCTCTCCTTGTGTTAGCCTGGCAGCAGAGAGGGGTTCAGAGGAGCTGTCCAGTGCTGAAGTGAGTGACTGCTGCTTGTCAGAGGCCTTGACCCAAGGAAAGTTGTCAAACTCTAACATTCCAGGTCTCTGGTCCTAGAGCGCCCTCTAGTGTTTTAAAACAAGTGACAGTAAATTTCCAGTCTCACCTTTAAAAAGTCATGACATTGTTCTATTATCTAGATCTTGAGTCAATATTGTTTCATGTTCATACATTTTTTAAAACTAGTAGAGATTTTTGTCTGGACTGGTTTATTCTGAATTCAATAGAAGTTGTTAGAGCTCCATGTACTGTCCCCTGAGAAACCTTCAGTCTCCATGATGTGATGCTGAGAAAGATCCTCTTTGTTCAGAATAACAATCTGATTTACAAAGCTTTTTATACTGAAAACAGTGGACAAAAAAAAAATTGTTTAACTGATGTAATTTTTTCCATTTGGTATAATCTTGAATGAACAATTACCATGGTGACAGTGACTGGTGTATTCAGTAATAATGAAGCAACCGCTATGATGGTGGAACAGAAAGACAGACATTATCTTCCTCTGTTTGTATCAAGATCAGAGTTTTACTTTTCTTCTTGTTGCAGTCAGAACGAGGACTGTAACTCTGTGAGGTCTGTCAGCCAACTTCAGATGAGGACTGGAGGTTTGACTTCACATGATCATGACGTGTTTAATGGTTTTAGAGTCTTGTGCAGAACAAAATCCTCTGAGGCTTTTTATGTTTGTCACACTCATGTGGGGTTAGTGATGATGGAGCATTAAAAACAGTTTAATGACAAAAGACAAGACGAGAGACATATTCTGATTTCAAGAAGTGTTATCGATTAGTTTTAATTTCTGTAATATCACCATTGGGACTTATAACTTTACCACTGTTTGAAATGATGCAAGAAATATATAATGTTTCATGTTATGATTCACTCTGCAGAGACTCTGAACGCTGACTCCACTTAGAGCAGCACTGATGCTTCACATGTTTGATTGATTCTATGCAAACTCAGTGACCTTCCATGTTCCTCAGCTATAAAACCATCAGACTGTCAGTGGAGTTCACAGCACGTCAGTTTCACCAGAAACCATGTTTCCTGTAGCTCTGCTGCTGCTGTTGGCAGCTGGATCCTGTGAGTCTCTCTGGGTTTGTCTCAGTCAGTAGTTCTTCTTTTAAACTTGATCATTTGATGGAAAATATTTTCTTCTTTTAACAGGTGTGAAGTGTGAACAGTTGACACAGCCAGCCTCTGTGACTGTGCAGCCAGGTCAACGTCTGACCATCACCTGTCAGCTCTTTTATTCTGTTCATGACTACTACACAGCTTGGATCAGACAACCTGCAGGAAAAAACATGGAATTCATTGGAATGAGATTTTTTGGAGCTGTACACTACAAAGATTCACTAAAGAACAAGTTCAGTATCAACTTAGACTCTTCCAGCGACACAGTGACTCTAAATGGACAGAATGTGCAGCCTGAAGACTCTGCTGTGTATTACTGTGCCAGAGGTGGGGTGGGTGAGTGGGCTTATTTTGACGTCTGGGGTGAAGGAACTAAAGTCACGATATCTTCAGGTAAGCCTCATTTAAACATAATGTCTGTTTGTTGATGATAGAGACATTCAGCTGATATGTTGTTGAAATTTATACTGACAGAGCAGATGGAAGTTAAATGCTGCTGTTTATTAAAAAAAAGAATTAATTAAAGTACTAAGATATGTTGAGATAAGACAACATATGAACTGAACTGTTCATAAAAAAGGATGAACTTAGTCACTACATGTTGAAGTTAAGATACTGCATCTTCAGGTCCTTGTCCCCAGTAGTCTAAATACCAGCATGTCTCACTGTGATAAACCCACACACAAAAACCAAACACTGTTTCCTGCAGTAGAGAGAAAGGAGACCTTTAATGTAATCAGTGAGGAAGAATGGAACACAACTCACTCAGTCGTTCAGTGATGATGGAAGAGAAATTGGCTTCTTGAAGATGAATGTCTTGTTAGATTAAGTTTTTAAAGTCATGTCACACTGAGAACATGTGATTAAATCTAAAGACTGTTTCTGTCTGTACTGTAACAGTAAACACAGCTGAAATCATTAGTGGTGTGAGGGCTCCTCCTCTGGTGGCTTCATGTTCCAAGTGTTCAGACACAGAGAGGTTTTTGTTCAGGTCTACTGATGGTTTGTGTTACTGTGGTTATCTCTGGCACAGTAATACACAGCAGAGTCTTCAGGCTGCACATTCTGTCCATTTAGAGTCACTGTGTTGCTGGAAGAGTCTAAGTCGATACTGAACTTGTTCCTTAGTGAATCTTTGTAGTATGCACCTCCAGTATATTTCCGTCCAATCCACTCCAGTCCTTTTCCTGCAGGTTGTCTGATCCAAGCTGTAGCATAGGTGCTTAGAGAATAAGAGACCTGACAGGTGATGGTCAGACGTTGACCTGGCTGCACAGTCACAGAGGCTGGCTGTGTCAACTGTTCACACTTCACACCTGTTAAAAGAAGAAAAGGTTTTGTTCCAATCTATCAAGTGACTCTGCAGAAGAACAACTGTTGACTGAGACAAACCCAGAGAGACTCACAGGATCCAGCTGCCAACAGCAGCAGCAGAGCTACAGGAAACATGTTGAGTCTGATGTTCTGTGAACTCCACAGTCTGATGTGAAGTTTTTATATCTGAGTAGAGACGACGTCACTGAGTTTGCATACAGTCAAACATATGAAGCATCAATGTTGGTCTGTACATCTGCAGAGTGATGAAAAATATATATTTTCTAATAATCCACATATTTCGCTATTAACTTTTAATAATATTAAAATGAATGAATAGGACATTTTAACAGCAAATTCACATTGAGTATAAAGATTAGCAGCCATTAAATATTCAACAACCCATGTTTACAGTGTGGGAGTGACACCATCTATTATGTTGTATATAATATAAAGACTATGTATAAAGAAGAGAACAAAGTCTGCATCAAAAGATCTGAATGCTTTCAGACATTATTGTCTCTTGATTTGTATTTATAGACGTTTAATGTCAGTGATCAGCTGCTGCTTTTAGCATTTAGAATTAAAACTAACTACTATTATAAATTATTATCAAGAATACTGAATCATCAGTTTCTACATGTACACTTTGGTCAGATGTATGTATCTATGACAGATGAATGTTTGTCTCGTTCCTCCTGCTGTTCTCTTCTCTCTTTTCTGTCTCTACCCGGCTGGCCTTAGGCAGATGGGTCCCTCCATATGAGCTTAAGGTCCTGCTCAAGATTTATTCCTGCTGGTTAGTGATACAAACTATCTCTTGTCTACTCCAGGTCATTGATGCAGATCTCGTCTCTGTCATGTCAATATGTTGAAGCTGTACTGTGAGAGGGAACATGTACAACGAAAGCCTCAAGCAGAGACAGGTGAAGTTGATGTGTCCCCCGTAGACACTGTCCAGTGCTGAAGTTACCTCTCCTTGTGTTAGCCTGGCAGTGGAGAGGGGCTCAGAGGAGCTGTCCAGTGCTGAAGTTACCTCTCCTTGTGTTAGCCTGGCAGTAGAGAGGGGTTCAGAGGAGCTGTCCAGTCCTGAAGTGAGTGACTGCTGCTTGTCAGAGGCCTTGACCCAAGGAGAGTTGTCAAACTCTGAAATTTCAGGTCTCTGGTTCTAGAGTGCCCTCTAGTGTTTTAAAACAAGTGACAGTACATTTCCAGTCTTGCCTTTAAAGAGTCATGACATTGTTCTGCTATTAATGTGTTTAGATGTTGAGTCAATATTGTTTTGTGTTATCGTATATATTTTTTAAGACTAGTAGAGATTTTTGTCTGGACTGGTTTGTTTTAAATTCATATTCAAGGGAATGAACTCACAATTCCTCTCAGAGACACACAGACACATCAGTCCTGTTGTTAGTTAAGACACAGCAGACTCTTCAGGCTTCACATTCTGTCCATTTAGAGAACCTGCAGACATACAGCTCATTACCTACTGTCCTGCAGATACACTGTCTTTTTGATCAGCATGTTTGTAAAGACATGCTTCAAAATGAATCCAGTTAACTGACAGCAAAAGAAAAACAAGCACAAAGTCAGTAGTGATCACTGTGAAAGCCGTTTGTCTCTGTCCAGTCTACAGTGTGTATGTCAGTGATTTAGTCCCTGTCTTAAACTCTGCAACACATATGTAAAGATGGAGGAGGTCAGAGTTTGCATCGACTCCTCCTCCTCTTTGTGTACGCCCCTCTGATAAAATAGTTAAATACAAGGTAGAATAAATTATTAGAAAACTCATCTCCAGACGCAGAAACTACAAACACAACTGCACCATCGGCTGATGTGCCGCAACCTGGCAAACAATGTGGGAATGCTCCTGAACAGTTCCACTCATTTTTGCAGCAGCTCAGCAGCTTCACACAATATGGCTTTAAAATAGCAGACGTAAGTTCAAACAGAGACCACCTGATGGCAGTCCAAGCCAGTTTATCAGCTTCTAAAATCCACTTCTGAGTTTCCCATCACTCACAGTGCATGCTCCTGGAAGGCAGTCCCTTGTGTCATTTGCTTGTTATCACCTGCTGCAGTTTGTCAGACTTTGCAGGTGCTGCAGGGAAATGAAATGAATGAAAAGGAAAAAAACAAGAAGAATGAAAGGAAAATCAAATATCTTGTAAACCTTGTGCAAATCCTTGCTCCACCACGTGCTGCATCAAGACCAAATGATTTCATTCTGACCCAGACTTCCTCACCAGATGGCAGCATTTACTCAGGTTTCCAGCTTCTCCCGATCAGCTGGAATGTGAGGCAACGTGAGCCTTTAGCTCATCAACAAGCTGACATTTAAAACACGGGACAACAAACAGGCCAGATCATTTATAAGGCATGCACCATATGAAAAGCTCATCTCATACATACAGTAGAAAGCACATTTACTTGGATGGTTTTGAGGTACGTGAACTTGAATTGGGTGTTTTCATGTTATGCTTCTTAGACTTAGACTTTATTCATCCACAAGGGAAATTGCTTGGTCACAGTAGCTCAGATGCACATAAAAAACACTCTTGAGAACCACAAGAAACAAATAAAATAAATTAATTCTTTATGATTCCAATCTACACATTACGTTTAAGAGGGAAATAGTCCCAGCCTACAAGTGTTTTCTGATGGAAAGTTGGTCTGGGACTCCTCTGATGGGAACTCATTAGGGTCCTGCAAAGATCTGCTGGGCCAGTTAGATCATTTGAGCGGAGCTTTGTGTAGTGACAAGGTGGAATTTAGGAGTCACAGCAGCAGGGCCAGACGGATGTAAAAGTCGGTGTAAAAAAAGTAGAAGGCTAATACATACTGTCACATGTTCTGTTGCTCAATTTGGTTGATGAACTAACCATTTGCATGCGGAGGCGTTTTTCTCTCTGTGTCGGCTGAAACACGGCCCGTAATAAAAAATCCAGATGGAGTCAAGTCAAAGTTTATTTCTAAAGCACATTTAAAAACAACCTGAGTTGAACCAAAGTGCTGAACAAGCAGAACAATAATAATAAACTAGACAATTCCCCTGCGGGAAATCGCGAGAGTGATGCAGTGGCCGCAGCAGTCTGCGATACCATGCTATATTGCTGTGATAGTACGATGCTATGATGATGCTACTATGCCAAGATACTAAGATGCTATGATACTAAGATGCTACAAAGCTAAGATACTATGTTGCTACGATGCTAAGATGCTACAATGCAATTATACTAAGATGCTATGATGCTTTAATGATCACCTGTTCATATAGTCATAATATAATCCTGGTGAAAATATTTGCGACTTACGTCGCAAATAATTTCATGTTTGACTACAAAAAGTAATGGTCAGGTCAAGACAGGTATGAAAGTATTCGCGACTTACGTCGCGAATGTCTTTACTAAGTAGCATGTCTTTACTACCATGAGCAGCAGCTATAACAAAAAGCACAACTCAAATAGTCATTTAAGGCCTGGTTCCTTCTGACTGGATGGGTGTGAGTTTGATGTCATGCAGGGTACAACAAACCAAACAGGATGAGGAGGATGCAGTAGGCCTGGCTGAGAGAGAGAGACACTGAGAAGGGTCGTCCTTTACGCCCTTCTACAAACTGAAGGGCAGGTACAGGCAGCAGAGCCCTCCCAGCTCCACCTGAAAGCCAGCATCACATAAGGAAGAGAGTGGGAGGGATCTCACTAGGATCCCCAGACAAAGAACGAGCAAATCGTAACAATTGATCGTTAATCATAATAATTTTAACAATAAAACTCATTACTCCTACCTGAGCAATAGTTTAACAGTTTACGGCACAGTCTTACAGTTAGATAAACAATAATATTAAACTTAACACATCCAGGCTGTAACAAGGAATCAGCGATGAAGTGAAGACCTTCAAATTGTCCTGCGAGTCCAGCTCTTTGTCTCATGTTGGACGTCACTGCAGTCTGTCTGGATCAGCTGGAGGAAAACTATAGGCAGAAAAATAGACATGTCAAATAATGTTATGTAACATACTTAATATAACTCTTATGAGTGTTCAACAGCTCATTATTTATTTAATTAAAAACATCATATTATATTAAATTACTCCAATTATATATATATACTGTCATTAATGTTGTTGCAAGCCATAAATGTTTCCTACTTTATGTGGTGGAATAATATATTTTTCAGTTTGACACAGTTTAATTTAAAAATATCTTCCCTTTAAATTGTAAAACTTCAACATTATTACTGTGATAAGCACCCGCTAGCAAGGCGGCGAATTAGCCGGCGGCTAACCCCACTAGCCTCCGCGTTAGCTCACGGCGAACTGCCGCGGCTAATTCGTGTTTAACTCCCGCGGGTCCGCGGTTAAATCCCGGTTAGCTAGCGGTTAGTTAGCGGTTAGCTCGAGGCTAACTCCGCGGTTGAGTCCGCGGCGTTAAGCTAGCGGCTAGCTAGCTCCGTTAGCTCCGCTAGCTTGCTAACATACATGAGCTATGCTGGAAGGCCAGTCGTCGGCTAAATCACTGGGCGGCTAGTCGTTAGCGTCTGTTAGCAGTTTAGCTATTCACTGACCTAATAAGATGAAGGAAACGGGTCAGGGATGTTGTGTCAGGAGTTTCAGCAAAGCAGCCAGATATAATTTGTGTTTAAAATAAAGAAAAAGGTCATAATGTCAGGTTCTGGCCCCCTACAGTACTGCAGTAATGGTTTGGGGGGTTTTAATGTTTTGGCAGATCATGTTTTCCACTGAGAGCTCTTTTCCCGCCTCTCGTCCCCAGCAGCTGCGTGTGTGAACGTGTGTAAGCTGGTGGGGGTCTGGTTGTCATGGCTACCAGGGTCAACTGCTCCTGTTAGAATGTCAGTTGGAAGACGGGGAGAGAGAGAGAAAATGCTGAAAAATCGCCTCGAACAGGAAGGACTTGTGGCCAAACCGTATTTCCAATCATTGAACCGACTTAACTTTGGGCATCTTGAGGCTTTCCTGAACGTCTAGATGTGTAATTTGTAGGTAAAATGAAGAAATGTGACCTATTCAAAGCGATTCAAAGAAAGGTTACGTCTGCTTTCCTCCAGAAATTTCCCTGCCTTTTTAACATGGCAGTCTATGGAGCTGTGGGTGGGTGTTGCTGGCGCATCTTTGTGTCTGACGCCAAAACTATAAGACTTACAGCTTTAGCAGACGAATTTGAGTGAGAAGACACATTTTCCTACGTTTCTATGTATAAATTATGTCTGTCGTGTGAAATTTGTGGCCACGGGAGCAGTTTCTGTGCAGTTTTTTGACTAACTTTCTTCTCCCCTCCTCACTCTAGCTGATGATGTCATCCACTCTAGCACAAACATTCCGCGCAATACACACCCATTATAAACCCTGAAATTTGAGTAAAAACCTACACAACTCTGAGGCTTCATAGTTTAAAAACGGTAAAAGTTGTCGCTAAGTGAAGTGAATCTCTGAAGAGAAGGCAAGAGTACCTACGTTTTAAAGTTTAAATGAAGTCTCTCGGTTAAAGTATGCCAGAGCAGTTCATTGTTGAAAATGTCTGTTGAATTTTTTTTTTTTTCGGGCTTCTCCATTCATTTCAATAGGGAAATTTGTCGCAGTTTTTTCGCGACTACGTCGCGAAAAAATCTTGTTTGAAAGAACTGTATAGAAGCACACCGAGTCCGATCGAGACGCACGTTTTGATGTATTTTGTGTCTGTGTGCGGCGAACGGTATTTGAGTTGAAAGGTTTCGAAAATGCGTAGGAAAAAGTTTAATAATAATAATAATAATAATAATAATAAGAAGAAAAACGTAGTGAAGAACAATAGTTTGCAGTGCTTCGCACTGCAAACTATTGACCCCCATAGCTTTGCTATGAGGGGGGTCAATAGTTTGCATTGCGTAGCACTGCATCACTAATAATAAAATCCAAGATCTCCTGCTCAACATGGACTAAAGGCCAGCGAGAAGAAGTGGGTTTTCAACAATGATTTAAAATGCTCCAAACTCTGGGAGCAGCTTTGATATAAAAGGGTCGGCTGTTCCAGAGTTTGGGGGCCACCACTGAAAAGGCTCTATCGCCTCTGTTTCTGAGCCTGGATCTGGGGAGGTCCAGTAGCAGCAAAATCATATGTGATGGAGGTAGGACTTACTCAGAAGTCTTCATTTAGAAAAGCATGTCTTGACCACTGAACTAATCTGCTTATCAAATTTAAAGGCGGAGTCATCTATCACACCAAGGTTTCTTCCAACAGGGTGACAGTAGGAGGCTAGAGGGTCGACTGCCCTCAGGCTCCAGAGCCTCAAGTAAGGGACCCACCTGAGCTTGAAGGAAAAAGTCTCAAAGAGGAATTTATTATTGTTATTATTATTATTATTGATAATTTGAGGCCACATTTATTCTGACCTTTGCCTGATGTGAACCTCTTCCTGCTGAAAGCATGTGGGTGATTTCATGCCTGGATACGTGTGGACATGCAAATACGTAGCGCAGTGACAGATGTGTGCGTCGCTTTGAGGAAATCTATTTGCATTTGCAGCTCTGGAGGTTTCCACAAAGTTTCAACCCTGCAGGTGTGGTCCCAGAGGTGCAGAGAGAGCGGAGGGGAGTGGCTCTCTAAAGATGACAAGTTTAGAAACAGCAGGACACTGAAAGCCTGCAGACTTTAACTGATAACAGAAGTTCACAGTACGTTGACGTCACATGCTGTTATTACAGATGTTCTTAGAGCCCTGTGTTGAGACTGAAACAACAGAAGAAAATCCTCAGACGCTTTTTGTCTTTCTCACACTCATCACTCACAATTCCTTCAAAAAACTAAATGAGCAAATATTATATATAAAAAAGTATTTATTGTTAAAGGAACAGTATGTAGGATTGTGGCCAAAACTGGCCAAAACTGGTACTGCAATCAATTCCAAAATACTGTAGAACGGTGTATCCCCTCAGCCTCCCCCCTGACTCGAGGTTGCCAGGTAAGCTGCGGGATCCAGCAGGAACGTAGGCTGCTACAAGGAGCTTCCAATGGCAAGTGACGAGTCCCACACAGTAAGTTTTTTTTTCTGTTAATAAAGTTTATGCTTCATGAGAGATGTTTTGCGAAGTATCGCAAAAATTTACTAATGGCGATGAGCCAAATATTTCGTAAAGATGTACTGTAATACCACATTTCAGTCGGAACATAGATTGTTTTCATACCCTGCTTGTGGTGCGATAACGCTTTTTATGAACGCATTTAGCATGGGCGACCATGGAAAATCCACTGTCTATATGTACGGAAGCACGGGGCTTTTAGCCTATACCAACAAACATGGTAGAATATAGCATCCAGAAGTCGAGGGTCAATTCCATGCCATTCCGGACTTTGTCACGACGTATTTCGGATTCATGACAAGGTCTTTTAGGTTTAGTAACGTTATACATTTTTTATCCCACACTTTCGTAGCTGCAGCTGTGGTAACTAGAGCAGAGCTGGCAACCCGGAAGACGAAACTCTACTGACTTCGTGATAAGTAGATAGCTTGAGGATGGCGCCTCAGGCCAAAACACAACATGACAACATCAACATCAGTTGAGGGCTGCAACTTTCACTTTTAAATGACAATATCCTGGCCGGACCACTGTTGTCAGTGATATAAGTATTTGAAATGAACATGATTTCTTCAAGTCTAGTGACATATCAGGGCCATTTTATGATTAATTGAAATACATTTCTTACATATGGTTACTTTAAACTACAACTGAACTGTCTCTACAACAGTAAAAGTTATTTTCATTGACATTTTAACACGACACTAAGAAATACAACACATTCAATGACATTCAAGTCTTGCTATTTACAGTAAGAATAAAAAATACAAAAGCCAACACAGTAAAATGTATCATTTAAATGTCACTGAAACTCAAATACTACACTAACAAATACAACACGTTAATGACATTATCCTGTAGACATAACACAGCTAAGTACAGGAAAACATATTCATTTAAATCAATAAGAAATGTGGTATTTTTATTTTCTCAGCCATTATAGATAGATAGATAGATAGATAGATAGATACTTTAATTAACCCATGGTATTGATTTTGCAGATAAACAACAGATAAATGATAATGTACATGTTAAAATAATGAAAAAGATTCATGCTTCCATTCCATCCTTTAATGTTTCTTGACCTGAAAACAAAGAAAACATCAAACTATTAAAATGTATAAGTATTATATTCAGTTGTCCAACACAGACAGTCTCTGGTTCTTTAATGCAGTACATAGTTGTGGCTTGGAGAGCTACACACAGACTCAGTTATTTAATGAATGTGGGCTTATTCATGAATCCATCTTTGGACAAATCAACACTTTGGTTACATTGTGAGGGTAAAAAGGAACACACTGGTGTGCTCTGCAAGATAAAAAGGCCTTCAGTGCAAACCATTCATGAACCTCTTAGGACAGATTAGACCTCTGAAAATCCAGGGCTGGAGGAAGGTGTATTACAGCTCATTAATATGTAAAGAGAAACCCCTTCACAACATTATCAAAGTCTGCAGCAGAGACTTTATGAGAGCAAATACAGAGGGCTCAGCACAAGGTGCAAAACATTCATGAGCACCAAGAATTCATGGGTCAATTTAGACTCCCAAGTCAGAGCAATTCTGGAACCACATTCAAGAAGAAAAAGTGTGGGGAAGGCTTGGAACCCACGAGGTGCAAACCATTCATAAAGCTCCTCATAAACCGAGGCCAGATCACATTTGGAGGATATCACACCAGAAATGATCTGAAGAGCCAGAGCAGTTCTGGAACAGCATGTGGTCCATGAACATGAACATCTTTCAGTTGCACTGGGTCGGTAGCATTTATTAATGATGTGGTAGAAGCATTCTGAAGTGTATGGAGATATACTGTCTGCTCAGATTCTTCCAAATGAAGCAGAGATGGCAGATGATGGTTCACAGCACAGATGGACAATGAGCCAACACGTTGTCTGAACGTATCCCAGGGGTTTTTGGAGGTAAAGAAGCAGAATAGTCGTCGATGTCTGAGTCAGTCACCTGATCTCAGCTCAACAAACAGCATTTCACTTGCTGAAGGTAAAACTAAAGGTAGAAGAGCCACAAGACATCTGCAGTAGAGGCCTGACAAAGCATGACAAAGCAGGAAACCCACTGACCCATCCCACCGGGATGTCCATGGGTTCCAGACTTGAGGCAGTCTAAACTTTTAACATTTTATTTAGGATGAGGTTTATTTGTCCAATCACCTTTGAGCCTGTGGAAATAAGGGACTGTGTTTGAAAAATGACTGTAACTTTATGACTAATGATTCAAAATGAAACACACGCATCTTGGAAGTCATCACAATCATCCCCAACAAATTCACTCTGTATCTCTGACCACTTTTGAGAGTTTCTATTCTCGTTTGTGAAGATGGGAATGAACGGCTCAAACCTACAGGACAAAATAAAAACTACATGTAGCCCTTTAAAAAGCTGAAACTCAGAAAAACTCTGCATGTTTACCTTGATCAGGCTGAGTATCATGCTATAGAGGAGAGAGAATATGAAGAGGACTATGAAGGAGGAGGATGTGAACCACAGGCTGCTGAACTCATCCTCTTCAGTGGCACCATCTGTGCAGTTCAGAGCAAAATGTTCTAAAGAACAATAAGAAGAGGAAGGCACAGTATAGGTGGTTAGATGAGTTAGGTGTATGTATGCACATTTATTTTTATTAGGGCAACACACTCGTTCTCTCTCAATGAACAGCTGAACAACGGAACGGTAAAGCGAGGCTTGTCTGAAAACTACTGGTACAAAGTGAGTGTTTGTGCTTGTTTTAAGATGTTGTCATTCACGTACACACGGAACAAACGTTTCTCAATGCAACATTTATTTGAAACAGTCAGCACACTCATCAAGCTGCTGGACAATGGGACAAAGACAGATTTGAAACACACCATGACGACAAAGAAAACAATGTTTGTACAACCACAGTGATTGAGGACATCACAGAGTGAACAGGTTTTCATGACACAGAGACTGAATGACACATCAGCACAAAATACAACATTTAACCTTCCTTTACTTAATCTTCACATGAATTACCCGAGGCCTTAGACACTCCTCGACGTTCCATCGACTGATCACTACCAGCAGGCCAGACGTTACAGTAGAACACCTTCTTCTGGTTCCACTTTTCCTTGTTGGTGATGTAAAGACTTGTAACTGAGTAGCCATTTGTGGTCTTCTGTGGAGGGAAGTTGACGCCATCAGTGTAGACTCCAGGATCTTCTAACCAGGTGATGTAGTAATCCTGCAGCACAGGACTGGAGACCAGACACACCAGAGTGACCTCAGCTGAGTTGTCTTGTCCAATGTCCTCATCTGGAAGGATGTGAACTGTCACTGTTGGCTTTGTCCCATCTGAAAGAGAGTCAAGGAGATCCATGACTGAGCTGAAGTCAACAACAACAGCAACCAATCCCTGTAATAGTCACTCTATGTTTAGTTACATACCTCCTCTGTTCACAGTCAGCTCTTGGATAACTGGTGTCATATCTCCTCTGGTGGCAGAACATCTCACTGTGTTGACTGTCTTCCACTCAGTGAGACTTTGAGTCAGTTTGCTGGTTTTGCTCTGTCCACTATCTTGTGTATTAATGTTGTTTGTCACAGTCTGTCCATTAATCTGCCAACTGATTGTAGTTTCAGAGACAATGTTTCCGTCCTGTCCAGTGACGACACACTCCAACTCTACCTGATTGATGTTAAATATTTTTGTAGGATTTGGGGAGTTCAGTGTCACTGTGATGGGATCTACATGAGGAGAAGTAAAGAAATTAATTATGAATCAGCACTATTTACTTTTTCTGAACAGGAAAAGAAAAAAGACAGTCTCCTTAGTATTAGCTTCAGATTTCCATATGTTAATGACTGTTTACCTTTGGAGATCTCTTTGGTATATTTTTCTCCTTTGTGAGTCACCTCACAAGTGTACACAGCTTTACTGTCCCAGTCTGATTTGTTGATTTTGAGGACACTGACAGATGAATATCCATTCTGAACGTCTTTGGGGCTCCAAGCAGTGAAGTCGGTAACAGTGTTTCCATTCTTATTCCAACTGAATTCCAGTCTGCCAGGGATAAACTCCTCAGCAGTACACACCAGAATTTGTTTGTCTCCACTTGGCACTGATAGCAAAGTTACCTTTGGAGGAACCTTTACCTCTGCTGAATAGAGAAAGAAATACATAATTATGTCATTTTATGTTTAATAACTGACAACACCTGCAGTCAGTATTCATTTCCTGTTACCTAAGACTCACATAGAACCTACAGAAGAATAATAATAAGAATAAGGATAAGAAAAACCTTTATTAGTCTCTCAATGGCTAAACTGAGGTTCACAACAGCTTACAGAGAAGACAGAATAAAAAATAACGAGAGCAAAAACAGTAGCTTGCAAAAGACAAATCATGAAATAGAAGGGGATAGAAATATTGCACGGATTGAATTGTAAAATATTGCATAGAGAGAGCTCAAGTAAGAGGTGTTGCAAGCAGCTGTCGGCTTCGACCAGCGCCGGGAGCGGAGTACAGAGAAATACTTTACAATATACAAACGTATATGAAGCTGCGCATTTCCTCCAGGATGAGTCACAGAACAACTGTAAGAGAAAGAATCAAAACATGGATACTTTGATCACACTGACTCCTGTATATTTGTTGTTATTTGGAGGTAAAATATATTGTTGAGAATCCAGACTGGTCCCTCTGGCGTTGGTCCACGTAAAAGTAAGACTTCCTGGGTTGAAGTCATAAGCGAGACAGCCAAGAGTGATCTGATCTCCAGCCACAGAATCACACTGACTCAGAGGGAAAATCTTTGGTGCAACTGTTTCTGTGAAAGAAGAGGAAGTTTGAAGTTTAAATGTTTCTAAATATATAGCTACACAAATGTGTAATTTCAGAACACAACCTTCATTAACAGATCGAATAAGACCTGATTACAAATAACTGAAATAAATGCTCATCAAAGTTCTACAATTCTCAGCCGCTTCCCAATTGAAAATAGTTTGAAATTCAAGATCATGAAGGCTGCTTTTTTTTTTTTTTTTAATATGACATCAAACACCATGCTGAATTAATTGATAATGATTTAGAAGAATATTTTCTAATTATTTTAAAGAAACTGCCTCATTAAAAACATCTGGTCAGCTCTGTTTCATCTGCTCTGTCAGTTTAAATTTAAAGAACATATGAACAGAACTTTTTTTTCTCTCAATAAATATAAAGAAGTCACTGCAGATATTATGTTTAAATGTGTCTTACCTGAAGTTACTGTGACTGTAGTTCCTTTACCCCAGTTGAGGAAAGCATTATCACAGTGCTGTGTCTCCATTCACTGGCTGAACATAAACCAAGAGCACCTGGAAAAACAAGTAAAAACCTGAGAAATGGATGAAATCAACACAAATCCTGCTCAGTGTGATACTGTGGTGTCACCCTGTGTGTTGTACAGGTCAGTCTGTGAGACTCTCCAGGTCTTTTAACCACTGGTTCAGACTCTGTTATGGTCCAACCTTCAGCTCCACTCCAAACAAACAGAGCAACCACCAAGAGTGTCAGCTTTCTGTCAGCCATGTTGACAGTGTGATTAGTAGGTTTTCAGCTCCCCTTTAAATATGATGTCAACTGGAGCCCTGTGAGAATTTGGTTACAGTCAGCTCCTCCTACATCACTCCATCTATTTAAGCATGCTTAAATTCCTAATTTTGCTTTCATATTTATTTAAGTATTTTGCTTATATCCAAATTTAAACTCCCTGGCACAGTGCATATATTTCTCTTGGTGACTGCTTTTTTGTTGACTGTTTCCATGTTGTTTGCCCCATTTATCCAATCTCCCATTTAGCCAAAAGTATTGGCTCATCTGCCAACTCTCAACTCTTCTGGGAAGGCTTTCCGCAATGTGTAGGAGTGTGTTTATGACCATTCTTCCTGAAGCACATTTGTGAGGTCAGACACTGATGTTGGTTGAAAAGGCCTGGCTCTCAGTCTTGGCTCTAATTCATCCCAAATGTGTTCTATCAGGTTGACGTCAGGACTCTGTGCAGGCCAGTCAAGTTCTTCCACACCAAACTCACTCATCCATGTCTTTATGGACCTTGCTTTGTGAACTGGTGAGCAGTCATATTGGAACAGGAAGGTTCCATCCCCAAACTGTTCCCACAAAATTGGGAGCATGGAATTGTCCAAAATCTCTTGGTATGCTGAAGCATTCAGAGTTTCTTCTACTGGAACTAAGGGGCCAAGCCCAGCTCCTGAAAAACAACCCCACATCATAATCTCCCCTCCACCAAACTTCACACTTGCCGCAGTGCAGTCAGACAATTACTGTTTTCCTGGCAACCACCAAACCAAGATTCATCCATCAGATTGTGAGATGGAGAAGCTTGATTCATCACTCCAGAGGACACGTCTCCAGTGGTCATCTGGCTCTTTGCATTGCACTTGGCTGATTCTTCTGATAGTTCACAGAAGGAAGTCAAGCTAAAAGTAAAGAAAAAACTGTTCAGATCCACTTGCCTTTTTAAACCTCTCCTTGTGTCAAGCCCAAATTATGCTTCCGCGTTGACACAGCGCGAGGGGGCGGACCCCCGTACGTCCTACGCAAGGGCCAGACGTGCACCTCCCAAAAATCCTCGACGCGCGTCGAGGCGACGCAACAGCAACGCAGCAGCAACGCAGCAGCAACGCAGCAGCAACGCAGCGGCATTGGCTGTGATTGGTCCACTAACTACATCCGCTGGAGACCGCTTTTCCGGTTTCCACTCATAAACACCGCCATTTTTAAAAAGTCTTCAGTTTGGTTGGTCTTTGAGAATGGACAACATCGTTCACTGTGACTACGACAAAAGCCGGAAGGTAAATAACTATACGAGGCGAGACACGTCACAAGAGTCTCGGTCGGTCAGTCACAAAAAATCATAGCGCCCTCTACCGGTGTGGCATTGAATTGCATTTCGACACGTAAACCCCACGCAGAACCATCACGGTCTCACGACTGCGTCCAAGCAACTGCGTGGCCATTGCGTGACCATTGCATGATCACTACGCGGAAGCATAATTTGGGCTTTAGTCTGACAGTAGAGAGGGGTTCAGAGGAGCTGTCCAGTGCTGAAATGAGTGACTGCTGCTTGTCAGAGGCCTTGACCCAAGGGAAGTTGTCAAAGGCTTAAATTCCAGATCTCTGGTCCTAGAGCGCCCTCTAGTGTTTTAAAACAAGTGGCAGTAAATTTCCAGTCTCACCTTTAAAAAGTCATGACATTGTTCAGCTTTTAGATGATGAGTCAATACTGTTTTGTCATTTCATATATTTTTTTAAAACTAGTAGAGATTTATGTCTGGACTGGTTTGTTTTAAATTCAAATTCAAGGGAATGAACTCACAATTCCTCCCAGAGACACACAGACACATCAGTCCTGTTGTTAGTTAAGATTGTTCAAATAACATTCTATGATATGACCATATTAAATGGTACTGTCATTCACTGAATGCGTGTTACAGTAATGCTGCTGGAATTAGATTTTAAATTCTCACTGAAAACTCCCAAAGTTACAAACTGACTTGTGTCTGATCAAAGATCACATGTTACTACTTCAATCTGTGTTCAAGTCAGTTTCAAAGTTACTGTGAGCCACTAATGGAGGAAGATAGACAGATGCTGAACTGTTTCTCTCAGTGATCTGATGTGAAATCATTAGTGGTGTGAGGGCTCCTCCTCTGGTGGCTTCATGTTCCAAGTGTTCAGACACTGAGAGGTTTTTGTTCAGGTCGACTGGTGGTTTGTGTTACTGTGACTCTCTGGCACAGTAATACACAGCAGAGTCTTCAGGCTGCACATTCTGTCCATTTAGAGTCACTGTGTTGCTGGAAGAGTCTAAGTTGATGTTGAACTTGTTCTTTAGAGAATCTTTGTAGTATGTTGAAGAGCCAGTTCTCCTCCCAATAAACTCCAGTAAATTTTCCTGCAGGTTGTCTGATCCAAGCTGTCCAATACCTGCTAACAGAATAAGAGACCTGACAGGTGATGGTCAGACGTTGACCTGGCTGCACAGTCACAGAGGCTGGCTGTGTCAACTGTTCACACTTCACACCTGTTAAAAGAAGAAAATGTTTTCTATCAAATGATCAGGTTATATTAGAAAACAACATGTGCTGACTATCATCTAAAGAGACTCACATCCAGCTGCTAGGAGCAGTAACAGAGCTACAGGAAACATGTTTGTTGGTGAAGCTGACTTGCTGTGAACTCCACTCCACAGTCTGATGGGAAGTTTTTATAGCTGAGGAAAAAAGGAGGTCACTTAGTTTGCATACAATCAAACATATGAAGCATCAGTGTTGGTCTAACTGGAGTCAGTTGGACTTAAATCAGTTGGAGGTGTTAACAGTGTGTCTTCTGGAGTGTGTCTTAATCGTCCGTTATTCAATGTGAAAGTTGTTTTCAGAGCCTGACATGCTTCAGTGCTTGTTACACCCCTCTGCACCTCTACTGGTGTCTGTGGCTTGTGCTTAATCACCTTAACCAGCCACACCTGAGAAGACTGAATAAAGTGCATTGTTGCAGAGGCCTAAGACGACCACTTTTCAGCTGCAGAGGCTCACCATGTCTAACCTGTCACCTTGTTGATTTCTTTTGAATTAAATAAACCCTTATTATTTTTTAACTCTGTCATGTGTCTCCTCTTTATGTTGTGGCAATTGAGCCAGGTCCTAACAGTCATGGTGGTAACTTGACTGTGACTGCAGTTGTAAAGGCTGATATGAAGGATATATAAGCAGCAGACAGCTGGAGAAAGACACCTGACATTGACTGGCCTCTTGTGTTTCTATAACCAGAAGTTCAAAATTATTTTTTAGAATTTCCCCAAATAAATGCTCATTTAATGTCATTAATAATAATATTTATTGTCCATAAAACAGTGTTGTAAATACCTGGACAATGACTGTTGTAAATGGCTGTTAAGAACTTATAACCAGAATGCTTATTTATTTATTATGTATGTGTTTAATGTTTAGTTTTCTTGGTTTTCCCAACAGAGAAAAATATACATTATTTCTCTTCAGGTTTAATCCAGTCAGTATTCAGGACTGGAGGTTTTTGTACAGCTGCTCAACCAACTTCAGTCACTGTCAGTCTCTGCGAGCACAATAATAAACAGCAGAATCTTCACTCTTCAGACTGTTCATCTGCAGAAACACCTGCTGTCTGTCGTTGTCTCTGGAGATGGTGAACCGGCCTTGAACTGACTGAGAGTAGTATTGGTGTCTACCAACACCACTAACATAAGCAACCCACTCCAGTCCTTTTCCAGGAGCCTGTCTGACCCAAGCCATGTGGTAGCTGCTGAATGTGAATCCAGAGCCTGTACAGGTCAGTGTGTGGGATTCTCCAGGTCTTTTAACCACTGGTTCAGATTGTGTCAGAGTCTGACCATCAACACCTGTCAAGAGAATAAAAAGCATCAAGTGAAATAAGCTGCTGACTCCAATCAAAGCTATGTAAAATGAATATGAGTGAAAGTGTTGACCTGCCCAGCAGATAGTTAAAAGCAGCAGTCCTGTCCTACAGTCCATCATGTTAAACTGTGTGTTCACTGTTCTCTGTCATCCTCTCTGCAGTCAGATAAGTAGAGGTGGAAGACATCTTTGTTTTGACTCCTCCTCTCATGAAGGATGCAGCTGGACTGGACTTGTTGGTTTTGTTTGTCTGATTTTAGTATCCAGTAAAATTCATGACTGACCTGAAACATTCATTCAACCTGTATCTGATCTTCAGAAGCTGATTTTGTGATCTGTGAGTATACTGTATGAATGTGTTCATGAATGTGATTGACCATGATCTTGTATGGTGGATCTAGGGAGGGAGCCCACCTGTTCAGTGGTAGAGCTTGAAGTGTAATTAGTAGCAGCCTATAAAAGGGACCCCTCTCACAGAGACAAGGGGGACTGGTTGATTGGCAGAGCTGCTACCAGACCTCAGGCCACCAAAGCACATTAGTCAGGATTTCTTTTGTTGTGTCTTGTAAGTCCTTTTTTTGTTGTAATGATTTACACTGGTGAATAAACACTTGGTTGGTCTGAACCTCATCTGAGCCTCAAGCCTCCTGTTTCAATCCAATCACTGCCAGGCCATTCCAGCACTATATTAGTTGGTACAATATATATATATATATATATATATACATATATATATATATATGTATATATGTATATGTGATTATTTTGTACATTATATTATTATTATGAATTTTTTTTTATTCATCACAACAGTTTGTACGAGGATTTCCTCCAAAACAAATGCTTTAAATTGTGTTTTGACATCTCAACAAAAACATCTTTAGCGGACATATGTTGCTAGTTCAAATTAAATTAATTATTCATTATTTTTAAAAAAAAAAGATAAATATAACTCTATGCCATTTATTCAATAATGATGGAAGATACATTTGGCTTCTTGAAGTTGAATGTCTTGTTAGATTCAGTTTTTAAAGTCATGTCACTCTGAGATCATTGGATCAAATCTAAAGACTGTTTCTGTCTGTACTGTAACAGTAAACACAGCTGAAATCATTAGTGGTGTGAGGGCTCCTCTTCCTTTTGTTCAGGTCTGTTGGTGGTTTGTGTCCCTGTGGGGCCACGTACACAGTAATACACAGCTGTGTGGAGAGGATCTGATCAGAGCTCTTCTGTCACACAGACACACACTTCACTTCCTTATAAGGCAACACACAAGAGGATGTATTGACATATGACTGATAGTAAAACAGTTCAATTCAAATCAGTCTAAATGTAGAAGAAATGTTCAGGTATTGGTTTTCATTTCTCATAAAGAGAAGGTGGAAACATGGATATTTGAATAAATGAGGCAATGACACAAGATGACAAATGTACTTAGTGATGATCTCTAATCAGAATGTATTTAAATAGATTAAAATGAAGATGAAACACTCTGATATAGTTCTTGTATTCAGAGGAAAATATCCAGAAAGTCAAGATATATTTAAAACACTGTGTCTTGATGAGTTGAGTTTTTGTACAGCTGCTCAACCAACTTCAGTCACTGTGATTGTCTAGAACAATAATAAACAGCAGAATCTTTAGTCTTCAGACTGCTCATCTGCAGATACACCTGCTGTCTGCTGTTGTCTCTGGAGATGGTGAACCGGCCCTGAACTGACTGAGAGTAGTATTTGCTGCCACTGTTATCACTGATAGCTGCAATCCACTCCAGTCCTTTTCTAGCAGCCTGTCTGATCCAAGCGTTCCAGAGATGGCTACTGAACCCTGAATATGTACAGGTCAGTGTGTGGGATTCTCCAGGTCTTTTAACCACTGGTCCAGACTCAGTCAGTGTTTGACCCTCAGTACCTGCAGAAATGGAAACAGCTCATTAGTTCAGTCACATTGTCTTCACATCACTTTGTTTGTCCAACACATTTTCATGTCCTTACCAGCCAAGGTACAAAACATGATGAAGAAAATAACAGGTGTGATCATTGTAAAAGTCACTTGTCTTTGTCCAGTCTGCAGTGTGTATGTTAGACTGAGCTGACCTTTGCTCTGCAACACATATAAACACATCAAAGATATCAGTTTTGCATTGACTCCTCCTCCTCAGAGAGAAACACACCATATTTCACACATCTCTGAAAACTCAACTATGTAGATCATTATTCTACATTTGGATATTTACACCTTGAAGCTTCAACTGGACAAAGACACAACTCCAAATAAATGATGATGATGCTTCCTATTGACTCCATAAATAAACAACTTCATGGAGAAATAAGCTGCTAAATCAACTTCAATATTAATGATATATATTTCACAACTTCTCTTCAATATGTTACTGCAGTTTTTAACTTGATTCATATTGTTGTTCTCAGCAGCAACTGGACCAGTTTTAGATTTGGAATATTATGGATAAATGTCCATTTACAGTTCATGTGTCATTTAACACTGCTGTAAAATATCATTATTATCCATTGGTTATCCAAAAAACAACTTGTTATTGGCAACTATATAAAACAGGAAGTCACAAACCACAACCACAGCTGCTCCTTTCCTAGTGTGCATCTGTATTTCATTCTCTGTCCTCTCATTCATGATGTCTTGTGGCCACCTGTAGGTATTTGTGAAGTATTTGTTGAGCCTCTGTTCTTCCTTTGTGTATTTGACCCAGTAACACAGCAGAGTCCTCTGACTTTTAGATGGACAGTCTCAGATATCTCATGCTGATGCTGTTATCTCTGCTGATTTCTATCCATCCATTCACATTGTTGACATATCTATGAGCAGCTGCATCACTGAGTTTAAATCCCATCAACATTTCCACCTCCTTTAACATCATCATTTAGTTGTCTCTATATAGAAGCTGTGTGAGACTTCTGATATTTGATAAAATTAGGGAACTGATGTCAACAAGTCAATCCTCTCTGATCTGTGTATATCATCAACACTACAACCATAAGTCATTTAATCATTCTAAAATATCAGTCCTAGTTTAGACATCAGGTTGTTTTCACAACAAAATAAATAATCTCCAGTTTTATTCTGATCACTGAGCAACATTTTTTTTTAAATATATTTTCTGTCATCTCACAAAGTCACAATGCTTTAAATTTGTCTTTAACTGTCAATGTCTCACATTCCTAATCAGCCAAAATCATGTTTTAATATAATTCTAATCGACCTGATTTCATATCTTATATGGTTTGTATTTAGATGATGATTAAGTATCAAACATTGAGACAGAAAACCCAGCTGTCTTTGAGTCACATTGCTGTTTGTTGTCTGTGGAGGTTTTTGTACAGCTGCTCAACCAACTTCAGTCACTGTGAGTCTCTAGCACAATAATAAACAGCAGAATCTTCAGTCTTCTGACTGTTCATCTGCAGATACACCTGTTCTCTGTTGTTGTCTCTGGAGATGGTGAACCGGCCTTGAACTGACTGAGAGTAGTATTTGTTGCTACCACTAGCATAGATGTAACTGATCCACTCCAGTCCTTCCCCAGCAGCCTGTCTGACCCAAGCCATGTAATAGCTGCTGAATGTGTATCCAGCGCCTGTACAGGTCAGTGTGTGGGATTCTCCAGGTCTTTTAACCACTGGTTCAGATTGTGTCAGAGTCTGACCACCAACACCTGTCAAGAGAATAAAAAGCATCAAGTGAAATAAGCTGCTGACTCCAATCAAAGCTACTGTATGTAAAATGAAGATGAGTCAAAGTGTTGACCTGCCCAGCAGATAGTTAAAAGCAGCAGTCCTGTCCTACAGTCCATCATGTTAAACTGTGTGTCCACTGTTCTCTGTCATCCTCTCTGCAGTCAGATAAGTAGAGGTGGAAGACATCTTTGTTTTGCATTGACTCCTCCTCTCAGGAAGGATGCAGCTGGACTGGACTTGTTGGTTTTGTTAGTTTAAATTTAATATCCGGTAAAATACATGAGTGGCTTAAAATCGTGCAACCTCACTTGATGCTGCATTTTCAAATCCTTATTTCATCAAGTCATTTTTGGTTCATTTTTATTTATTGTAAAACAGTATATCATACTGAATGTCTGATTATTTCACCCAAAACAAATGGTTTAAATTTTATTTATTTATTTTTTTAAAGACAAATTGTACATTGTTTTTGTTGTCAATAATAATTGGAAGAGAAACTGACTTCTTGAAGATGAATATCTAGATGGATGATGGATGATCTAGATGGACTGTTTCTGTCTGTACTGTAACAGTAAACTCCTCCTCCAAGTGTTCAGACACTGTAATCACTCAATAATTCCTCAACAGTTTTTATGTGTCTGTGTCTTTTGCAAATTAATTGAACTTTCAGTCAATGACTGTCAACCCATAAAGAAGGATGAGAGTGGAGAACCGACCACATCTTTCTCCTTGCTCCAGGTCTCGGTGCCCGGCCATGTCTCTCTCCAGAATGTACAATGGGTGTGAGCCTGTGTGTGTGTGTGTGTGTCTCTGTATGTCTCTGTGTCTCTCTGTGTTTTTACGGGGGTGGGAGGGTTGGGTTTTGTCCTTGCTGTGGGGCACTTTGTATTGCTTTTAAAGTGTGAAAAGTGCCATATAAATAAAATTTCATTTGATTTGAATTTGAGAACATTCAGACCAACTGAGTCTCCCCAGTGGTTTTTGGTAACTTCATATTTTAACGAAGAAACTGCTAACAAAGACTCAGTATACAAAAAAGGCCAGAGCCGTCTCAGGAGGCTAAGGTGGTTTAATATCTGCAGGAAGCTGCTGGAGAGGACTAAGAAGAAGGACACCTCATGGCTGGACAAGCTGGTACAGAAGGAGGACACTGTGGTAGGGACAGAGCTGGAGTCCCTGATATCTGTGGTAGATGGAAGGACCTTGAACAAACTCTGGTCCATCATGAACAACATCCACCACCCTCTCGAGGACACCATAGTCAGACAGAGAAACTAGTTCAGTGATATGTAGTAAATCTATATATGCAAATATCCTACTGGACACGGAAGTTCCCTTGGGATAAATAAAGTACCTATCAATCAATCTGTCTATCAATCAATCAATCGATCAATCAGTGGATTTCTCAGTCTATCCATCATTCATATTTGATGTGTCAAATATATATATTGTCATGCACCTGTCTTTAACCTTCAATATTACCCATATTAGGAAAAAATACATGAAAGAGGCAGTAACAAAGCTCATCATCAGCTGATTGCTGTCTTCACTGTTTGTGTTGAACTTCATATTTTAGGTCTTCTACTGCCCCCTGGAGGTTCTAGTGGAAATAAATACTTGGATGTTTTTGTACAGCCTCTCTGTTCACTTTAACCACTGTGAGTCTCTGGCACAGTAATACACAGCAGAGTCTTCAGGCTGCACATTCTGTCCATTTAGAGTCACTGTGTTGCTGGAAGAGTCTAAGTTGATACTGAACTTGTTCTTTAGAGAATCTTTGTAGGATGAACCTCCAGTGCCTTTCACCCCAATCCACTCCAGTCCTTTTCCTGCAGGTTGTCTGATCCAACCTGTCCACCAGCTGAGAGAATAAGAGACCTGACAGGTGATGGTCAGACGTTGACCTGGCTGCACAGTCACAGAGGCTGGCTGTGTCAACTGTTCACACTTCACACCTGTTAAAAGAAGAAAATGTTTTCTATCAAATGATCAGGTTATATTAGAAAACAACATGTGCTGACTATCATCTAAAGAGACTCACATCCAGCTGCTAGGAGCAGTAACAGAGCTACAGGAAACATGTTTGTTGGTGAAGCTGACGTGCTGTGAACTCCACTGACAGTCTGATGGTTTTATAGCTGAGGAACATGGAAGGTCACTGAGTTTGCATAGAATGAATCAAACATGTGACACATCAGTGCTGCTCTAAGTGGAGCCAACAGAAAAGTCTGCTCAGTGATTCTCTGCAGAGTGAACACACACCTGGAAATCACCTCTGATCAATCATTTAGTCATGAAATGTAACTTTCCAACCAGTCCTATATCAGACATACTCTGCTGTATCATGTTGAACTGATTCCATTCATCATGTTGGGTAGAGAGTCAGGGTCTGTTGATCTGTTTCTTTGAATGAACACAAGAATAAACAGCATCTTCTTCCTGCTGCTCATCTTTTGTTCAAGGTAGAAAGATTTGAACTTTGACAATATCAAGAGTTTAAGAAACATTCAGATCAATGAGAACAGCAGAGAGTCTCTTTATGACAGTGAAGAGAGAAACTTGACTCTGACTGCCCTCTAGTGATTTTAGAAGAGACCCTGCATCATTTGATTTGGTCCTACTCATACAGTATTATGACTCACTTCATTACATGACGACATATTCACTACACTTCATTTGCAGGTTTTCTCTTAGTTTTACTTGTATTTCACCAGATTGTTGTTTTCTCTTCAACTATTTTATTGAGAACTGATCTTTATTGAAGTATTTAAAGTTAATACATTTGCTCATTTATTTATCACTTTCTTTTCTGTAAATGTTCACATTACATTTCACATTTATACCATTTATTTATGTTTTATTGTACAGAGCTCTAATTAAACTTCCCTTCCTGGTTCATTTTCTACATAATTAACAATTATTTATTGATTCAACACCAACTGTCTTAATGAATGTACTGGATACTGGATAAGACAGCAGAATAATAAGCTGCTATGGAAGTTGCAACTAAAGCAACAGCACTGTCATTTATTTGATATATTGTTTAAGAACTAATGGGAGCTTTAAAACCTGGAGCTTGTTAAAAGACCAGAGAAAAACTATTTAATAGATTACATGAATTAGTTTAGTTCTAAACTTGAGGTTCCTATACGTTAAGAACAGCAACTTCTTGTTTTAAAAAGTAGATATTTAATATCCAGTGGAATTAAAAAGATGTGAATTGGTTTTTAGCACATAAGGCAAATTCTAACAGAAACATAGAGTGGGAACGTGCATGAGATATTTTGAATATTAGTCTGAAAAGCTATTTATATTCTATCAGTGAGTGTCACTGTGACATCTGCAGGGTTTTTGTACAGCTCTGTGGCTTCCTGTATCACTGTGGCGCTCGAGCACAATAATAAAGTGCAGAGTCTTCAGTCGTCAAGTTGTTCATCTGCAGATACACTTGATCCACGTTGTTGTCTCTGGAAATGGTGAAGCGATTCTGGACAGACGTGGAATAATATTTATTGCTTCCACTCGGAGCAGATATATGGGCAACCCACTCCAGTCCTTTTCCTTCAGCTTGTCTGATCCAGTTGATAACAGCATCACCATCTGATATTCCTGCATATGTACAGGTCAGTTTGTGGGACTCTCCAGGCCACTTCACCACTGGTTCAGACTAAGTCAGAGTCTGACTGCAAACACCTGGAAGAAAAGCAGTGTGATCAGAACAGAACATGAAGCTTTGACATAGAACCAGAGGAGAGCAGAAGTGTGGTATTCACCAGAGAACAGCAGCAGAAACGTTAGACATGCAGTTAAAGTCATTGTGGAAATGAGTTGCATGTCTGGTTGGTGGTTTGGTTTCTCTTCAGTTTGCAGTCACATTAATAAAGATGGACGAGATCCAGATTTGCATTGACTCCTCCTCACACTGCATCAATACATAAATACAGTATCAGTATAGCTATGATATATATTGTAAAACCAGTTTAAAAATCAATGAAATATCAATCAATCAGGTTCACATAAAACACTTGAAACAGTTTAACTTGGACACTCTAGAGGAAAAGAGCAGAAACATGTGAACTAACTCTCTGTGTTTTTAGAAAGTTAGTCAGAAACACTGAAATACTCATCAAGTTCATTTCTGTGAAAGCAGTGACCATATACTGTCTTTATTCATGTTCTACAGTCACAGTGTGTGGTTGTGTCTTGCTGGTTGCTGAGTATTTGTTCAGGTCTGTTGGTGGTTTGTGTCACTGTGTCGCTCACACGTACACAGTAATACACAGCTGTGTCCTCAGGCTGCAGATTCTGTCCTGTTATTGTCACTGTTCCAGCAGAAGTGTCTCTGCTGTAGCTGAACTTGTTCTTTAAAGCATCATTTTGGTAAAGGCCACCTCCACCCCACATATAAGAAATCCAGTCCATTGCTTTTCCTTCACGCTGTCTGATCCAACCTGTTCCATAGCTGTCATCAGTCAAAGAATAACCAGAGACCTGACAGGTGATGGTCAAAGACTGTCCAGGCTGCACAACCATTGAGTCTGGCTGGTTGAGATCAATACTGTACACACCTGTGGAAACAGAAATCAACATTATCTCCATCATTCATCTGACTATTCAGTGTTTCTAATGTGTTTATTAGTGTGAATCCACTGAAAGCTGCTCACAGGATCCAGCTGCCAGCAGCAGCAGCAGCAGAGCTACAGAGAACATGGTTGATGTTGGAGAGGATCTGATGGGAGCTTCTCTTCTTCTGCTGCAGCTGACAGCATGATATCAAGTCTTTATAGGAGACTGTGAGGAAGGTCACTTTGCATAAAGGATACAGACACATTAGAAAAGAAGGATGGACTATAACGCTTGGATTTATGTTGTCTGAAGAAGCCATAGCTAGTTCAGATAAAGAGGACATTTATTTATTATTGAAGAAAAAGTGACTTTGCCTCTATGACTGGGTTCATGATGTTGACATGAAATTTATTGTGTGATTGTTTAAAGCAGAGAGAATATTTTGGAGATGATTTAATATGTTGAGTTTTCTTAAACTGTTGCTTCCTCTTGTGTCACTGTGTCTTTGGAGCTCCTTAATAAACATATTGAATCTTAAACCATCATAAACCAGCCTTTGATGACTGATGATCTATCACCACTATAATGGGCAGTAACAAAGCTCATCATCAGCTGATTGCTGTCTTCACTGTTTGTGTTGAACTTCATATTTTAGGTCTTCTACTGCCCCCTGGAGGTTCTAGTGGAAATAAATACTTGGATGTTTTTGTACAGCCTCTCTGCAGTCAGCAGGACAGAAGTACACTGCTCACACTGAACATTTGTATTAGGATATCCTGAGGAGGGAGGGGTTACAGTTTTGTTAGATCATCCTACTTTGTGCTTTTCATAATTTATTTTTATAAACTTTGAGAAATATGATATTTCTTATATATCAGCTGCTGGGTATTTGTGCAGGTTTTCTGATAAACTCAGTCTGAACTGATGTATATGAGGTCACTTTTAATATCACAATGCATCTGTAAACATTTAACTAGTATAATAAAGGGAGTGGCTGTGAGTTAAAGAGTTATAAAAACAATCAATGAGCTACAAAAATAAGTAAATTATTGTAACTTTTTACCATTTCCTATTACATGTTATTACTAATTCATGAACTAATTCAAAATGTGTGTTGTCTCTAAAAACACACACATATTTTACAGCTAAAAAGCAGTTTATCATAACGCCTCACAAGAAATATGTATAAAGAATTTTAATTTTACTAAAACGGCATCTGATTAAAAAAAAAACATTAAAACTAGCAAGTCATTAATATTCAGTACTGGAGGTTTTTGTACAGCTGCTCAACCAACTTCAGTCACTGTGACCATCGAGCACAATAATAAACAGCAGAATCTTCAGTCTTCAGACTGTTCATCTGCAGAAACAGCTGTTCTCTGTTGTTGTCTCTGGAGATGGTGAACCGGCCTTGAACTGACTGAGAGTAGTATTTGTAGCTACCACCACCGCTGCTAATAGTGGAGATCCACTCCAGTCCTTTTCCAGGAGCCTGTCTGACCCACACAGCAAATTTGAAATCGTAAATTTAACACCCTCAGAATCAAAACTAACACTTTTCCAGGGTTTATATGGGAACCACTGGTAAAGTGTTAAATTAACACTTTCGAAATAGTTAAAATTATTAACACTATGGCAGTGTTACCCAACAAACTCTTATAGTGTAAAATATTAACACTACAATGGATTAATTTAAATTATTAACACTATAACAGTGTTGCCTAAGAAAGTATTATAGTGTAAAATATTAACACTGCAATGTATGACAAGAACACCAAGTTGGTGTGACTAACAATAATCACTCCTAAAAGTACTGCAATGAAAAATATTTTATTTTTCCTTGAACAATTTCAAATGAATTTTAAAGAAAAATGGCACTTACAACAACCCTGTGCAGTGACCATGTACAATAGTGCCCAAAACATGAGGTAGCTCTGTAGTTTGCCCTATACAATGCAGCTGTCTGGCACAATATACAAAAATGAGTCTGAACCATAAGACCTTTGGACATCAAAGGGCTTAAAGTGTCTCAAATCATGAGGTCTAACAACTGAAACATTATGCATGTTGTCAACAACACGAAAAGCATGAAAATGCTCCACAAATATAGTCTCCATTTCTGATACCAAAAAAAAGACTTCATTTCGCAGAAAAATGCAAATAATCTTCATGAACACTGGCATATCATTAACAAAATCAGTGCAAACAACAAGACCAGTGTGATATTCAATACCATTATGTTTAACCCAAGCTGTCTCATGTATGTCACTTGACATATCAATCTGAAAATGCTCTGAAATCAAATCACCATTTTCAACATCAGTCAGTATTTTCAATTTGACAGGCCCAGACTCAATACCCTTGGCAGACAATGATTCCCAATGATAGGCAATAGCTGTTTGGTGTTTCTTTGCAAGGGACTTGGTTATGTTCTTGAAGTTTTTTAAGCTGGACTTAAAGAATTTGTGTTTTGCCTCATACCTCATACTCCAAACATGTACTAAAGGACCAATTTGGCGTATACATTCAGGATAATGGATCATGAAGTGGTGTTTTGGGATCAAATTATTTTGAGGATACAAATCGGTGAATAATCTATGGTGCTCTTCAATAAGATGTTTTAAAAATATAGTCATACCCTCCGTAATACATGGGGAAAACACAATGTTAACAATATGTAACAACAGTAACAACAAATGCCAGTGTGTGTCAGCTTCTGGTACAACATCTCCAAATATTAACGGCAGGTTACGAATAAGGCATAATGTTTGACTGGCATTCAGCCCAATACTATTGCCAGTACAAAACATGTTTATGTGTGTTGGACGATTCTTTCTATCCATGAAGCCATAGTTGAATGCATATACACGTTGGAGTATGTTTTCATCAGAAATAAAATTCTGTTTCAAATATTCAAACAACAACTTAATCTCATACTGTGCTACTCCTTCTAAGATATCATGCATTATATCAAACACAAAGTTATCAGATACATTGAAATATGTCAAGGAATTCAGTATACTATTGCGTTTGATCCCAAAACAAGAATTTTCTCTTGGATTCTCGACAAGATAGTTGTAATGATTCTCATTGGTTAATTTAGTGCGCAACATCACACGTGGATCATTTTCACTAAACACTGTTTGAGCGGTTGCTCTATCAATAAGACACATTCTGCAATAGTAGTTAGCAGTGAAAGATTCCACATAACCAAGAATTGAGTTCAGACCTAAGTTGTCGCCTGTTACTTGTGCTATGGTGCCATAGACAGGTTGTTCAGTACCTTGACATCTTCTACAAACGGATAAAGTATTTTGTCAATGCCATATTTTTTTGCATCTTGGGAGTGAAACAAAGAAATGAGATGGATGTTCATCAGCGAAGAATTCAGACGTGGTGGTAAATTGCGGAGTGTAAAATATAAACATCCAAGCTTATGAATGCCTTGTTTCGACCCTAGTGGATTTGATGTTTCAAAATCATCATAGTAAATTTGGATTTGTAATGCATTTTTAAATTTTGAATATAATGGGTGATTTTTGAAGTATTTTCCATCACAGAAATCTTTGTATAAGCTACCAAGAACAACAGATCTGTTAATGTGACAACAAACATCTTCATTCTTGAAAATGAACTCTAAGGTTTTTAACAGGGGTACATAAATGAAAGTGTCGTTTACTGGTACCTGCTCATATACTCCAGATACTTTGTTTCTCTTTGAATCATATCTCACTCCTAAGTGAATTTCTAGCGGTTCAACAACACCCCATTTTTCACTAAAATATTTAGTCCATTTAGAGTTTGTGTTTAAGTCACTGAATGGATTGAAAGTATTCCTGAAGATGTCTTCCACTGCATTTCTACTGGGATTATCAGTAGGCACTGCACTTAACACTTGTTCTTTAAGATTTGCATGAACTTCACTAACATACTCCTCCATGCTTTCAACAACAGATAACACAATATTGTTGGCAACACCACTGCCCTGTAACTTTGCTATGATTGAAGCGCACATATCTTTTGCCTGATCTTTTGACATATGAGATGTTGAAGGTTGACTTGACACATCTAGATCCATATCAGAGGCATCTTGTTGTGAGCTCTGTTCATTGAAGTCTGACTGATGTTTTTGCATACTTACATCATTGCTTGTTCCCAGGTTAACAGTACTATGACAAATATTTAAATGCTTTCTAAAACCTGCAAAACTTTTAAACTGCAATGAACACCCTTCTTGAGCACAAAGAACAACAAACTTTTTACCTGGATATAACCCATGAAAAAACTTAAGGTGCTGAATTAATGCACTAGGTGCATCATGCAAAGATTTGCAAATATAACACCTATACATAGTTCAAGAACTCTTTGCCTCTATTCAGGTATTTGGCTCTTTGCCATAAGGCTTTCTTTGATGTGCCAACACAAATACTGTAGACTAAGACTTTTTTCCAAAAAACAAAGATAGCCTATGCAAATAAAGTGCTGCATAATTGCACTAGGTGTATCATGCAATGATGTACACATATACATTGTATAAGAACTTGGCTCTTAGCTCCTGTTCATCAACTTGGCTCTCAATTCCTTCACCTTTGGACTTTCTTTAGTTGTGTCAACATCCACACCATAGACTGTTGTCTGCAGGAATGTGTACATGTTGTTGAGAGCAGCATCATAACTTACACTGAAAACGAAGTGCACCTTAAAGAGTTCATCAACAGCTGCCAATGACGTGGTTCCCTGGCAGGGGATGAGCTTCTTGTCTATCACAATGTAGTAAGTGCTGATGGCCTGCTTGCAGGTTCCAGACGCAAGAAGATATGGCTGGTGATGTCCCTCCTGGTTCTCAATGTGTTCGTCTAGGCTCCTACATGACTGTGGGGGAAATAATAAGTAACATAAGTAACAAGTTACATTGTAATATTGTCTTTTTGTCTGTGCCACATTTCCCAATTAAATTGCATACTGTGGCCTGATACATACCTTGTGAAACACAACTAGATGGTCCATGGCCTGAGCTGCACTGATCTTCGGTGTTTTCTTTTTAGTAGGCTGAGGTGGTAGGATATGCAGGAGCAGCAGGAAAGATGCCATATCACTGTCCCACTCTGTAAGAAAAAAAAAAAAAATATTTTTTGATCGCAAGTTTCTTTCCTTTTTTTAACCTCAACTCCCTGGCCATTTAACCAACTGCCCCTGACCGTCTCAGGGTTTCTGGGCCCAAAGGACCAGGAATCTGTTAAAAGGATAGTTCAGATTATTTGAAATGAGGATGTATGACTTAGTTATGGGGAGTCAGTGTATAAACTACAGTAGATGGAGGTTGGCACACCTCTATTTTTGAGAAGCAGAGACGTGTACCGGCATGGAAGCAATGAACTGCTGCAGACAGGGTCAGCAGCAAAAAATATTCTGTGCTCCTCTGCTTCTCAAAGTTGGGGCTGCATCAACCTCTATCCACTGTACCAATAAATACTGCATACGACCCCACATCAAATAATCTGAACTATCCCTTTAAGTACTGCGTATGACTCAATTTATTGAAATCATTTTATTTAGCCTTTAATAGAATACCTGGGCAATCATCACTGTGCTGTTTCCTGGCAGACTTCAGCAAACTATGGAGCACTGGCGTGGTAATCAGGCTCTCTGCTTCTCTGATCACCTTGCTTTTATAGAATGTATGCCATTTCTCAAGAAGTTTGGCAGATGTTTCTGGTCCAAAGAGGAGACAGAAATCTTGATGTATCTGCGGCAACAGAGAAATGAAAGAACATTTTTGGTTAAATTTACATTTCTAAGCTAGGCTTATAGCTAAGAATTGAAAATATGCCAATAATTACCAGCCCTTTCGTGTCCAGGAACCTTGGAAACACTGAGAGTACAGTGTGTGATTCATCACGATTGTGGATGAGGCGCTGTCTATACTCAAAGGTCTCCTTCATTTTTTGCAGAATAATTTTTCCATCACTCGTGTGGTTCATCAAAGATATAATCTCTTCACAACGTTCATCGTCCAACTGACCACCAATCTGAGGCACCTCTCTCTCCTGTCTTGGACCACCTCCTCTTGCTGTCTGCATTTTAGGTTCCTTGGACACAAGTTTTGTCTTTCTCTGAATTGTCTTGAGCCGCCATGCCAGAAATCCAGAGCCACTTTCGTTGTCATAAAAATGTTCCTTACAAAAAAAGGACAGAGACACAAGTAAACTTCATAATCAGCAATAGTGAATCCATAATTTTATTTGTGTATTAATTAGCAATAGGGGTACGGTATGGTGTCAAGCGTATCCACACGTTATTATTATTTTGTAGTGCAAAAATATATTTTTAACTAAAGTATGTAATTAAGAAAAATGCATAACTTACATATCCTTTCCTAGAGAGGGGATCTTTTAATGCAGGGAACAAGGTGACAATTCCCAACGCATATTTCTCTTTAGTGACTCGCTGAGGGATTCTCCTGCAAAGAAAAAAAAAGGGAAATTGTTCCTTGCTTACATGTACAAGTACTTTATAGGGCTGAACATTACTTCAATAACGTGAGTCATCTAGTGCAGAGTTGAGCTCATTACTGTCATTGCTGCTTTTTCTCCAATCGCAATCAAGCAACAACTGATGTCCTTTCCCAACTGGACATTACTGATGGCAAACTATCACTAATTTAGCCCCAAACCATTTACATACCTAAAGTTTAATAATCTTGGAGTATGTGAATTGATGTAAAAAGGAAAACAAAACAACAAGAGGTTCAATAGCTGTGAAATATCTAAACCTAACTTACCCTTCTGTCTCAACCATGTGTGCCGCAAGAATGTTAACCATCTGCCTTCTTGTTCTGTCACACAACATCCCAGTTTCTTCATATTCATCAAGCACTGTTGTCCCTCCTGGTTTTGTCTGCAGGATCTGCTTTATCAGCTAAACAGATAGTAACAATACTGAATAACGGAGTGAAATGGTACAATGTATACTTCTAACAAGGCCAAACCATCTGGCCTTGTCCCAAAGGTATATTTTGCAGTTTTGATTTAAACCTAGAGCAGCTAACTACTTTCAGATTTCAACATGATCAATGATTCCTAAGGAAAAAGACAGATTTTGAGAACACAACACGCTTGACATGTTTTTATCCTTACTGTTAAATTGTTGGATGGCAGTTTAAAACAACAACAACAACAACAACAAAAAGGACATAAATTAAATCAGAAAGGTGATACTGAAAATTTAGATACGATTTAAAACAAATATTAGAGGACAAACTCACATCTCTGGCTGAAGAACTCTGAAAGGCCTCATCATCCATTCTTGATCGCTTAAATGGTCTTGATGTTTCACTGTCGCTGCTACTAATGGACACAGAGAGGAAACTCCCGCTGGGTGAGGATAGTGGTGTGGATGGAGCTGATGACTGAGATGTGCCTGAATCTAAGAGCATAAGATATAATAAACAATTCACCTTATTTTCTGCATATTTGTGAATCATATCCTCCCTGACTGAACATAACAATCCAGAGAGAACTGCTACAATCAGCCAAAAAACAAACAAAAAATTATTAATCAGTTAACACTTTCCATCAGGCATCTAAACTCTTAACATGCTAATCTTAAAATACTAAGTAATAATAGTAATATTAATAATTAATTCCATGCAACAGGAGCATCTGAAATGACCTCTGTTGTTAATGCAATGTAAAAAATAATAAATGATTAAAGTTAAACTTTACCATTGCCACAACTGTCCTTGATAACAAAGCAAATCCCTTCCATTGTGCATAATTCTGCAAACACTGCTTCATCCACCTCAGTGCCGGAATCATCTTCCACGGTAATCTTGTCCACATGAATGGAGAACTTTTCTCTCACTTAGTGATGAGGTTAAAGACAACATCACATAGCAAATTGTTTAAATTATAAGATGTAATGACTTTCACTCAGTCTGAATTACTGGTTATTCATATAACAATAGCAACATTTACCTTCAGAAATGAATTCTTCAAAATCAGCATCTTGTAACTTGATGTATTTCTTGCGGTTTTGATACTGCACCTTAATTATCATTTTGCCATCTACAACATGAGCCTGCAGAAAAAGAGAGGGACAACAGGACATTTCTTAGATATCCATTCTATGCCTATTTAAATGTTAAATTCCTGTCTTTTAATAGCCTAAATAACATACATAACTTTCACTGCACTCAATGCTATATAGTGGACCAAAATATACTTTTTTGAACTGAAGCTGGTGGGTGTGCTGACGTTCTCTTTCTGCCTGACAGATCTGGAACTTAAAATACTGCTCCTCACACTTCTTATGATGACTGCTGTATGTTTGTAGCCTGTTAAACAAACGCACTGAAAAACACAGAATGATCCCGTTATGTCAGCTTCCATGTTAGAGCATACATTCTTGAGTTTTACTGAATAATAATTAAATATAACAGGTGTACCTGTATATACTTTGCCAATAATTCTTCCCTGTGTGATTTTACTAAACAGGAGTTCAGCAGTCTTAGGCACTGTGCATCAGAAAATTAGCCAATGTCCAGTAACAGTAACAAAATGTACAGCTAAATGAAATTAACTGTTCTCAACCTATTTTGAAACAACATTAATTTTCTGTTAACTTCCTAACATTTCTTATAATGAAACCAGTGTTGGCAGAATACAGGACTCCTTCACAACTGAACCATAATCTTTAAGGACCTTTCCATAGACATTTAAGTAATATATAACTTTATATGGCTATGTTTGCATTATGACACCTTAAACAGCCAACTATTCAAACTTTACTCACCGGCAGGCTGAGATGTTGACTGAAGACCCTCCAGATCGTGATAATTACTATGAATTAAAAGACAACATCAAATGAATTTAGACATTTGGAGGACGTGCAGTTGAAAGCTTTTCCCCCAAGACCCACCGGGCCCGTCAGCGGCGCGTTGCGTGAGCATCGAGTCATGGCGACTAGTACTCGGCCATTTTACGGGTTCAACGTCAAACCCCACCGGCCCCGCCGTGGTCCATGGACCAAATACGCCTCACTCATGCAACGCGCTGCGGACGGGCCCGGTGGATTTTCCCTGTTATTCTCCAACATAGTTTACTCTATTATGAGCTATTACGTGCTTAATGGTAATGAAACGATGGCGACCGATTTTTGAAACACCCGACCCACGACCGTGACAGTTGAAACTGTCGGAGTTTCGGAGAAAACAGTTAAAATTACTGTCTACTTAACCCAAACTGCTCAAATCTTCATTTTAATAATAAGTTTAGTTCAACGTTAGCCCATAATGTCTTAAAAGGAAATGAAATTAACGCTAACGGTCTGCAAGTCTGTATGTCTACTTAGCATTACCAGCAAAAACGGCGACGAAACCTTGTTAGAAATGCCAATAAAGTTTAATCTGTCTCCAAATTTAGAAACAACGAATCAGCATAAACACATTTTAATAAAAATAGCAATGACACAACGACTAATTTGATACAGTTTACTCACCAGTCTCTCCTTCTCATGCTCCACGCAAGTGAAAGAAAATGGCTGCTGTCAAATTTCTTCACGGGTAACCTGTCCAAGTGCCCGGATGTTGAAAGTGTCACTAATCAGTGTTAATTACCGTCAACTCCGTGCTTTTACACCAACACTCTTATGTTTTCTCACCAGTGGAGAGTTGATTCTGCCAGAATCAACACCAGTACCTCAACACTTTACTCTGAAACAGCTTAACACCAGAATTTTAACACTCGTGAATTTGCTGTGCAGGCCATATAGTAGCTACTGAAGTCCAGTCCAGATGTTGTACAGGTCAGTCTGTGAGACTCTCCAGGTCTTTTAACCACTGGTTCAGACTCTGTTATGGTCCAACCTTCAGCTCCACTCCAAACAAACAGAGCAACCACCAAGAGTGTCAGCTTTCTGTCAGCCATGTTGACAGTGTGATTAGTAGGTTTTCAACTCCCCTTTAAATATGATGTCAACTGGAGCCCTGTGAGAATTTGGTTACAGTCAGCTCCTCCTACATCACTCCATCTATTAAAGTCACATTCAAGATGCATAAAGGCCTAATTTTGCTTTTCTTTTCATTTAAGTGTTACGACTGCCTCGTTGGCCGCAACAAAACAGGAGTTGTACACTCAAGTGAAGCATAATAAAGAAACATTTATTAAAGTGAATCTCCAATCAGATGGGATGTGGAAATCAGAATCAGGGGTGTAGGTGAATGTATGGGTGTTTCGGTCAATGTGTGGTCCATGTTGTCAGTGCGAAATAAGATAAGTCAAACAAAACATTAGCACGCTGGTTTGGAGCCACCGAGAGAGATCAGAGCAGGCAGAGAGAGAGAGAGAGCTGGCATCTGGGAAGGCGGGGTTATATAGGCCTAACAGGAAATGCTGGCCAGGTGCTCCATGTCAGCCTAATGCACTGCCTCCAACCTGCAACAAATAAACACACCAACAGTACACTGCACGCCGACACATAGAACTCAGGCCTGGGGCCGTCACATTATGTATTTCACTTATATCCACATTTTAAATGGTAGCTCCCTGATACAGTACAATTGTATACATTTTATTTTCAATATATTAAATAACAGAAAATATGATTTCAATTCAAGATTCTTTGATTTCCATGTTTTTCTCTTGGCGACTGCTTTTAATTGAGGAATTATATTTCCAGGTTGTTTCTTCCATTCTTATATATCTCAGGAACAGGTTGAGTCTAAATCTCTCACTTAGACCCAGAATGAACTGAATAAAACTTTGAGGGTGAAAGGTCAAGGTTAGAATCTCATTTTATTCTGTTTTTCCTCATTTTCTGAAATACTATGTATAATCTTAAATCCAGACTACTGTAAACTAAAAAACAGGAAGATTACATATTTAAATGCCATTTCAGAAAATTACCAAAATATTAAATTACACAGATGTTTTTATTTTTCATGATTTCAACTCTCTCTCAAGTAATGAAAAGAAATAATGGAAAAAGTGAGAGATGTGTTTTCAGTGGTATAATTTATTTATTTAACATTTATGTAATAATTTTGGTATCATTAATCATTAGTGACTAGATTGTGTAAAATGTTTGTATTAAGTGTTTTTTGTCCTGTTTCAGCTACTCAAACAAAGGAGCTTTATCATGGATCATTATGTTATGGAGAACGACTGGAGGTTTTTGTACAGCTGCTCAACCAACTTCAGTCACTGTGAGTCTCTAGCACAATAATAAACAGCAGAATCTTCAGTCTTCAGACTGTTCATCTGCAGATACACCTGCTTTCTGCTGTTGTCTCTGGAGATGGTGAACCGGCCTTGAACTGACTGAGAGTAGTAGATGTTGCTACTGTCATCTTCAATCCAGGCAATCCACTCCAGTCCTTTTCCAGCAGCCTGTCTGATCCAAGCAGCATAAATATCATAACTGAACCCTGAATATGTACAGGTCAGTGTGTGGGATTCTCCAGGTCTTTTAACCACTGGTCCAGACTCAGTCAGTGTTTGACCCTCAGTACCTGCAGAAATGGAAACAGCTCATTAGTTCAGTCACATTGTCTTCACATCACTTTGTTTGTCCAACACATTTTCATGTCCTTACCAGCCAAGGTACAAAACATGATGAAGAAAATAACAGGTGTGATCATTGTAAAAGTCACTTGTCTTTGTCCAGTCTGCAGTGTGTATGTTAGACTGAGCTGACCTTTGCTCTGCAACACATATAAACACATGAAAGATATCAGTTTTGCATTGACTCCTCCTCCTCAAAGAGAAACACACCATATTTCACACATCTCTGAAAACTCAACTATGTAGATCATGTATGTGAGAACTAAATTTAAAAGATTATAACATGAATTATTAATAAATTATGTCTTCACTTCCAAGTGATAAAAATTGTTATTGTGAGTTTAAGTTTATATAAACTCAGTTTACACTGATATTTGTTGTTCTCAGCAGAAACTGTGGACCAGTTTTATATTTAGAATATTCTACATAAATCTCCACTAACAGTTAATCCATTATTCAGAGCTGCTATAGAAAATCATTATTGGAGGATTATTTATGTAAAAAGACAACAACATGTTATTGGTAACTGTACCAAACAGGAAGTGACACACCACAAAAAGCAGCTGCTCCTTTTACAGTCATCATCTGTGTGTTTCTAGTTACATATATTTCATTCTCTACTTTGATTTTTATTGTCATCTTTTGGTAATTGTGAAGTATTTCCCTAAGCGTCGACGTTTCCAAAACACAGAGATGGTAAATAGAGGAAGTAGTTTTTGTATGACTCTCCCAGACAGGGTCATTGTGGTTTTATTCATGTTGTGGGAAAAAAACGGTCACATTGAGGTGATGGACTGAACACTTAGAACAAGAAGAAAGTCCTCATGATGTAAATTATTTCTGCATGAAGATCAGATTAAAGGTTGGTTCATAATGAGGTGACGATGAAGATTAGTTTACACAACAGGTTGATTCTTATCATCCTATCTTTGGATCAGTTACAGAGTTTCAGAGTCAACATCTTGACCACATCCATATTAAAAGATCATTTTGATGATACGGTAGGTTTTTGTACAGCTGCTCAACCAACTTCAGTCACTGTGAGTCTCTAGCACAATAATAAACAGCAGAATCTTCAGTCT
The DNA here is from genome assembly GCF_963514085.1 of Chelon labrosus. Lineage (NCBI taxonomy): Eukaryota > Metazoa > Chordata > Actinopteri > Mugiliformes > Mugilidae > Chelon > Chelon labrosus. The sequence goes on from NC_140354.1 coordinate 22,077,846, forward strand.
TCAGACTGTTCATCTGCAGATACAGCTGTTCTCTGTTGTTGTCTCTGGAGATGGTGAACCGGCCTTGAACTGACTGAGAGTAGAAGATGTAGCTGCTAACAGAAGGATGTAAGCTGGAAATCCACTCCAGTCCTTTTCCAGGAGCCTGTCTGATCCAGCCCCACCAGCTGCTACTGAATGACAGTCCAGATGTTGTACAGGTCAGTCTGTGAGACTCTCCAGGTCTTTTAACCACTGGTTCAGACTCTGTTATGGCCCATCCTTCAGCTCCACTCCAAACAAACAGAGCAACCACCAAGAGTGTCAGCTTTCTGTCAGCCATGTTGACAGTGTGATTAGTAGGTTTTCAACTCCCCTTTAAATATGATGTCAACTGGAGCCCTGTGAGAATTTGGTTACAGTCAGCTCCTCCTACATCACTCCATCTATTAAAGTCACATTCAAGGGAATCAACTCACAATTTGACTTTTGGACAAATATTAAATGTCATTGTCCTCTCAGAGACACACAGACACACCAGTCCTATATTTGGTAAAATGAATAACTGATGTCATCAAGTCAATCCTCTCTGATCTGTGTATATCATCAACACTACAACCATGAGGATTTTATCAATTACAAAATGTCAGTCTTGGTTTAGATATCAGGTACACTAGTCATTATTCTGAGCATTGACTAACTTTTTTTTTGTCATCTCACAAAGTCACACCAATGATTAAAAGTTATTATTGATTGTGGACATCTCACATGTTTGTGTTTATAAAGGAGCAAAACTTTGCATAGAGCTCCCTCTACAGGTTTAAAAAGGAACATTCAGCAGTTCAAAGCTCTGTTCCACATCACTGTCTGGAAGCTTATTGTGGAGCAGATGAGAGCATGCAATAATATAAAGCATCTGTCCTCAGCCCTACTCATAATACTCTGCTGAGAATCAGTGTGGAGTTTGATGGTTTAATGGGACAGCTACAGGAACCAGGAGGACAAAGACAAAACTCTTGGTGGGGAACAGAAGGCTGAGATAGTTGACTGGAAGGCAGATGGAGCAGATGAGTCAGAGACAGGTAGGGTCGGTACCAGGAATTCTCACATGGCAAAGAACAAGCTGACAGAGGAGTGAGTGTGGAACTGAAGAATATATGCTGGCCTGATTAGAGAATGAGAAGCAGCTGTGTGCACAGGTGAGCTGAGTTGACTGATGAGGTGGGAGTGGCTGGCAGGCTGAGTGATGCAGAGGGGGAGTCAATGGAAAAGTACGTCGAGGGAGATGGGTGACTGGGCTGTGACAAATAATGTTCCCTCTGGTGTCACTGTGTCTCTGGAGCACCATAATAAACATATTGAATCTTGATCTGCAGATTCACCTGCTGTTGTCTGGAGATGGTGAACCAGCCTTTGATGACTGATGATCTATCACCACTATAATGGGCAGTAGCAAAGCTCATCATCAGCTGATTGCTGTCTTCACTGTTTGTGTTGAACTTCATATTTTAGGTCTTCTACTGCCCCCTGGAGGTTCTAGTGGAAATAAATACTTGGATGTTTTTGTACAGCCTCTCTGTTCACTTTAACCACTGTGGTCCTCTGGCACAGTAATACACAGCAGAGTCTTCAGGCTGCACATTCTGTCCATTTAGAGTCACTGTGTTGCTGGAAGAGTCTAAGTTGATACTGAACTTGTTCTTTAGAGAATCTTTGTAGTATGAGGAGCTTGTAGCTTTCACCCCAATCCACTCGAGTCCTTTTCCTGCAGGTTGTCTGATCCAAGCTGTCCACCAGTCGAGAGTATAAGAAACCTGACAGGTGATGGTCAGGCGTTGACCTGGCTGCACAGTCACAGAGGCTGGCTGTGTCAATTGTTCACACTTCACACCTGTTAAAAGAAGAAAATGTTTTCCATCAAATTATCAAGTTTAAAAGAAGAACTACTGACTGAGACAAACCCAGAGAGACTCACAGGATCCAGCTGCCAACAGCAGCAGCAGAGCTACAGGAAACATGTTGAGTCTGATGTTCTGTTTCCTCCACAGTCTGATGTGAAGTTTTTATATCTGAGTAGAGACAACGTCACTGAGTTTGCATACAGTCAAACATATGAAGCATCAGTGTTGGACTGTACATCTGCACAGTGAGAAAAAATATTTTCTAATAATCCACATATTTTACTATTAACTTTTAATAATATTAAGATGAATGAATAGGACATTTTAACAGCAAATTCACATTGAGTATTAAGATTAGCAGCCATTAAATATTCAACAACCCATGTTTACAGTGTGGGAGTGACACCATCTATTATGTTGTATATAACATAAAGACTATGTATAAAGAAGAGAACAAAGTCTGCATCAAAAGATCTGAATGCTTTCAGACATTATTGTCTCTTGATTTGTATTTATAGACGTTTAATGTCAGTGATCAGCTGCTGCTTTTAACATTTAGAATTAAAACTAACTACTATTATAAATTATTATCAAGAATACTGAATCATCAGTTTCTGCATGTACGCTTTGGTCAGATGTATGTATCTATGACAGATGCATGTTTGTCTCGTTCCTCCTGCTGTTCTCTTCTCTCTTTTCTGTCTCTACCCGGCTGGCCTTAGGCAGATGGGTCCCTCCATATGAGCTTAAGGTCCTGCTCAAGGTTTATTCCTGCTGGTTAGTGATACAAACTATCTCTTGTCCACTCCAGGTCATTGATGCAGATCTCATCTCTGTCATGTCAATATGTTGAGGCTGTACTGTGAGAGGGAACATGTACAACTAAAACCTCAAGCAGAGACAGGTGAACTTGATGTGTCCCCCGTAGACACTGTTCAGTGCTGAAGTTACCTCTCCTTGTGTTAGCCTGGCAGGAGAGAGGGGATCAGAGGAGCTGTCCAGTGCTGAAGTATGTGACTGCTGCTTGTCAGAGGCCTTGACCCAAGGAAAGTTATCAAACTCTTCCAGGTCTCTGGTCCTAGAGCTCCCTCTAGTGTTTTAAGGCAAGTGACAGTAAATTTCCAGTCTCACCTTTAAAAAGTCATGACATTGTTCATCTATTAATGTGTTTAGATGTTGAGTCAATATTTTCTCGTGTTATCATATCTTTTTTTAAGACTAGTAGAGATTTTTGTCTGGACTGGTTTGTTTTAAATTCATATTCAAGGGAATGAACTCACAATTCCTCTCAGAGACACACAGACACATCAGTCCAGTTGTTAGTTAAGACACAGCAGAGTCTTCAGGCTGCACATTCTGTCCATTTAGAGAACCTGCAGACACACAGCTCATTACCTACTGTCCTGCAGATACATTGTCTTTTTGATCAGCATGTCTGTAAAGAAAATGTTTGCTTCTTACCGTCCCAGTTAACTGACAGCAAAAGAAAAACAAGCACAAAGTCAGTAGTGATCATTGTGAAAGCCGTTTGTCTCTGTCCAGTCTACAGTGTGTATGTCAGTGATTTAGTCCCTGTCTTCAACTCTGGAACACATATGGAAAGATGGAGGAGGTCAGAGTTTGCATCGACTCCTCCTCCTCTTTGTGTACGCCCCTCTGATAAAATAGTTAAATACAAGGTAGAATAAATTATTAGAAAACTTATCTCCAGACGCAGAAACTACAAACACAACTGCACCATCGGCTGATGTGCCGCAACCTGGCAAACAATGTGGGAATGCTCCTGAACTGTTCCGCTAATTTTTGCAGAAGCTCAGCAGCTTCACACAATATGGCTTTAAAATAGCAGACGTAAGTTCAAACAGAGACCACCTGATGGCAGTCCAAGCCAGTTCATCATCTTCTAAAATACACTTCTGAGTTTCCCATCACTCACAGTGCATGCTCCTGGAAGGCAGTCCCTTGTGTCATTTGCTTGTTATCACCTGCTGCAGTTTGTCAGACTTTGCAGGTGCTGCAACGAAATGAAATGAATGAAAAGGAAAAAAACAAGAAGAATGAAAGGAAAATCAAATATCTTGTAAACCTTGTGCAAATCCTTGCTCCACCACGTTCTGCATCAAGACCAAATGATTTCATTCTGACTCAGACTTCCTCACCAGATGGCAGCATTTACTCAGGTTTCCAGCTTCTCCCGATCAGCTGGAATGTGAGGCAACGTGAGCCTTTAGCTCATCAACAAGCTGACATTTAAAACACGGGACAACAAACAGGCCAGATCATTTATAAGGCATGCACCATATGAAAAGCTCATCTCATACATACAGTAGAAAGCACATTTACTTGGATGGTTTTGAGGTATGTGAACTTGAATTGGGTGTTTTCATGTTATGCTTCTTAGACTTAGACTTTATTCATCCACAAGGGAAATTGCTTGGTCACAGTAGCTCAGATGCACATAAAAAACACTCTTGAGAACCACAAGAAACAAATAAAATAAATTAATTCTTTATGATTCCAATCTACACATTACGTTTGAGAGGGAAATAGTCCCAGCCTACAAGTGTTTTCTGATGGAAAGTTGGTCTGGGACTCCTCTGATGGGAACTCATTAGGGTCCTGCAAAGATCTGCTGGGCCAGTTAGATCATTTGAGCGGAGCTTTGTGTAGTGACAAGGTGGAATTTAGGAGTCACAGCAGCAGGGCCAGACGGATGTAAAAGTCGGTGTAAAAAAAGTAGAAGGCTAATACATACTGTCACATGTTCTGTTGCTCAATTTGGTTGATGAACTAACCATTTGCATGCGGAGGCGTTTTTCTCTCTGTGTCGGCTGAAACACGGCCCGTAATAAAAAATCCAGATGGAGTCAAGTCAAAGTTTATTTCTAAAGCACATTTAAAAACAACCTGAGTTGAACCAAAGTGCTGAACAAGCAGAACAATAATAATAAATAATAAAATCCAAGATATCCTGCTCAACATGGACTGAAGGCCAGCGAGAAGAAGTGGGTTTTCAACAATGATTTAAAATGCTCCAAACTCTGGGAGCAGCTTTGATATAAAAGGGTCGGCTGTTCCACCACTGAAAATGCTCTATCACCTCTGTTTCTGAGCCTGGATCTGGGGAGGACCAGTAGCAGCAAAATAATATGTGGGGGAGGTAGGATTTACTCAGAAGTCTTAATTTAGAAAAGCATGTCTTGACCACTGAACTAATCTGCTTATCAAATTTAAAGGCGGAGTCATCTATCACACCAAGGTTTCTTCCAACAGGGTGACAGTAGGAGGCTAGAGGGTCGACTGCCCTCAGGCTCCAGAGCCTCAAGTAAGGGACCCACCTGAGCTTGAAGGAAAAAGTCTCAAAGAGGAATTTATTATTGTTATTATTATTATTATTGATCATTTGAGGCCACATTTATTCTGACCTTTGCCTGATGTGAACCTCTTCCTGCTGAAAGCATGTGGGTGATTTCATGCCTGGATACGTGCCGACATGCAAATACGTAGCGCAGTGACAGATGTGTGCGTCGCTTCGAGGAAATCTATTTGCATTTGCAGCTCTGGAGGTTTCCACAAAGTTTCAGGCCTGCAGGTGTGGTCCCAGAGGTGCAGAGAGAGCGGGGGAGTGGCTCTCTAAAGATGACAAGTTTAGAAACAGCAGGAAACTGAAAGCCTGCAGACTTTAACTGATAACAGAAGTTCACAGTACGTTGACTTCACATGCTGTTATTTTAGATGTTCTTAGAGCCCTGTGTTGAGACTGAAACAACAGAAGAAAATCCTCAGACGCTTTTTGTCTTTCTCACACTCATCACTCACAATTCCTTCAAAAAACTAAATGAGCAAATATTATATAGAAAAAAGCATTTATTGTTAAACTGCAACTGAACTGTCTCTACTACAGTAAAAGTTATTTTCATTGACATTTTAACACAACACTAAGAAATACAACACATTCAATGACATTCAAGTTTTTTCTTTTTTATTTCTTTTTTTCAAATACAGTTTACAAACCTGCTATTTACAGTGAGAGTAAAAAATACAAAAGCAAACACATTAAAATGTATCATTTAAATGTCACTGAAACTCAAATACTACACTAACACATACAACACGTTAATGACATTATCCTGTAGACATAACACAGCTAAGTACAGGAAAACATATTCATTTAAATCAATGAGAAATGTGGTATTTTTATTTTCTATAGATAGATAGATAGATAGATAGATAGATAGATAGATAGATAGATAGATAGATAGATAGATAGATAAATAGATACTTTAATTAGCCCATGGTATTGATTTTGCAGATAAACAACAGATAAATGATAATGTACATGTTAAAATAATGAAAAAGATTCATGCTTCCATTCCATCCTTTAATGTTTCTTGACCTGAAAACAAAGAAAACATCAAACTATTAAAATGTATAAGTATTATATTCAGTTGTCCAACACAGACAGTCTCTGGTTCTTTAATGCAGTACATAGTTGTGGCTTGGAGAGCTACACACAGACTCAGTTATTTAATGAATGTGGGCTTATTCATTAATCAATCTTTGGACAAATCAACACTTTGGTTACATTGTGAGGGTAAAAAGGAACACACTGGTGTGCTCTGCAAGATAAAAAGGCCTTCAGTGCAAACCATTCATGAGCCTCTTAGGACAGATTAGACCTCTGGAAATCCAGGGCTGGAGGAAGGTGTATTACAGCTCATTAATATGTAAAGAGAAACCCCTTCACAACATTATCAAAGTCTGCAGCAGAGACTTTATGAGAGCAAATACAGAGGGCTCAGCACAAGGTGCAAAACATTCATGAGCACCAAGAATTCATGGGTCAGTTTAGACTCCCAAGTCAGAGCAATTCTGGAACCACATTCAAGAAGAAAAAGTGTGGGGAAGGCTTGGAACCCACGAGGTGCAAACCATTCATAAAGCTCCTCATAAACCTAGGCCAGATCACATTTGGAGGATATCACACCAGAAATGATCTGAAGAGCCAGAGCAGTTCTGGAACAGCATGTGGTCCATGAACATGCACATCTTTCAGTTGCACTGGGTCGGTAGCATGTATTAATGATGTGGTAGAAGCATTCTGAAGTGTATGGAGATATACTGTCTGCTCAGATTCTTCCAAATGAAGCAGAGATGGCAGATGATGGTTCACAGCACAGATGGACAATGAGCCAACACGTTGTCTGAATGTATCCCAGGGGTTTTTAGAGGTAAAGAAGCAGAATAGTCGTCAGTGTCTGAGTCAGTCACCTGATCTCAGCTCAACAAACAGCATTTCACTTGCTGAAGGTAAAACTAAAGGTAGAAGAGCCACAAGACATCTGCAGTAGAGGCCTGACAAAGCATGACAAAGCAGGAAACCCACTGACCCATCCCACCGGGATGTCCATGGGTTCCAGACTTGAGGCAGTCTAAACTTTTAACATTTTATTTAGGATGAGGTTTATTTGTCCAATCACCTCTGAGCCTGTGGAAATAAGGGACTGTGTTTGAAAAATGACTGTAACTTTATGATTAATGATTCAAAATGAAACACACACATCTTGGAAGTCATCACAATCATCCCCAACAAATTCACTCTGTATCTCTGGCCACTTTTGAGAGTTTCTATTCTCGTTTGTGAGGATGGGAATGAACGGCTCAAACCTACAGGACAAAATAAAAACTACATGTAGCCCTTTAAAAAGCTGAAACTCAGAAAAACTCTGCATGTTTACCTTGATCAGGCTGAGTATCATGCTATAGAGGAGAGAGAATATGAAGAGGACTATGAAGGAGGAGGATGTGAACCACAGGCTGCTGAACTCATCCTCTTCAGTGGCACCGTCTGTGCAGATCAGAGCAAAACATTCTAAAGAACAATAAGAAGAGGAAGGCACAGTATAGGTGGTTAGATGAGTTAGGTGTATGTATGCACATTTCTTTTTTTATTAGGGCAACACACTCGTTCTCTCTCAATGAACAGCTGAACAACGGAACGGTAAAGCGAGGCTTGTCTGAAAACTACTGGTACAAAGTGAGTGTTTGTGCTTGTTTTAAGATGTTGTCATTCACGTACACACGGAACAAACGTTTCTCAATGCAACATTTATTTGAAACAGTCAGCACACTCATCAAGCTGCTGGACAATGGGACAAAGACAGATTTGAAACACACCATGACGACAAAGAAAACAACAATGTTTGTACAACCACAGTGATTGAGGACATCACAGAGTGAACAGGTTTTCATGACACAGAGACTGAATGACACATCAGCACAAAATACAACATTTAACGTTACTTTGCTTCACATACTTCACATTCTTCACATGCATTACCGTTGGCCTTAGACACTCCTCGACGTTCCATAGCCTTATCACTACCAGCAGGCCAGACGTTACAGTAGAACGTCTTGTTCTGGTTCCACTTTTCCTTGGTGGTGATGTAAAGACTTGTAACTGAGTAGCCATTTGTGGTCTTCTGTGGAGGGAAGTTGACGCCATCAGTGTAGACTCCACCTTCTTCTAACCAGGTGATGTAGTAATCCTGCAGCACAGGACTGGAGACCAGACACACCAGAGTGACCTCAGTTGAGTTTTCTTTTCTAATGTCCTCATCTGGAAGGATGTGAACTGTCACTGTTGTCTTTGTCCCATCTGAAAGAGAGTCAAGGAGATCCATGACTGAGCTGAAGTCAACAACAACAGCAACCAATCCCTGTAATAGTCACTCTATGTTTAGTTACATACCTCCTCTCTTCACAGTCAGATCTTGGATAACTGGTGTCATATCTCCTCTGGTGGCAGAACATCTCACTGTGTTGACTTTCTTCCACTCAGTGAGATTTTGAGTCAGTTTGCTGGTTTTGATCTGTGCATCCCATGTGGTGTTATTGTTGTTTGTCACAGTCTTTCCATCAATCTGCCAACTGATTGTAGTTTCAGAGACGATGTTTTTGTCCTGTCCAGTGACGTTACACTCCAACTCTACCTCGTTGTTGCTGAATATTTTCTTGGGATTTGGTTGGTACAGAGTCACTGTGATGGGAGCTACATGAGGAAAAGCAATGAAAAAAACAACAATTAAAAAAACATTAGTGCTATTTTCTAATCAATAAAACGTTCTAATATTGTCTGTAGATGTGGACAGTCTTCTTAGTATTAGCTTCAGATTTCCATATGTTAATGACTGTTTACCTTTGGAGATCTCTTTGGTATAATTTTGTCCTTTGTGAGTCACCTCACAAGTGTACACAGCTTTACTGTCCCAGTCTGATTTGCTGATTTTCAGGACACTGACAGATGAATATCTGTTTTGAACTTTTTGGGGGCTCCAAGAAGTGAAGCCAGTAGGAGTGTTTCCATTCATTTTCCAACTGAATTGTTGTTTGTCGTTGTGAAGCTCCTCAGCAGTACACACCAGAGTCTGTTTGTCTCCACTTGGCACTGATAGCAAAGTTACTTTTGGAGGAACTGCAGAATAGAGAAAGAAATACATAATTATGTCATTTTATGTTTAATAATTGACAACATCTGCAGTCAATATTCATTTCCAGTTACCTGAGACTCAGATAGAAATTACAGAGAAATATTTTAAAATAAAAAGTTACATACGTATATTAAACTGCACATTCCCTCCAGGGTAAGTCACAGAACATTTAAAAGTCGTAGAATCCCACTCAGCCTTGGATACTTTGATCACACTGACTCCTGTATATTTGTCGGTATTATTTTTAGGTGAAATATATTGTTGAGGATCCAGACTGGTCCCTTTGGCGTTGGTCCATGTAAAAGTATGACTCCCTGGGTTGAAGTCATAAGCGAGACAGCCAACAGTGACCTGATCTCCAGCCACAGAATCACACTGACCCAGAGGGAACACAGTCGGTGGGGAAACAGTTTCTGTGAAAGAAGAGGAAGTTTGAAGTTTAAATGTTTCTAAATATATAGCTACACAAATGTGTCATTTCAGAAAACAACCTTCATTAACAGATCTAATAAAATCTGATTACAAATAACTGAAATAAATGCTCATCAAAGTTCTACAATTCTCAGCCGCCTCACAATTGAAAATAGTTTGAAAGTCAATATCATGAAGGCTGCCTTTTTTTTAATTTTGTGAATATGTTTAAAAAATTGATGTTTTCTTACATATCTCAGCCACGATTCAAAGGATATGGTTTTACAAGTTTATTTTTTTATCACTATTATTTTATCTTTGTATCTGGTAAAATACAATTATGTTAAAAAAACAAGAGAAAGAGAGCTTTTTAAAACGATTATTATTTTATTTTATTTTATTACTATGCAGTACAATTTCAACTATAAAAAATCTCAAGGTATTTTGTCTCATACTGCATCATGTCATGAGATAATATGATTAATTGGAAATAATTTAACTGCATCACTGCAAATTTGTGCATATGATGATTTTAATTTTCTTTCTTCTTTCTTTTTCCTCCTTGTTTCTATTTTTTAGTCAAGGTTGAGTTGTTTCAGTGAAACACGTACCGTTTCTTTAACTTCCTCTAAAATAAATATACCACACCACATATCAAGAGCTGTTAAGAAAAATGTAGTGACAAAAATTACAATAAAGAGAAATCAAGCTTTTTACATGTCTAAGTCATGATTTAAAGGATACAGTTTGTACAAGTTTATTTTTTTTTAGCGAAATTAATTTCTCTTTGTGTCCAGTAAAAACACAAATAGGTTAAAATAAAGAGGAAGAAAGAGAGCTTTTTAAAATTATTATTTTATTTTATATTTTATTATTGTGTAAAATAATTACATCTATAAAAAACCTGAAAGTGTATCGTCTCAAACTACACATCATGTTATTAGATAATATGATTAATTACAAATAATTTAACTGTCATTGCAAATTTGTGCATATGATGAGTTTAATTTTCTTTCTTCTTTCTTTTTCCTCCTTGTTTCTATTTTTTAGTCAAGGTTGAGTTGTTTCAGTCAAACACGTACCGTTTCTTTAACTTCCTCTAAAATAAATATAGCACACCACATTTTATTTCTAATTTTAGTTTCACTGCGGCCGTTTACACTGTTACATTCTACTCTGCTTTTATTGTATATATTGTATTTTATTGTGTAGAGCTGCTATAGTTTCTATTTTTATTGCTCCTGAACCAAAGAGCTGCCAAACTGTATTTGGTTGTTTTTCACCAGACAATGACAATAAAAAACTTCTTATTCTACTGTAGTTATGATCCATATTTATGTCATTTATACGCTATAAATACCAGATAGAATGGAAAAACATACACAAGCATGTAGATTTTCATCTCCCGCTCGGTAACATTAACATTAATATTACATCAAACACCGTCCTGAATTAATTGATAATGATTTAGAAGAATATTTTCTAATTATTTTAAAGAAACTGCCTCATTAAAAACATCTGGTCAGCTCTGTTTCATCTGCTCTGTCAGTTTAAATTTAAAGAACATATGAACAGAACTTTTTTTTTCCTCAATAAACACAATTTAAAATAAAATATAAAGAAGTCACTGCAGATATTATGTTTAAATGTGTCTTACCTGAAATTACTGTGACTGTAGTTCCTTTACCCCAGTAGTCAAAAGCATCACAGTGCTGCGTCTCCATTCAGTGGCTGAACAAAAACCTAGAGCACCTGGAAAAACAAGTAAAAACCTGAGAAATGGATGAAATCAACACAAATCCTGCTCAGTGTGATACTGTGGTGTCACCCTGTGAGATGAAGTTTTGTTCTGATGTTTTATCATGTGTCTAATTTAAGATTTACAGGAAGATAACGTTTCTGTTTGTACACAGACTTTGACTTGAAACTGTTAATTAACTAACTTTTAAATATAAAACCAGCTCATTCAAATAATCTAAACATATTAGTTACCTGATGCTCCAGCAAGAAACCTTTTCTTTCCTCATTTTTAAATAAAAAGTAGAGCAGAGTGAGAAGTTTTGTCCTCGTAGGTTTTTGTATGGATGTATATCTCAGTGCCACCCCATACCACAGTGAAAAACCCTCGTACAAAAACCTCGTACAAAAACACTGTTCCCGGGAGAGGAGAGAAAGGAGACCTCAACTGTCATCAGTTAAATTTAACAACTTCTCTTCTAATCAACAAAGTTATGTTTAAGTTGCATTTTTTTTCACATTTTGTCCATTTTTAAAAATGACTAACAATCATTCATTATTAATATTTTATGCAGTCTTTTCTCAGCGTCTCAGTGCCACATCTCAGTGTCTGTCTGTCTCACATTCACATAGAAATCATGGAGACAGTTTCTCAAATTAAAACTATGAGACTAATCAAGACTATAAAATGGCTCCAGACTTTAATAATTTCTCATTGAGCAATAGTTGTCTTTAATGGCCATGTGCCATTTTGCATGTATTTTTATTTTTCTGGAAATATCTGGAGAAATGGTTCACATTTATGTGGACCATTGACACAACATTAAACCACTAAATGACGACATTTTCTCGATACATAATAATGAAGAAAATGTTTGATTCATAAGCACTCACATTAGTGAAACAGTTTAAAATACAGTATTTAAAATGTGTTTTGTATGTGTGTTTAAGATACTACAGTAATACACAGCAGATTCACCTGCTGTTGTCTGGAGATGGTGAACCAGCCTTTGATGACTGATGATCTATCACCACTATAATGGGCAGTAACAAAGCTCATCATCAGCTGATTGCTGTCTTCACTGTTTGTGTTGAACTTCATATTTTAGGTCTTCTACTGCCCCCTGGAGGTTCTAGTGGAAATAAATACTTGGATGTTTTTGTACAGCCTCTCTGTTCACTTTAACCACTGTGGGTATCTGGCACAGTAATACACAGCAGAGTCTTCAGGCTGCACATTCTGTCCATTTAGAGTCACTGTGTTGCTGGAAGAGTCTAAGTTGATACTGAACTTGTTCTTTAGAGAATCTTTGTAGACTGATGCGTATCCAACACGTGCACCTCCAATCCACTCCAGTCCTTTTCCTGCAGGTTGTCTAAACCAATGTGTGTGGTGGCTTCCAACAGAATAAGAGACCTGACAGGTGATGGTCAGACGTTGACCTGGCTGCACAGTCACAGAGGCTGGCTGTGTCAACTGTTCACACTTCACACCTGTTAAAAGAAGAAAATGTTTTCTATCAAATGATCAGGTTATATTAGAAAACAACATGTGCTGACTATCATCTAAAGAGACTCACATCCAGCTGCTAGGAGCAGTAACAGAGCTACAGGAAACATGTTTGTTGGTGAAGCTGACTTGCTGTGAACTCAACTCCACAGTCTGATGGGAAGTTTTTATAGCTGAGGAACAAAGGAGGTCACTGAGTTTGCATACAATCAAACATATGAAGCATCAGTGTTGGTCTAACTGGAGTCAGTTGGACTTAAATCAGTTGGAGGTGTTAACAGTGTGTCTTCTGGAGTGACCAGAGAATGGAGATTATTTTATGACAGAGCTTGTATGGACTTTAATGTTACATCTAGATGTTCATTTATAAAACTCATATGTTTTATATTCACTTATCATGAAGTTAGTTCAGGTGAATGTAGAAATATTGAATCTAGTTTTATACAGAGGCTTTTAAAGTCAACTTTGAGTTGATTTTCTGTTGTCAGTGCTGTAAGGCTGACTTCTTACAGATGCAGGTGTTGCTGTGAGTCATGACAAATTATTTTTATTGACTGTTTCTTTGTTAAATGTCCGTTATTCAGCGTAGAAGTTGTTTTCAGAGCCTAACATGCTTCAGTGCTTCTCACACAGAGATCAGTGTTGTTCAGTTTTTGTACGGCGTTGTTGCCTCTTGTGTCTCTGTGTCTCTCGTGCACAGTAATAAACTGCAGAGTCTTCTTGTTTGAGACTCTTCACCAATAAATACACAACATTTAGGGAAGTGTCTTTAGTGATGGAAAACTGGCCTTGGAGACTTTGGGCAAATACTGTTCCAGTTCCACCATCAATGCGTACGATTCATTCTAGTCCTTTCCCTGGTTTCGACTGCCCTCTTGTGTTTCTAGAATGAGAACTGCAGCATTATTTTTCACACTTTACCATAAAATCTGTTTCTTTTATGTCCTTAATATTTGTGCACACAGTGTTATTCATGTCTGGACAATTATTGTTGGGAAGACTTTCTGAACACATTTGGCAACAATAGAAAGTCTATTGAAACGTCATTGAAAACAACCTCAATACAGATGAAATAAAATATATTTATTCTCAGGATCTATCATTCATATTCAATACTGGAGGTTTTTGTACAGCTGCTCAACCAACTTCAGTCACTGTGAGTCTCTAGCACAATAATAAACAGCAGAATCTTCAGTCTTCAGACTGTTCATCTGCAGAAACAGCTGTTCTGTGTTGTCGTCGCTGGAGATGGTGAACCGGCCTTGAACTGACTGAGAGTAGTAATTGCTGCTACTATCAGAAAAGATTAAACTGATCCACTCCAGTCCTTTTCCAGGAGCCTGTCTGACCCAGTTCATTGCATGATTACTGAATGTGAATCCAGAGGCTGTACAGGTCAGTGTGTGGGATTCTCCAGGTCTTTTAACCACTGGTTCAGATTGTGTCAGAGTCTGACCATCAACACCTGTCAAGAGAATAAAAAGCATCAAGTGAAATAAGCTGCTGACTCCAATCAAAGCTATGTAAAATGAAGATGAGTGAAAGTGTTGACCTGCCCAGCAGATAGTTAAAAGCAGCAGTCCTGTCCTACAGTCCATCATGTTAAACTGTGTGTCCACTGTTCTCTGTCATCCTCTCTGCAGTCAGATAAGTAGAGGTGGAAGACATCTTTGTTTTGCATTGACTCCTCCTCTCAGGAAGGATGCAGCTGGACTGGACTTGTTGGTTTTGTTAGTCTGATTTTAATATCCAGTAAAATTCATGACTGGCCTGAAACATTCATTCAACCTGTATCTGATCTTCAGAAGCTGATTTTGTGATCTCTATTTGTGGTGAAGGTCCTCTTCATCACTTGGACTGATTACCATACATCACACTGATAATGGGTTTTAGTAATCCTTGGATAGAATATGAAATAAATAACTTCACCACAGAAAGACTGAATCTATTTTATTATGGGTTTTGTTTGTGTTTCTCTTGGTGGGGCCTCACAGCTGCTACTGATGAGGGCCTGTCCTGTGAAGACAGACACATTGGTTGAAGAGGTTGGGTAGTGTTTTAGTGGTGCAATCTGTCTGTATAGTGGGAAATCTTTTGTTGAATAATGTTTCTTACCTTTGCTGTGTCTCCTAATGGTATTGTGAGTGTATGAATGTGTTCATTAATGTGATTTACCATGATCTTGTATGGTGGATCTAGGGAGGGAGCCCACCTGTTCAGTGGTAGAGCTTGAAGTGTAATTAGTAGCAGCCTATAAAAGGGACCCCTCTCACAGAGACAAGGGGGACTGGTTGATTGGCAGAGCTGCTACCAGATCTCAGGCCACCAAAGCACATTAGTCAGGATTTCTTTTGTTATGTCTTGTAAGTCCTTTTTTTGTTGTAATGATTTACACTGGTGAATAAACACTTGGTTGGTCTGAACCTCATCTGAGCCTCAAGCCTCCTGTTTCAATCCAACCACTGCCAGGCCATTCCAGCACTATATTAGCAGGTACAAAAAAATATCTCTGATTATTGTATGTATTTTATTATTATTAATAATTATTTTGTCATCCATTACAACATTTTGTACGAGGATTTCCCCCAAAACAAATGCTTTAAATTGTGTTTTGACATCTCAACTAAAACATCTTACCTTAGCAAACACATATTATTTGTTCAAATTAAATTAATTATTCATTATTTAAATAAGAAGACAAATGATACATGTTTGCTATTTATTCAATAATGTAACAGTAAACACAGCTGAAATCATTAGTGGTGTGAGGGCTCCTCCTCTGGTGGTTTCATGTTCCAAGTGTTCAGACACTGAGAGGTTTTTGTTCAGGTCTGTTGGTGGTTTGTGTCACTGTGGGGCCACGTACACAGTAATACACAGCTGTGTCCTCAGGCTGCAGATTCTGTCCTGTTATTGTCACTGAGCTGGTTGAAGTGTATGTGTGATAAAGGAACTTATTCTTTAAAGCATCATTTTGGTAAAAGTCTCCTCCACCCCATCGATGACAAATCCAGTCCATTGGTTTTCCTTCACTCTGTCTGATCCAACCTGTTGCATAGCTGCTATCAGTCAAAGAATAACCAGAGACCTGACAGGTGATGGTCAAAGACTGTCCAGGCTGCACAACCATTGAGTCTGGCTGGATGAGATCAATACTGTACACACCTGTGGAAACAGAAATCAACATTATCTCCATCATTCATCTGACTATTCAGTGTTTCTAATGTGTTTATGTTATGCCCCGTCTAGGGGTGTCTGGGACACAACATGAGTAAAGGCCCCCATCTTCCCCAAGTCCCAAGTAGCCACCAAAACACTATCGATTGCAATGTAAAGAAAGGATTTATTTACAGAAAAATAAAACTATTTAACAATGAGTGGATGTATCGTCGGGGTGGACCAAGGCCAAAATAACAAACAAAACAACCCTACTTAGAAATAAATCAAATTACCTAAACAATGCAAACAAAAGACAAAACACTTACCTCCCTATCTAAATAAACAGGAGAAAATAAGGGAACAAAACTGGCAGTCCACCCCTACTACTCAAAGTAAACGAACAAACAAAACTCAGAGAGAACAAAGAAACAAAACTGTGGCCGGTTGGGAGATGAGGAGGATGAGGAGAATCCTGCTGCACGCGCAGGCGCGCCATCTTGGCCGCTTTTAAATGAGGGAGCTCCGTGCTGCAGCCAATCAGGAGCCAGGACCGGGACCTTCCCACCAATCACCTCACAGATGTTGCACACACCTACTCAATATAAAGAAAAACAAACAACAACTAATAACCATTACGACGACAGGCGTAACAGTTTATTAGTGTGAATCCACTGAAAGCTGCTCACAGGATCCAGCTGCCAGCAGCAGCAGCAGCAGCAGCAGAGCTACAGAGAACATGGTTGATGTTGGAGAGGATCTGATCAGAGCTCTTCTGTCACACAGACACACACTTCATTTCCTTATGAGGCAACACACAAGAGGATGTGTTTACATATGACTGATAGTAAAACAGTTCAATTCAGATCAGTCTAAATGTAGAACAAATGTTGGTTTTCATGTCTCATAAAGAGAAGATGGAAACATGGATATTTGAATGAATGAGGCAATGACACAAGACGACAAATGTACTTAGTGATGATCTTTAATCAGAATGTTTTTAAATAGATTAAAATGAAGATGAAAGGCTCTGATATAGTTCTTATATTTAGAGGAAAATATCAAGAAAGCCAAGACATATTTAAAGCACTGTGTCTTGATGCGATGAGTTTTTGTACAGCTGCTCAACCAACTTCAGTCACTGTGGTTCTCTCGCTCACAATAATAAACAGCAGAATCTTCAGTCTTCAGACTGTTCATCTGCAGATACACCTGCTTTCTGTTGTTGTCTATGGAGATGGTGAACCGGCTTTGAACTGACTGAGAGTACCAGATGTTACCACCAGCATTATTGATATTAGCAAGCCACTCCAGTCCTTTTCCAGCAGCCTGTCTGATCCATTCAGCATGAATATCACTACTGAACCCTGAATATGTACAGGTCAGTGTGTGGGATTCTCCAGGTCTTTTAACCACTGGTCCAGACTCAGTCAGAGTCTGACCATCAACACCTGTCAAGACAAAGAAAGAAAACTGTCACTAGTTTGTAGCTTTTTCAAAACATCTTCAGTTCAAGATGAGTGAAAGTGTTGACCTGCCCAGCAGATAGTTAAAAGCAGCAGTCCTGTCCTACAGTCCATCATGTTAAACTGTCCAGTCTGCAGTGTGTATGTTAGACTGAGCTGACCTTTGCTCTGCAACACATATAAACACATCAAAGATATCAGTTTTGCATTGACTCCTCCTCCTCAAAGAGAAACACACCATATTTCAGTTTATATATAAACTCAGTTTAAACTGATATGTGTTGTTCTCAGTAGAAACTGTGGACCAGTTTTATATTTGGAATATTCTGTATAAATCTCCACTAACAGTTAATCCATCATTCAAAGCTGCTATAGAAAATCATTATTGGAGGATTATTTATGTAAAAAGACAACAACATGTTATTGGTAACTGTACCAAACAGGAAGTGACACACCACAAAAAGCAGCTGTTCCTTTTACAGTCATCATTTGTGTGTTTCTAGTTACATGTATTTCATTCTCTACTTTGATTTTTATTGTCATCTTTTGGATTGTGAAGTATTTTCCTAAGTGTCCATGTTTCTAAAACACAGAGATGGTAAATAGAGGAAGTAGTTTTTGTTTGACTCTCCCAGACAGAGTCATTGTGTGTGTTTGTGTATTCACAGGTTTTTATTCATGTTGGGGGAAACAAATGGTCACATTGTGGTGATGGACTGAACATTTAGAACAAGAAGAAAGTCCTCATGATGTAAATTATTTCTGCATGAAGATTGTTAGAGAATAATTTCTCTTGCCTATGGATAGTTTGTGTAGTTAATGTTAGATTATTGCTGGGGTCAGTTATCTGCCCTACTTTCTCTCTGAGGAACATGCCAAGGCCATGGTCCCTCTTTGGTGTCTTCAATCTCGCTCTCTGGTTGTCTAAAGACACAGCTGTAGAGTTAGATGGAAGACACTTTGTATTTCCTAGCTGGTGTGAATGCTTATCTTCATGTTTATGTACAACAGCCAATTGGATGTTAACACATCTCCTGTTTGCTGCCTCAGCCCACCTTTCTAGTATAAGAATCTAAGCTTTACTGTTTGTCCCTTAGAATTGAGATGGACTCATGCACTTATGTTGTGATGACGAATCTTCTGTTCTCCTCTTATACGAGCCTAAATAAACTCCTTCAGCATAAGACATACAGGACTCTGGTACTTCTTCTTCTTCATCGGCATCACCACAAATTCCTCCCTAACAAAGATCAGATTCAAGTTTCAAGTAGTTTACACAACAGGTTGATTCTTTTCATCCTATCTTTGGATCAGTTTCAGAGTCAACATCTTGACCTCATCCATATTAACACATAGAAAGTTTACAGTTTAAACAAGGAATGTCATCCTAAAAGATCATTTTGATAATACGGTAGGTTTTTGTACAGCTGCTCAACCAACTTCAGTCACTGTGACTCTCTAGCACAATAATAAACAGCAGAATCTTCAGTCTTCAGACTGTTCATCTGCAGATACACCTGCTTTCTGCTGATGTCTCTGGAGATGGTGAACCGGCCTTGAACTGACTGAGAGTAGAAGATGACACCACTGTAACTACTAATGTAAGCAATCCACTCCAGTCCTTTTCCAGCAGCCTGTCTGACCCAAACAGCATCAATAACACTACTGAACCCTGAATATGTACAGGTCAGTGTGTGGGATTCTCCAGGTCTTTTAACCACTGGTCCAGACTCAGTCAGTGTTTGACCCTCAGTACCTGCAGAAATGGAAACAGCTCATTAGTTCAGTCACATTGTCTTCACATCACTTTGTTTGTCCAACACATTTTCATGTCCTTACCAGCCAAGGTACAAAACATGATGAAGAAAATAACAGGTGTGATCATTGTAAAAGTCACTTGTCTTTGTCCAGTCTGCAGTGTGTATGTTAGACTGAGCTGACCTTTGCTCTGCAACACATATAAACACATCAAAGATATCAGTTTTGCATTGACTCCTCCTCCTCAAAGAGAAACACACCATATTTCACACATCTCTGAAAACTCAACTATGTAGATCATTATTCTACATTTGGATATTTACACCTTGAAGCTTCAACTGGACAAAGACACAACTCCAAATAAATGATGATGATGCTTCCTATTGACTCCATAAATAAACAACTTCATGGAGAAATAAGCTGCTAAATCAACTTCAATATTAATGATATATATTTCACAACTTCTCTTCAATATGTTACTGCAGTTTTTAACTTGATTCATGTTGTTGTTCTCAGCAGCAACTGGACCAGTTTTAGATTTGGAATATTATGGAGAAATGTCCACTTACAGTTCATGTGTCATTCAACACTGCTGTAAAATATCATTATTATCCATTGGTTATCCAAAAAACAACTTGTTATTGGCAACTACATGAAACAGGAAGTCACAAACCACAACCACAGCTGCTCCTTTCCCAGTGCATCTGTATTTCATTCTCTATCCTCTCATTCATGATGTCTTGTGGCCACCTGTAGGTCATTGTGAAGTATTTGTTGAGCCTCTGTTCTTCCTTTGTGTATTTGACCCAGGAACACAGCAGAGTCCTCTGACTTTAAGATGGACAGTCTCAGATATCTCATGCTGATGCTGTCATCTCTGCTGATTTCTATCCATCCATTCACACTGTTGACATATCCATGAGCAGCTGCATCACTGAGTTTAAATCCCATCAACATTTCCACCTCCTTTAATATCATCATTTAGTTGTCTCTATATAGAAGCTGTGTGAGACTTCTGATATTTGGTAAAATTAGGGAACTGATGTCAACAAGTCAATCCTCTCTGATCTGTGTATATCATCAACTCTACAACCATGAGTCATTTAATCATTCTAAAATATTCTGATCACTGAGCAACATTTATTTTCAATGTAATTTCTGTAATCTCACAAAGTCACACCAATGCTTTAAATTTGTTCATGACTGTCAACGTCTCACGTTCCTAATCAGCCAAAATCATGTTTTAATATAATTCTGATCGACCTGAATTCATATCTTATATGGTTTGTACTTAAATGATGATTAAGTATCAAACACTGAGACAGAAAACCCAGCTGTCTCTGAGTCTCATTGCTGTTTGTTGTCTGTGGAGGTTTTTGTACAGCTGCTCAACCAACTTCAGTCACTGTGAAACTCGAGCACAATAATAAACAGCAGAATCTTCAGTCTTCAGACTGTTCATCTGCAGATACAGCTGCTGTCTGTTGTTGTCTCTGGACATGGTGAACCGACCTTGGACTGACTGAGAGTAGTATTTGTTGCTACCATCAGTATAGATGAAACTGATCCACTCCAGTCCTTTTCCAGGAGCCTGTCTGACCCAGGCCATCTGGAAGCTGCTGAATGTGTATCCAGAGCCTGTACAGGTCAGTGTGTGGGATTCTCCAGGTCTTTTAACCACTGGTTCAGATTGTGTCAGAGTCTGACCATCAACACCTGTCAAGAGAATAAAAAGCATCAAGTGAAATAAGCTGCTGACTCCAATCAAAGCTATGTCAAATGAAGATGAGTGAAAGTGTTGACCTGTCCAGCAGATAGTTAAAAGCAGCAGTCCTGTCCTACAGTCCATCATGTTAAACTGTGTGTCCACTGTTCTCTGTCATCCTCTCTGCAGTCAGATAAGTAGAGGTGGAAGACATCTTTGTTTTGCATTGACTCCTCCTCTCAGGAAGGATGCAGCTGGACTGGTCTAGTTGGTTTTGTTATTTTAAATTTAATATCCAGTAAAATTCATGACTGGCTTAAACAAATTATGCAACCTCATTTGATGCTGCATTTTCAAAACCTTTCTTCATCAAGTCATTTTTGGTTCATTTGTATTTATTAGAAAACAGTATATCATACTGAATGTCTGATTATTTCACCCAAAACAAATGCTTTCAATTATTTTCAAAAAAAGACAAATTGTACATATGTTTTCTGTCCATAATAATTGGAAGAGAAACTGACTTCTTGAAGATGAATATCTAGATGGATGATTGATGATCTAGATTTTGCCTCGCTGACATCAATTCCTGGATGCAGATCAACTTCCTCAAACTAAACTGTGACAAATCAGACCTAATCATTATCGGCCCCAAATCCCTCAACAACACCACAGACAGTTTCCGCCTCACCATCGACAACTCCACCTTGTCTCCATCCCCCTACAGTCGCAACCCCGGAGTCATCTTTGACAGTAACCTCTCCTTTGATCATCACATCAGTCAAATCACCAGAACTGCCTTCTTCCACCTCAAGAACATTGCCCGACTCCGTCCATCACTCTCCTTCTCTGCTGCTGAAACCCTCATTCACACCTTCATCACTTCCAGAATTGACAACTGCAACAGCATCCTCTATGGCACACCATCCAAAACTTTAAATAAACTTCAGTACATCCAAAATTCTGCTGCACGTCTGCTCACCCACACCCGCTCCCGTGATCACATCACTCCTGTCCTCCAGAAACTCCACTGGCTCCCAGTTCCACAGCGTATTCAGTTCAATATTATCCTCCTCCTCTCACACAAAGCCCTCCATAATCAGGCCCCTTCCTATCTCACTGACCTGCTCCATCGCCACAATTCATCCCGCAGCCTCCTTTCATCTGACGCAAACCTCCTTACTCCACCACTCAGGACCAAACACCGAACCTGGGGTGACAGAGCCTTCTCTGCAGCTGCCCCCTCCCTCTGGAACTCTCTCCCCAAACACATCCGCGACTGGACCGACCTTCCTACCTTCAAATCTCTGACAAAAACACATCTTTTTAAAATTGCTTTTAATGTTTAGCTCAGTCTATTCTGTTTTTAGTGTTCTATTTCATATTGTTTTACTGATTTGATGTTCTTTTTATGTAAAGTGTCTTTGAGTATCTTGAAAAGCGCTTTTAAATAAAATGTATTATTATTATTATTATAGATGGACTGTTTCTGTCTGTACTGTGACAGTAAACTCCTCCTCCAAGTGTTCAGACACCGTAATCCCTCAATAATTCCTCTGTTTTTATATGTTTGTGTCCTTTGCAAATTAATTGAACTTTTAGTCAATGACCGTCAACCCATAAAGACAGATGAGAGTGGAGAACATTCAGACCAACTGAGGCTCCCCATATTTTAATGAAGAAACTGCTAACATAGACTCAGTACACAACAAAGGTCAGAGCCGTCTCAGGAGGCTAAGGTGGTTTAATATCTGCAGGAAGCTGCTGGACATGTTCTACCAGACTATTGTTGACAGTGTCCTCTTCTACGCTGTGGTGTCCTGGGGAGGCAGCACTAAGAAGAAGGACACCTCACGGCTGGACAAGCTGGCACAGAAGGAGGACTCTGTGGTAGGGACAGAGCTGGAGTCCCTGATATCTGTGGTAGATGGAAGGACCTTGAACAAACTCTGGTCCATCATGAACAACGTCCACCACCCTCTATAGGACACCATAGTCAGACAGAGAAGCTTGTTCACTGATATGTAGTAAATCTATATATAATCAACTATCCTACTGGACACAGACACAGTTCCCTCGGGATAAATAAAGTACCTGTCAGTCAATCTGTCTATCTATCAATCAATCGATCAATCAATGGATTTCTCAATCTATCTACTGTATCTATCTAGCTCAATTAATTGATGTGTCAAATATATATATTATCATGCACCTGTCTTTAACCTTCAATATTACCCATATGAGGAAAAAATACATGAAACAGGCAGCAACAAAGCTCATCATCAGCTGATTGCTGTCTTCACTGTTTGTGTTGAACTTCATATTTTAGGTCTTCTACTGCCCCCTGGAGGTTCTAGTGGAAATAAATACTTGGATGTTTTTGTACAGCCTCTCTGTTCACTTTAACCACTGTGAGTCTCTGGCACAGTAATACACAGCAGAGTCTTCAGGCCGCACATTCTGTCCATTTAGAGTCACTGTGTTGCTGGAAGAGTCTACGCTGATACTGAACTTGTTCTTCAGTGAATCTTTGTAGTATGTGGTGTATCCATGAGCTGCACTTCCAATCCACTCCAGTCCTTTTCCTGCAGGTTGTCTGATCCAAGCTGTGTAGTAGCTGCTAACAGAATAAGAGACCTGACAGGTGATGGTCAGACGTTGACCTGGCTGCACAGTCACAGAGGCTGGCTGTGTCAACTGTTCACACTTCACACCTGTTAAAAGAAGAAAATGTTTTCTATCAGCTGATCAGGTTATATCAGAAAACAACATGTGCTGACTATCATCTAAAGAGACTCACATCCAGCTGCTAGGAGCAGTAACAGAGCTACAGGAAACATGTTTGTTGGTGAAGCTGACTTGCTGTGAACTCCACTCCACAGTCTGATGGGAAGTTTTTATATCTGAGGAACAAAGGAGGTCACTGAGTTTGCATACAGTCAAACATATGAAGCATCAGTGTTAATGTTCCATCTAGATGTTCATTTAGTAAACTCATAGTGCTGTTCTAACTGGAGCCAGTTTAAGAGTCTGACTTTTTTATGTTCAGTGTTAAAACATGTTTGCTGCACATGTGGTTCTTTGTTTAAATCAGTTATTTGATTGTAACACTTTCAAATTAAACTCAGTGACTTCTTCAAAGAATACATTCTACTGCTGATAGAATTTCCCATCAATAATGAAGGAAAACATTTCCAATAACCAAAGAAACTAACAGAGCCACCACCAGGATCAGTGCTTTATTTTAGTCTTTAACATGTTTTCAAATGATTCAAATGCTTTTTAAACATCATGTCCTGACTGACCTGCAGCATTTCTGTGTCTCCTCTTTGGACTGTACCTCTTTATTGCTGCACACTGTAGTTGTGACAGTAAAATAATAAAGACCTCTCTCTTGACTGGTTAAATTCCATTAACATGAATATCAGTTCAATCCTCTTCATACTATTTCATCAGTGTCCCATTTTACTGTGAGTAGTGTTTGGTCACATGTGTTATTTGTGCAGCTCTGATGGTGGTTTCAGCTGCAATGAGTTTAACTCACAACCAATAATACACATCTCTGACCTTTCTCCAAGTTAGTTATGAACAATTAAATACTGAACAAGTTCATTTCTGTGAAAGCGGTGACCATATACTGTCTTTATTCATGTTCACAGTCACAGTGTGTGGTTGTGTCTTGCTGGTTGCTGAGTATTTGTTCAGGTCTGTTGGTGGTTTGTGTCACTGTGGGCTGACGTACACAGTAATACACAGCTGTGTCCTCAGACTGTCACTGGTCCAGCAGAAGTGTCTCTGCTGTAGCTGAACTTGTTCTTTAAAGCATTGTTTTGCTGAAGGCCACTTGTACCCCACATATGAAAAATACAGTCCATTGGTTTTCCTTCACGCTGTCTGATCCAACCTGTTGCATAGCTGTTATCAGTCAAAGAATAACCAGAGACCTGACAGGTGATGGTCAAAGACTGTCCAGGCTGCACAACCATTGAGTCTGGCTGGATGAGATCAATACTGTACACACCTGTGGAAACAGAAATCAACATTATCTCCATCATTCATCTGACTATTCAGTGTTTCTAATGTGTTTATTAGTGTGAATCCACTGAAAGCTGCTCACAGGATCCAGCTGTCAGCAGCAGCAGCAGCAGCAGCAGCGCTCCAGAGAACATGGTTGATGTTGGAGAGGATCTGATGGGAGCTTCTCTTCTTCTGCTGCAGCTGACAGCATGATATCAAGTCTTTATAGGAGACTGTGAGGAAGGTCACTTTGCATAAAGGATACAGACACATTAGAAAAGAAGGATGGACTATAACGCTTGGATTGATGTTGTCTGAAGAAGCCATAGCTAGTTCAGATAAAGAGGACATTTATTTATTATTGAAGAAAAAGTGACTTTGCTTCTATGACTGGGTTCATGATGTTGACATGAAATTTATTGTGTGATTGTTTAAAGCAGAGAGAATATTTTGGAGATGATTTAATATGTTGAGTTTTCTTAAACTGTTGCTTCCTCTTGTGTCACTGTGTCTTTGGAGCTCCTTAATAAACATATTGAATCTTAAACCATCATTAACCAGCCTCTCACTGACTGATGATCTATCACCACTATAATGGGCAGTAACAAAGCTCATCAGCAGCTGATTGCTGTCTTCACTGTTTGTGTTGAACTTCATATTTTAGGTCTTCTACTGCCCCCTAGAGGTTCTAGTGGAAATAAATACTTGGATGTTTTTGTACAGCCTCTCTGTTCACTTTAACCACTATGACTCTCTGGCACAATAATAAACAGCAGAATCTTCAGTCTTCACACTGTTCATCTGCAGAAACAGCTGTTCTCTGCTGTTGTCTCTGGAGATGGTGAACTGGCTTTGAACTGACTGAGAGTAGAATTTGCCGCTACTGTCAGTATAGATAAGACTGATCCACTCCAGTCCTTTTCCAGGAGCCTGTCTGACCCAGCCCCACCACCTGTTGTTGAAGTCCAATCCAGATGTTGTACAGGTCAGTCTGTGAGACTCTCCAGGTCTTTTAACCACTGGTTCAGACTCTGTTATGGTCCAAACTTCAGCTCCACTCCAAACAAACAGAGCAACCACCAAGAGTGTCAGCTTTCTGTCAGCCATGTTGACAGTGTGATTAGTAGGTTTTCAACTCCCCTTTAAATATGATGTCAACTGGAGCCCTGTGAGAATTTGGTTACAGTCAGCTCCTCCTACATCACTCCATCTATTAAAGTCACATTCAAGGGAATTAACTCACAATTTGACTTTTGGACAGATGTCACGGGGCAGAAGTGTGGGTTTTAGCATGATTTGAATTGTTTGTTTTACTGAATTTTAATATTGCATGCTTTTACTTGTGTTGGTTTAACCATTTTATTTATTATGTTTTTAATGCATGCGTGTGGTTTTTTACTTACTTCTGCCTGTGAACACACCGCTGTGCACCTGGGAGGCTCCGCCCTCTCCCCTTACCACTGAACCAATCGGCAGCGGGGGAGAGTGGCGGAGGGATATAAAGAAAGGTACGACCGGAAAAGACAAGAAGGCACGATGGGAGAAAGACGCCAGAGGTCTGGCGATAACATGTAGGAACAGAAGGAGAACGTGATGGACGGATGGACGGATGGACGGACGGATGGACGGACGGATGGACGGATGGACTGACTGACTGGGGACTGAGATAGGACACGAGTCATCGTGCGAGAAGAACGCCAGAGGGACGTCGTGGCGGCGTGAGGGGAGGAGAACGAAGAGGAGGCCGTGATCGAGCCGAGAACGGGCGAAGGCAGCGGGTGTCCCAGCAGCGGGTGTGCCGGCCGCACGGATGAAGAGACCGCGGAGCGTTACTACATGAAGTTCTCGCAGCGGCAGGGCAGTGCGCCCTGCCTGGCGGGTAAGTTTCGCCCTATGGGCCGTCAGTAACGCTCTAGTGTGTGGTTGTGCGGCGGCACCGGTACCCGTGCGATGTGTGGACACCCGTACTGGCCATGTTGTTTTATCTTCCAGGTGTCAGCCGGGCAGCCCACTGCCAAGAGAGAAGAAGAGGCGCCTGCGGCACCTGGAGCGGTGGAAGGCCTCCGATCATCTCCCCTCTGAGCCGCCTCGTCCCTGGTTTGGCGGCCATGATTGACTCTTTTTATTTTATTTTAGTAACGGACACTTTTTAATGTGTATTTGTATCTTTTTAACTTTTGGTTTTAAAACCTTTTTAAGGTTTTACTGTTTTAAGTTCTTTTAATAAACCTTTTGTTTTTAGTACACCGGCTCTCGTTGGTTTGCCGTCCTCTCTCTCCTCTGGTCGCTGTCAGCGTGCTCTCCCCCGATAAATCACCAGTACCTGTGCTTCCCCCCTTTCCCTTCAATAATAATAACCTTTTCTTCATTCATCATCATCCACTTCTCATCTCCCCCTCTTTCCCCTCGTGACACAGATATTAAATGTCATTGTCCTCTCAGAGACACACAGACACACCAGTCCTATATTTGGTAAAATGAATAACTGATGTCATCAAGTCAATCCTCTCTGATCTGTGTATATCAACAACACGACAACCAGGAGGATTTTATTAATTACAAAATGTCAGTCTTGGTTTAGATATCAGGTACACTCGTCATTATTCTGAGCAATGACTAACTTCTTTTTTTTTTGTCATCTCACAAAGTCACACCAATGATTTAAAATTATTATTGATTGTGGACATCTCACATTTTTGTGTTTATAAAGGAGCAAAACGGAAAAGTACTTTGAGGGAGATGGGTGACTGGGCTGTGACAAATAATGTTCCCTCTTGTGCCACTGTGTCTCTGGAGCACCATAATAAACATATTGAATCTTGATCTGCAGATTCACCTGCTGTTGTCTGGAGATGGTGAACCAGCCTTTGATGACTGATGATCTATCACCACTATAATGGGCAGTAACAAAGCTCATCATCAGCTGATTGCTGTCTTCACTGTTTGTGTTGAACTTCATATTTTAGGTCTTCTACTGCCCCCTGGAGGTTCTAGTGGAAATAAATACTTGGATGTTTTTGTACAGCCTCTCTGTTCACTTTAACCACTGTGAGTCTCTGGCACAGTAATACACAGCAGAGTCTTCAGGCTGCACATTCTGTCCATTTAGAGTCACTGTTTTGCTGGAAGAGTCTAAGTCGATACTGAACTTGCTCTTTAGTGAATCTTTGTAGGATGAACCTCCAGTATATTTCCATCCAATCCACTCCAGTCCTTTCCCTGTGGGTTGTCTGATCCAAGCTGTGTAGTAGCTCCCAACAGAATAAGAGACCTGACAGGTGATGGTCAGACGTTGACCTGGCTGCACAGTCACAGAGGCTGGCTGTGTCAACTGTTCACACTTCACACCTGTTAAAAAGAAGAACATATATATTTTTTAAATCAATAATCCTGTTTCAGTTCAGAAGAAGGAACTACTGACTGAGACAAACCCAGAGAGACTCACAGGATCCAGCTGCCAACAGCAGCAGCAGAGCTACAGGAAACATGGTTTCTGGTGAAACTGACGTGCTGTGAACTCCACTGACAGTCTGATGGTTTTATAGCTGAGGAACATGGAAGGTCACTGAGTTTGCATAGAATGAATCAAACATGTGAAGCATCAGTGCTGCTCTAAGTGGAGCCAACAGAAAAGTCTGCTCAGTGATTCTCTGCAGAGTGAACACACACCTGGAAATCACCTCTGATCAATCATTTAGTCATGAAATGTAACTTTCCAACCAGTCATATATCAGACATACTCTGCTGTATCATGTTGAACTGATTCCATTCATCATGTTGGGTAGAGAGTCAGGGTCTGTTGATCTGTTTCTTTGAATGAACACAAGAATAAACAGCATCTTCTTCCTGCTGCTCATCTTTTGTTCAAGGTAGAAAGATTTGAACTTTGACAATATCAAGAGTTTAAGAAACATTCAGATCAATGACAGTGAAGAGAGAAACTTGACTCTGACTGCCCTCTAGTGATTTTAGAAGAGACCCTGCATCATTTGATTTGGTCCTACTCATACAGTATTATGACTCACTTCATTACATGACTACATATTCACTACACTTCATTTGCAGGTTTTCTCTTGAGTTTTACTAGTTTTACTTGTATTTCACCAGATTGTTGTTTTCTCTTCACCTATTTTATTGAGAACTGATCTTTATTGAAGTATTTAAAGTTAATACATTTGCTCATTTATTTATCACTTTCTTTTCTGTAAATGTTCACATTACATTTCACATTTATACCATTTATTTATGTTTTATTGTGCAGAGCTCTAATTAAACTTCCCTTCCTGGTTCATTTTCTACATAATCAACAATTATTTATTGATTCAACACCAACTGTCTTAATGAATGTACTAGATACTGGATAAGACAGCAGAATAATAAGCTGCTATTGAAGTTTCAAGTTACAACTAAAGCAACAGGTCATTTATTTGATATATTGTTTAAGAACTAATGGGAGCTTTAAAACCTGGAGCTTGTTAAAAGACCAGAGAAAAACTATTTAATAGATTACATGAATTAGTTTAGTTCTAAACTTGAGGTTCCTACGTTAAGAACAGCAACTTCTTGTTTTAAAAAGCAGATATTTAATATCCAGTGGAATTAAAAAGATGTGAATTGGTTTTTAGCACATAGGGCAAATTCTAACAGAAACATAGAGTGGGAACGTGCATGAGATATTTTGAATATTAGTCTGAAAAGCTATTTATATTCTATCAGTGAGAGTCACTGTGACATCTGCAGGGTTTTTGTACAGCTCTGTGGCTTCCTGTATCACTGTGGCTTTCGAGCACAATAATAAAGTGCAGAGTCTTCAGTCGTCAAGCTGTTCATCTGCAGATACACTTGATCCACGTTGTTGTCTCTGGAAATGGTGAAGCGATTCTGGACAGACGTGAAATAAGATATATATTGTCCACTCGGAGCAGATATACGGGCAACCCACTCCAGTCCTTTTCCTTCAGCTTGTCTGACCCAGACGATATCAGCATCACTATCAGACATTCCCGCATATGTACAGGTCAGTTTGTGGGACTCTCCAGGCCGCTTCACCACTGGTTCAGACTCAGTCAGAGTCTGACTGCAAACACCTGGAAGAAAAGCAGTGTGATCAGAACAGAACATGAAGCTTTGACATAGAACCAGAGGAGAGCAGAAGTGTGGTATTCACCAGAGAACAGCAGCAGAAACGTTAGACATGCAGTTAAAGTCATTGTGGAAATGAGTTGCATGTCTGGTTGGTGGTTTGGTTTCTCTTCAGTTTGCAGTCACATTAATAAAGATGGACGAGATCCAGATTTGCATTGACTCCTCCTCACACTGCATCAATAAATAAATACAGTATCAGTATAGCTATGATATATATTGTAATACCAGTTTAAAAATCAATTAAATATCAATCAATCAGGTTCACATGAACCACTTGAAACAGTTTAACTTGGACACTCTAGAGGAAAAGAGCAGAAACATGTGAACTAACTCTCTGTGGTTTTAGAAAGTTAGTCAGAAACACTGAAATACTCATCAAGTTCATTTCTGTGAAAGCAGTGACCATATACTGTCTTTATTTATGTTCACAGTCACAGTGTGTGGTTGTGTCTTGCTGGTTGCTGAGTATTTGTTCAGGTCTGTTGGTGGTTTGTGTCACTGTGGGGCGACGTACACAGTAATACACAGCTGTGTCCTGAGGCTGCAGATTCTGTCCTGTTATTGTCACTGTTCTGGCAGAAGTGTCTCTGCTGTAGCTGAACTTGTTCTTTAAAGCATCATTTTGGTAAAACTCTCCTCCACCCCAACGATGAGAAATCCAGTCCATTGGTTTTCCTTCACGCTGTCTGATCCAACCTGTTGCATAGCTGTTATCAGTCAAAGAATAACCAGAGACCTGACAGGTGATGGTCAAAGACGGTCCAGGCTGCACAACCATTGAGTCTGGCTGGATGAGATCAATACTGTACACACCTGTGGAAACAGAAATCAACATTATCTCCATCATTCATCTGACTATTCAGTGTTTCTAATGTGTTTATTAGTGTGAATCCACTGAAAGCTGCTCACGGGATCCAGCTGCCAGCAGCAGCAGCAGCAGCAGCAGCAGCAGCAGAGCTACAGAGAACATGGTTGATGTTGGAGAGGATCTGATGGGAGCTTCTCTT
The DNA here is from genome assembly GCF_963514085.1 of Chelon labrosus. Classification (NCBI taxonomy): domain Eukaryota; kingdom Metazoa; phylum Chordata; class Actinopteri; order Mugiliformes; family Mugilidae; genus Chelon; species Chelon labrosus. The sequence continues at coordinate 22,109,128 of NC_140354.1, forward strand.
CTTCTGCTGCAGCTGACAGCATGATATCAAGTCTTTATAGGAGACTGTGAGGAAGGTCACTTTGCATAAAGGATACAGACACATTAGAAAAGAAGGATGGACTATAACGCTTCGATTTATGTTGTCTGAAGAAGCCATAGCTAGTTCAGATAAAGAGGACATTTATTTATTATTGAAGAAAAAGTGACTTTGCTTCTATGACTGGGTTCATGATGTTGACATGAAATTTATTCTGTGATTGTTTAAAGCAAAGAGAATATTTTGGAGATGATTTAATATGTTGAGTTTTCCTAAACTGTTGCTTCCTCTTCTGTCACTGTGTCTTTGGAGCTCCTTAATAAACATATTGAATCTTAAACCATCATAAACCAGCCTCTCACTGACTGATGATCTATCACCACTATAATGGGCAGTAACAAAGCTCATCATCAGCTGATTGCTGTCTTCACTGTTTGTGTTGAACTTCATATTTTAGGTCTTCTACTGCCCCCTGGAGGTTCTAGTGGAAATTAATACTTGGATGTTTTGTACAGCCTCTCTGTTCACTTTAACCACTGTGAGTCTCTGGCACAGTAATACACAGCAGACTCTTCAGTCTTCAGACTGTTCATCTGCAGTAACACCTGCTGCCTGCTGTTGTCTCTGGAGATGGTGAACCGTCCTTGAACTGACTGAGAGTAGAAATTGGTGGTACTCTCATAAGCAACCCACTCCAGTCCTTTTCCAGGAGCCTGTCTGATCCAGCCCCACCTGTAGTTTCTGAAGTCCAGTCCAGATGTTGTACAGATCAGTCTGTGAGACTCTCCAGGTCTTTTAACCACTGGTTCAGACTCTGTTATGGTCCAACCTTCAGCTCCACTCCAAACAAACAGAGCAACCACCAAGAGTGTCAGCTTTCTGTCAGCCATGTTGACAGTGTGATTAGTAGGTTTTCAACTCCCCTTTAAATATGATGTCAACTGGAGCCCTGTGAGAATTTGGTTACAGTCAGCTCCTCCTACATCACTCCATCTATTAAAGTCACATTCAAGGTTTATTTTATTTGAACAATTGTCTCATTTCTCTTTACTATTGATCTATTCCATCTATTTAACCTATAGCCATATTTTGAGGCTCTCTGGCAGAGGTCATGCTCTGCTGTATAAAACTGGACCAGTTTTATATTTGGAATATTATGGATAAATGTCCACTTACAGTTCATGTGTCATTCAACACTGCTGTAAAATATCATTATTATCCATTGGTTATCCAAAAAAACAACTTGTTATTGTCAACTATATGAAACAGGAAGTCACAAACCACAACCACAGCTGCTCCTTTCCTATTGTGCATCTGTATTTCATTCTCTATCCTCTCATTCATGATGTCTTGCTGCCACCTGTAGGTCATTGTGAAGTATTTGTTGAGCCTCTGTTCTTCCTTTGTGCTGTGTGAGACTTCTGATATTTGGTAAAATTAGGGAACTGATGTCAACAAGTCAATCCTTCTGATCTGTGTATATCATCAACACTACAACCATGAGTCATTTAATCATTCTAAAATATCAGTCTAGTTTAGATATCAGATTGTTTTTATAACAAAATAAATAATCTAATCCAAATCATCAGCCAAAGTCATGTTTTAATATGTTTTCATATAGTGGTTCTCTCCAGGTACTCCAGCTTCCTCCTGCCATCTAAACACATGCTCGTATTGGGTGTATGGCTGCTACCCCTCCTCTCACCCAGTGACAGCTGGGATAGGCTCCAGTGCCCTGCAACCCACAAGAGGTAGACATTTTAAATTATAGCTCCTAGACACAGTGTATGTTTTTTAATTTTTATTTTTTTGGTGACTGCATTTAATTAAGGAATTATGTTTCCAGTTTGTTTCTCCCATTTTTATATATCTCAGGAACAGTTTGAATTTATATATAAATAAATAAATAAATTAATTAATTAATTCAGTTACAGTCCAAGGTCCATTTAAACTTTAAGGTGAAAAATGACTGTGTGAAAACATTGAACCAAACTTGTTGGACTGTGGGAGCAATTTCAGGTTTAAACTACGCTTGTTAAAAAGCCAGAGTTAATCTTGAGTCTGCAGTATTGCTTCCCTGGGTCTAGCTTGGGAGCTCAATATACTGGTTAGTGATACAAACTATCTCTTGTCCACTCCAGGTCATCGATGCAGATCTCGTCTCTGTCATGTCAATATGTTGAAGCTGTACTGTGAGAGGGAACATGTACAATTAAAGCCTCAAGCAGAGACAGGTAAAGTTGATGTGTCCCCTGTAGACACTGTCCAGTGCTGAAGTTACCTCTCCTTGTGTGAGCCTGGCAGCAGAGAGGGGTTCAGAGGAGCTGTCCAGTGCTGAAGTGAGTGACTGCTGCTTGTCAGAGGCCTTGACCCAAGGAAAGTTGTCAAACTCTGAAATTCCAGGTCTCTGGTCCAAGAGCGCCCTCTTGTCTTTTTGTGGGGCTCATCTTTGGGGGGGATGAGCCGGTGGAGAGGGTGACAGACTTCCGGTTTCTGGGCGTCCACGTAGATGAGGACCTAACCTGGAGCATCAACACTACGACCATCATCAAGAAGGCACAACAGAGACTATACGTCCTGAGAGTACTCAGGAATAAAAACCTCACTCAGAAACTGCTGGTGTCCTTCTATCATTGCTCCATAGGAGCATCTTGACTTACTGTGTGTGTGTGGTTTGCTAGCTGCACAGTAGCAGACAGGAAAGCGCTCCAGAGGGTTGTCAACACGGCCCAAAAAATCATTGGTTGCCCTCTCTTCCCACCCCTGGAAGACCTGTACAGCTCCCGCTGCCTCAGGAGGGCTAACAACATTCTCAGGGACTCATCCCACCTGGGAACACACACTTTGAACTGCTGCCCAGGCAGATGTTTCAGGTCATTAAAAGCACGGACAAACAGACTAAAAAAACAGTTTCTATGCAAAAGCCATAACCACATTAAATATAGCAAAGACATGACTTTCTTAACTTATCCTTCTGCCACTGTGCAATATTTATGAGTCATGCAATACTGCAAAATGTGAATGTGAATGCTAGTGTACATGTGGTATGTGTTTTTATCTTTTTCTTTTATGTTCTCTTCTTTTTAATGTTATTGTTATTTATGCACTTTAAGAGACTGTACTTTTAATTTCGTTGTACTTGTACAATGACATATAAAGACATTCTATTCTATTCTATCAAGATCAGTGTTTTAGTTTCATTTTTTTGGCAGTCAGAACTAGGACTATAATTATGTGAGGTAGTCTCTGTCTGTCAGCCAACTTCAGATGAGGACTGGAGGTTTTTAATGTCAATATGTTGAAGCTGTACTGTGAGAGGGAACATGTACAACTAAAGCCTCAAGCAGAGACAGGTGAAGTTGATGTGTCCCCCGTAGACCCTGTCCAGTGCTGAAGTTACCTCTCCTTGTGTTAGCCTGGCAGTAGAGAGGGGTTCAGAGGAGCTGTCCAGTGCTGAAGTTACCTGAAGTTATGATAAGAAGAAGGACAGTAGGATTTCATCCAGTGTCTCCAATAAACTAAGAACCTGTCACTGTGAGTCTCAAGCACAATAATAAACAGACAGCTGATAACAAACAGGCTTTATTCAAATGAGGTGAAATTAAATTCATTTTGGTATAAAGACCATTTCTAATGAGCAGAACAGACAGGATATGAAGACTTTTTAAATGTCATCAATCTTTTGAATCATGTGTCACTGACAATCACTTGTTGCTTTATTTCCATCTCTGTGTGTCATACTAATGTTTTAATATAGTTTAGATTGTGAACATTTCACATTTCTAATGATCTTATTCAGACAAATTCACTTTGAGTTCTGTTCAGTTTGGTCTTTGTTTGAGACTCATTTCATTTAATGTAGAAGGAATATGACATTTAACCTTGATAGTACTGAAATTATTATTGGGAGTAGTATTTTCTCATCTGTTAACAGTAAATAATACATCAAACTTCATTAAACTTGTTTTGTCTGTGGAGGTTTTTGTACAGCTGCTCAACCAACTTCAGTCACTGTGAGTCTCTAGCACAATAATAAACAGCAGAATCTTCAGTCTTCAGACTGTTCATCTGCAGAAACAGCTGTTCTCTGTTGTTGTCTCTGGAGATGGTGAACCGGCCTTGAACTGACTGAGAGTAGTATTTGGTGCTACCACCAGTATCAGCAGCAACCCACTCCAGTCCTTTTCCAGGAGCCAGTCTGACCCAGTGCATCCATCTGCTGCTGAAGTCCAGTCCAGATGTTGTACAGGTCAGTCTGTGAGACTCTCCAGGTCTTTTAACCACTGGTTCAGACTCTGTTATGGTCCAACCTTCAGCTCCACTCCAAACAAACAGAGCAACAACCAAGAGTGTCAGCTTTCTGTCAGCCATGTTGACAGTGTGATTAGTAGGTTTTCAACTCCCCTTTAAATATGATGTCAACTGGAGCCCTGTGAGAATTTGGTTACAGTCAGCTCCTCCTACATCACTCCATCTATTAAAGTCACATTCAAGGGAAACAACTCACAATTTGACTTTTGGACAAATATTAAATGTCATTGTCCTCTCAGAGACACACAGACACACCAGTCCTATATTTGGTAAAATGAATAACTGATGTCATCAAGTCAATCCTCTCTGATCTGTGTATATCATCAACACTACAACCAGGAGGATTTTATTAATTACAAAATGTCAGTCTTGGTTTAGATATCAGGTACACTAGTCATTATTCTGAGCATTGACAAACTTTATTTTTTTTTGTCATCTCACAAAGTCACACCAATGATTTAAAATGATTATTGATTGTGGACATCTCACATTTTTGTGTTTATAAAGGAGCAACACTTTGCATAGAGCTCCCTCTACAGGTTTAAAAAGGAACATTCAGCAGTTCAAAGCTCTGTTCCACATCACTGCCTGGAAGCTTATTGTGGAGCAGATGAGAGCATGCAATAATATAAAGCATCTGTCCTCAGCCCTACTCATAATACTCTGCTGAGAATCAGTGTGGAGTTTGATGGTTTAATGGGACAGCTACAGGAACCAGGAGGACAAAGACAAAACTCTTGGTGGGGAGCAGAAGGCTGAGATAGTTGACTGGAAGGCAGATGGAGCAGATGAGTCAGAGACAGGTCGGTACCAGGAAGTCTCACATGGCAAAGAACAAGCTGACAGAGGAGTGAGTGTGGAACTGAAGAATATATGCTGGCCTGATTAGAGAATGAGAAGCAGCTGTGTGCACAGGTGAGCTGAGTTGACTGATGAGGTGGGAGTGGCTGGCAGGCTGAGTGATGCAGAGGGGGGGTCAATGGAAAAGTACGTCGAGGGAGATGGGTGACTGGGCTGTGACAAATAATGTCTAAATATATAGAGTCAAGCCAAACATCTGGACTGTTATCTGTGTTGTTCTGACAAACCAGTCATCTACTCTGAGCCTTGTGTGATCTCTTTAGTGCATGAACTGACACTGAACTGACTGACAGCTGACTAATAAACATTTAGCAGCCAAGTGTCCATTTAACAGAAAAACAAAGGCTCTGCAGGGATGGCAGGAAAATAAGAAGACAGGAGAAATAACAGGACAAAAGTTCCACACAACACAGGAAGAATAACAGACGACACGACAGAGAAGAAAGGGAAAGGCAGGGCTATATATACACACAAGTGGGCAGAGGGGTGACGAGACACAGGTGAAACTAATGAGGACGGAGCACACGAGGAGAAACCAATGAAACAATCAGGCCACGTTTACACGTACGAAAACGATCTTTTCCCTCTCCGTTTTCGATGGCATCGTTTCAAGAAATATCCGCGTCCACACAGATCCGTTTCAGTACGACTGAAAACGCTACTTCATATTCCAGGCCTATAGGTGGCGCTGTTTCGGTTTCAGAAATTCACCAAAAACGGAGAGGAAGAGGCGGAGCATGCGCATAAAGCTTGAGCACTGTTTACAAATCGGCTTTAGAAGAAACCAAACTCAAGGAGAAATTATATTTTGCCCTGGTAACCCTAATAGGCTCAATATCTTCTCCAGCAGGAACACGAGCATGTAGTCCGCCATTGTTGTTGATGTTGTTATGAGACGTCTCGCGGGATATAAGTGGTGGAAGGCTCGAGGGGTGTGGCGATGACATCATCGTTTTCTCCAAACCCCGTTTCTCCCAGTTGACACGGCAACGCATAACCGGCGTTATCAGAAATCTCCACTTTGGCCGGAGTTTTTAGAAATAATCGTTTTCTGTGATAAAAACGGGGTTTTCGTGTAAATGAGAGGCCAAACCGCAGGGAAATATCTGCGTTTTCCCTTCGTGTAAACGGGGCCTCAAACAAATCAAAGAACCATGACACATTCAAGGTTTATTTTATTTCAACAATTGTCTCATTTCTCTTTACTATTGATCTATTCCATCTATTTTACCTATGGTCATATTTTGAGGCTCTCTGGCAGAGGACAATTCCAAAAATAATTTATAAAATAATTCAACTTAGATTGTAATTGTAGGATTTGTTGACTACCATCTTTCTCACTTGGTGACAGCTTATACCTGAGACATTATCCAGGTTGTTTCTAACATTTTTTTTATGAACTTATTATCTCAGAACAGTTAGAGGGAAAATCCATCACTTGGACCCAAGGATGACAGAAAAAACTGTTTAAAAATATTAAAACTGAAATATTTATTTATCTATTTGTTCTAAATCTCTGATGTGTTCTCTGTAATTTTATATTCAAACTACAGCAAATTAAAAAAATAATAATTAAACATTTTCAGCTAGATGGGTATAAGCAAACCACACAACTGATATTTATCATTCAGCTTCTGTCTCATCTGGAAATAAATAATGGAACAAGTAAAATATATCTTCCCAGTAATATTATTTCTACAAACCTATGGGTGATCATTACTTATCAAACATTACTGGCTGGGTTATTTTAAAATGTCTGTGGTTACTGTTTATTGCCCTATTTTAACTACTCAAACAAAGGAGCTTTATCATGGTAACTTTATGACATGGAGGAGGACTGGAGGTTTTTGTACAGCTGCTCAACCAACTTCAGTCACTGTGTGCTCTCGAGCACAATAATAAACAGCAGAATCTTCAGTCTTCAGACTGTTCATCTGCAGATACACCTGCTGTCTGTTGTTGTCTCTGGAGATGGTGAACCGGCCTTGGACTGACTGAGAGTAGGATTTGCTGGTACCACTGCCGCCATGATGCCAGGCTATCCACTCCAGTCCTTTTCTAGCAGCCTGTCTAACCCAAACAGCACCAATGTTACCACTGAACCCTGAAACTGTACAGGTCAGTGTGTGGGATTCTCCAGGTCTTTTAACCACTGGTTCAGATTGTGTCAGAGTCTGACCATCAACACCTGTCAAGAGAATAAAAAGCATCAAGTGAAATAAGCTGCTGACTCCAATCAAAGCTATGTAAAATGAAGATGAGTGAAAGTGTTGACCTGCCCAGCAGATAGTTAAAAGCAGCAGTCCTGTCCTACAGTCCATCATGTTAAACTGTGTGTCCACTGTTCTCTGTCATCCTCTCTGCAGTCAGATAAGTAGAGGTGGAAGACATCTTTGTTTTGCATTGACTCCTCCTCTCAGGAAGGAGACAACTAGAATGAGTTTTACGTCCCTCTGCTCCTCTTCTGACATTGTGGAGTCAGTCTAGGTGTCTCTGAGTGCTGAATGGACTTAATCTCTCTAATCCTAATCATTCACACTTGTGTTAGGTGAAAGGCATGGCTGAAGAGGCCTGAAAGATAAGAGAACAATCTTCAGCTATAGGGGCTCACCACACTGTTGTACTTGTTTTAAATTAAATAACATATTGTAATAAACCATCTTTCTGGTAACTTTGTGATCTTGCTTCCTTTGGGAGACATCATTCACAGTTCATGAGGTCTCCTTCCTCTTTTATGTGGACGATACCCAGATCTACCTGCCTTTTAACTCATCAGACATGGGAACTCTGAGTTCATTACACAACTGCCTACATGACATCAAAAACCCCACAACACCCCCACGCTTTTTCATGACTCCAGACAGACCCAAACACAGCGGCCAGGCTTTTAACCAGAACCAGGAAAAGGGATCACATCACTCCAGTTTTAACAGATCTCCACTGGCTCCCAGTGTGTTTTAGAATCGATTGTAAGGTCTTATTGATCTCTTTTAAAGCTCTTCATGGCTTTGCCCTGGACTACATCGCTGACCTTTTAGCACCATACAGGCCAGCACGTACCTTGAGATCCTCAGGCAGAGGTCTACTGTCTGTTCCAGGGGCCCGGCTGAAAACTAAAGGTGACAGGGCGTTAGCAGTCAGGGCTCCACGGCTGTGGAATGATCTGCCTGAGGAAATCAGGTCAGCTGTTGTTATTATTATTATTTAGTGCATGAGACAAAAGAAAGTGAAGATTAAATAAATACAAAATGAATAAATTTAATTCCGAATAATTAGTTACAGCAAGCATGTTAAGTTTAAAATGAAATAAACGAAAAGAAAATTGTGCACATCATAATTTATTCAGTGTTCAGTGAGGAATCCTCAATGAGGAATAAGTTAATCAGAGGCAGGTCAAACTTAAAAGTTACAAACTGACTTGTGTCTGATCAAAGATCACATGTTACTACTTCAATCTGTGTTCAAGTCAGTTTCAAAGTTACTGTGAGCCACTGATGGAGGAAGATAGACAGATGCTGAACTGTTTCTCTCAGTGATCTGATGTGAAATCATTAGTGGTGTGAGGGCTCCTCCTCTGGTGGCTTCATGTTCCAAGTGTTCAGACACAGAGGTTTTTCTTTTTGTTCTGCTTGATGTGTTGACTTTTTCTCCAGCGTCCCTCCCTCTTGTGTCACTGTGTCTCTGGAGCACCATAATAAACATATTGAATCTTGATCTGCAGATTCACCTGCTGTTGTCTGGAGATGGTGAACCAGCCTTTGATGACTGATGATCTATCACCACTATAATGGGCAGTAACAAAGCTCATCATCAGCTGATTTCTGTCTTCACTGTTTGTGTTGAACTTCATATTTTAGGTCTTCTACTGCCCCCTGGAGGTTCTAGTGGAAATAAATACTTGGATGTTTTTGTACAGCCTCTCTGTTCACTTTAACCACTGTGACTCTCTGGCACAGTAATACACAGCAGAGTCTTCAGGCTGCACATTCTGTCCATTTAGAGTCAATGTGTTGCTGGAAGAGTCTAAGTCGATACTGAACTTGTTCTTTAGAGAATCTTTGTAGTGTGAAGAGCCAGTGTCTTTCACCCCAATCCACTCCAGTCCTTTTCCTGCAGGTTGTCTGATCCAACCTGTCCAATAGCTGCTAACAGAATAAGAGACCTGACAGGTGATGGTCAGACGTTGACCTGGCTGCACAGTCACAGAGGCTGGCTGTGTCAACTGTTCACACTTCACACCTGTTAAAAGAAGAAAATGTTTTCCATCAAATGATCAGGTTGTATTAGAAAACAACATGTGCTGACTATCATCTAAAGAGACTCACATCCAGCTGCTAGGAGCAGTAACAGAGCTACAGGAAACATGTTTGTTGGTGAAGCTGACTTGCTGTGAACTCCACTCCACAGTCTGATGGGAAGTTTTTATAGCTGAGGAACACAGGAGGTCACTGAGTTTGCATACAGTCAAACATATGAAGCATCAGTGTTGGTCTAACTGGAGTCAGTTGGACTTAAATCAGTTGGAGGTGTTAACAGTGTGTCTTCTGGAGTGTGTCTTAATCGTCCGTTATTCAATGTGAAAGTTGTTTTCAGAGCCTGACATGCTTCAGTGCTTGTTACACCCCTCTGCACCTCTACTGGTGTCTGTGGCTTGTGCTTAATCACCTTAACCAGCCACACCTGAGAAGACTGAATAAAGTGCATTGTTGCAGAGGCCTAAGACGACCACTTTTCAGCTGCAGAGGCTCACCATGTCTAACCTGTCACCTTGTTGTTTTTCTTTTGAATTAAATAAACCCTTATTATTTTGTAACTCTGTCATGTGTCTCCTCTTTATGTTGCGGCCCTCGAGCCGGGTCGTAACAGTCATGGTGGTAACTTGAGGGTGACTGCAGCTGTAAAGGCTGATATGAAGGATATATAAGCAGAAGGCAGCTGGAGAAAGAAACCTGACATTGACTGGCCAACATTATTTTTTACACTTTCCCCAAATAAATGCTCATTTTAAGTCATTAATGTTAAATTTTGTTGTCCATAAAACAGTGTTGTTCATACCTGGACAATGACTGTTGTGTCAAGAGGTTATAACCAGAATGATTATTTATTTTTTATGTGTTTAACGGTTAGTTTTCTTGGTTTTCTCAACAGAGAAAAATATACATTATTTCTCTTCAAATATTCAGTACTGGAGGTTTTTGTACAGCTGCTCAACCAACTTCAGTCACTGTGAGTCTCTAGCACAATAATAAACAGCAGAATCTTCAGTCTTCAGATTGTTCATCTGCAGAAACAGCTGTTCTCTGCTGTTGTCTCTGGAGATGGTGAACCGGCCTTGAACTGACGGAGAGTAGTAGTTGGTGGTGCCATGATTCATAGCAATCCACTCCAGTCCTTTTCCAGGAGCCTGTCTGATCCAGTTCATCCAGTGGTTGCTGAAGTCCAGTCCAGATGTTGTACAGGTCAGTCTGTGAGACTCTCCAGGTCTTTTAACCACTGGTTCAGACTCTGTTATGGTCCAACCTTCAGCTCCACTCCAAACAAACAGAGCAACCACCAAGAGTGTCAGCTTTCTGTCAGCCATGTTGACAGTGTGATTAGTAGGTTTTCAACTCCCCTTTAAATATGATGTCAACTGGAGCCCTGTGAGAATTTGGTTACAGTCAGCTCCTCCTACATCACTCCATCTATTAAAGCATGCATAAAGGCCTAATTTTGCTTTTATATTTATTTATGTATTTTGCTTTTATCCAAATTTAAACTCCCTGGCACAGTGCATATCTTTCTCTTGGTGACTGCTTTTTTGTTGACTGTTTCCATATTGTTTGCCCCATTTATCCCATCTCCCATTTAGCTAAAAGTATTGGCTCATCTGCCAACTCTCAACTCTTCTGGGAAGGCTTTCCACAAGGTTTAGGAGTGTGTTTATGACCATTCTTCCTGAAGCACATTTGTGAAGTCAGACACTGATGTTGGATGAGAAGGCCTGGCTCTCAGTCTTGGCTCTAGTTCATCCCAAATGTGTTCTATCAGGTTGAGGTCAGGACTCTGTGCAGGCCAGTCAAGTTCTTCCACACCAAACTCACTCATCCATGTCTTTACGGACCTTGCTTTGTGCACTGGTGCTCAGTCATGTTTTAACAGGAAGGGGCCATTCCCAAACTTTTCCCACAAGGTTGGGAGCATTGAATTGTCCAAAACCTCTTGGTATGCTGAAGTATTCAGAGTTTAATTGACTGGAACTGAGGGGCCAAGCACAGGTTCTGAAAAACAACCCTACACCATAATCCCCCCTCCACCAAACTTCACACTGAGCACAATGCTGTCAGACAGGTACCATTCTCCTGGCAACAGCCAAACCCAGATTCATCCATCAGATTGCTGGATGAAAAAGCTTAATTCGTCACTCCAGGTGAAGTTCATGCTCCCCCCGTAGACACTGTCCAGTGCTGAAGTTACCTCTCCTTGTGTTTGCCTGGCAGTAGAGAGGGGTTCAGAGGAGCTGTCCAGTGCTGAAGTGAGGGACTGCTGCTTGTCAGAGGCCTTGACCCAAGGAAAGTTGTCAAACTTAAATTCCAGGTCTCTGGTCCTAGAGCGCCCTCTAGTGTTTTAAAACAAGTGACAGTAAATCTCCAGTCTCACCTTTAAAAAGTCATGACATTGTTTAACTATTAATGTGTTTAGATGTGGAGTCAATATTGTTTTGTATCTCATATATATATATATTTAAAAAACTAGTAGAGATTTTTGTCTGGACTGGTTTGTTTAAAATCCATATTCAATATAATGCACTCACGATTCCTCTCAGAGACACACATTACTAATGGAGGAAGATAGACAGATGCTGAACTGTTTCTCTCAGTGATCTGATGTGAAATCATTAGTGGTGTGAGGGCTCCTCCTCTGGTGGCTTCATGTTCCAAGTGTTCAGACACTAAGAGGTTTTTGTTCAGGTCTGTTGATGGTTTGTGTCCCTGTGGGGCCACGTACACAGTAATACACAGGTGTGTCCTCAGGCTGCAGATTCTGTCCTGTTATTGTCACCGAGCTGTTTGAAGTGTATGTGTGGTAAAGGAACTTGTTCTTTAAAGCATCATTTTGGGAATAAATAAGGCGTCTCCTCCACCCCATCGAAGACAAATCCACTCCATTGGTTTTCCTTCACGCTGTCTGATCCAACCTGTTCCATAGCTGTTATCAGTCAAAGAATAACCAGAGACCTGACAGGTGATGGTCAAAGACTGTCCAGGCTGCACAACCATTGAGTCTGGCTGGATGAGATCAATACTGTACACACCTGTGGAAACAGAAATCAACATTATCTCCATCATTCATCTGACTATTCAGTGTTTCTAATGTGTTTATTAGTGTGAATCCACTGAAAGCTGCTCACAGGATCCAGCTGCCAGCAGCAGCAGCAGCAGCAGCAGCAGAGCTACAGAGAACATGGTTGATGTTGGAGAGGATCTGATGGGAGCTTCTCTTCTTCTGCTGCAGCTGACAGCATGATATCAAGTCTTTATAGGAGACTGTGAGGAAGGTCACTTTGCATAAAGGATACAGACACATTAGAAAAGAAGGATGGACTATAACGCTTGGATTTATGTTTTCTGAAGAAGCCATAGCTAGTTCAGATAAAGAGGACATTTATTTATTATTGAAGAAAATGTGACTTTGCTTCTATGGCTGGGTTCATGATGTTGACATGAAATTTATTCCGTGATTGTTTAAAGCAGAGAGAATATTTTGGAGATGATTTAATATGTTGAGTTTCCTTAAACTGTTGCTTCCTCTTGTGTCACTGTGTCTTTGGAGCTCCTTAATAAACATATTGAATCTTAAACCATCATAAACCAGCCTCTCACTGACTGATGATCTATCACCACTATAATGGGCAGTAACAAAGCTCATCATCAGCTGATTGCTGTCTTCACTGTTTGTGTTGAACTTCATATTTTAGGTCTTCTACTGCCCCCTGGAGGTTCTAGTGGAAATTAATACTTGGATGTTTTTGTACAGCCTCTCTGTTCACTTTAACCACTGTGAGTCTCTGGCACAGTAATACACAGCAGAGTCTTCAGGCTGCACATTCTGTCCATTTAGATGAGCAGTGACAACTGGCAAGGAGTGCCCTCGTTTGCGCTGCACGCCGGATCGTTATCGCGTCCCGAGACCATTTTAGCGGTTTTTGTCTCCACGCCACTTCTCCTCCTCCAGCGGCTGCCCCAACTCCTCTTTTCCCTCCGACGGCGCTGATTCTCGGCGACTCGCTGGTGAGAAACATCCGTTTCTTCAATGCCATTACCCACTGCATTCCCGGGGCCACAACTGTTGATATCCTGAACAAACTTCCCAGTCTCTTAACGTCACTTCCATCGTCCATCACAAAGATAATTGTCCATGTTGGCACATGTGACACCAGTCGCCGGCACTCGGAGATTACGAAAGCCAATTTTATTCGTGTGTTGGATCTCCTCAGCAGCAGCGGAAAATCCATTTTCATCTCCGGCCCTATCCCCACGTCGGGCCGCGGCCCTGGGCGTTTCAGCCGCCTGCTTTATCTTCACACCTGGCTGCAGTCAATGTGCGGCTCATTCAAGATTAACTTTATCCATAACTTCGACGCTTTTTGGTCCCGCCCCTCTCTTTTTTCACCTGACGGCCTCCATCTGAACAAGTCCGGGAGTCGCTTGCTTGCAGCTAACATACAGCATGCCGTATTATATCAGCTGTCCATCCGTGCGTGACCACGATCATCATTACCATCACCTGGCCTCTTAGCGCCTCCACCCCTGCCCACCCAATACAACCGAGTACCTTTAATTAGTGCCGACGCCCTCTCGTGGAAGGATGTTCAAACTACCCATCCTCCATCTTTTCATGGCGGCTGTGCCACTCTTGTCCATAGCCTGGTCACGTCCCGTCTGGACTATTGCAACTCCCTTTTATTTGGTTTACCTGACAATTCCATCCATAAGCTACAACTGGTTCAAAACTACGCCGCACGAATCATCACTAGAACCCCCTCCCATAAGTCACATAACACCGGTCCTGCAGCAGCTCCACTGGCTTCCTGTCAAATTCCGTATCATCTACAAAATCCTACTTCTCACCTTCAAGGCCTTAAACAACCTCGCCCCTCAGTACCTCACTAACCTGCTCCAAATTAACATTCCTGCCAGCACTCTTAGGTCATCCTCATCACAACAACTCACCATCCCACCTGCTCGCTTGACCACCATGGGGTTCAGAGTTTTCTCCCATTCAGCCCCCTGCCTCTGGAACGCCCTCCCGGAACACTTAAAAACTTCAGACTCAGTCACCACCTTCAAATCTCAGCTCAAAACTTAATTATTCAGACAGGCCTACTCCATTTCATAGTCTCACTTCTATCTCCCATTCTATCTGTCATTTGTATGTAACTATATGTTCTATATTATGCTTGTGTGTACTTTAATTGTGTTTTATTTTAACTATTTTGTGTATTGAATTGTGTTTTATTTTAAACAATTTGTATGGTGACCTTGAGTGTCGTGAAAGGCGCCTATAAATAAAATGTATTATTATTATTATTATTTAGTCAGTGTTTTGCTAGAAGAGTATAAGTCGATACTGAACTTGTTCTTCAGAGAATCTTTGTCGTATGATGCTCCAGTATGTTTCATTGCAATCCACTACTTGGATGTTTTTGTACAGCCTCTCTGCAGTCAGCAGGACAGAAGTACACTGCTCACACTGAACATTTACATCAGGATATCCTGAGGAGGGAGAGGCTCATCTACTAACACAATGTTATAGTCTTTTTAGATCATCCTACTTTTTGCTTTTCATTTTTGATTATTATTAACTTTGAGAAACAGGATATTTCTTGTGTATCAGCTGCTGGTTATTTGTGCAGGTTTTCTGACAAACTCAGTCTGAACTGATGTATATGAGGTCACTTTAAATAACACACTTGTTACAATTTAAACACTTGTTTAAAAAATATAATAAAGGGAGTTGCTGTGAGTTAAAGAGTTATGAAAACAATCCTTCATTCATCTTCTGTAATGACTTGTCCTGTGAAAGGTCACTGGGTGAAAAGATGGGTACACCCTGGACAGGTCACCAGTCTATCGCAGTGTTAACACAGTCTTCCTCCCACTGTCTGTGGACAGTGGGAGGAAGCTGGAGTACCTGGAGAGAACCCACGCAGAGAAAGGGAGGACATGCAAAATCCACACAGAAAGGCCTCAAGCCCCAAAAGAAAACGGTATTTATATAAAAAAATAAAAAAAATAAACGGCACAGATCTGTTGGTGAATATAATCCTTTGTAGAGTTTTACATATACTAAAAATAAAAACTATCAAGTTAATAATATTCAGTACTGGAGGTTTTTGTACAGCTGCTCAACCAACTTCAGTCACTGTGAGTCTCTAGCACAATAATAAACAGCAGAATCTTCAGCCTTCAGACTGTTCATCTGCAGAAACAGCTGTTCTCTGCTGTTGTCTCTGGAGATGGTGAACCGGCCTTGAACTGACTGAGAGTAGAAGATGTAGCTGCTAACAGAAGGATGAATACTGGAAATCCACTCCAGTCCTTTTCCAGGAGCCTGTCTGATCCAGGCCATCCAGCTGCTTCTGAAGTCCAGTCCAGATGTTGTACAGGTCAGTCTGTGAGACTCTCCAGGTCTTTTAACCACTGGTTCAGACTCTGTTATGGTCCAACCTTCAGCTCCATTCCAAACAAACAGAGCAACCACCAAGAGTGTCAGCTTTCTGTCAGCCATGTTGACAGTGTGGTTAGTAGGTTTTCAACTCCCCTTTAAATATGATGTCAACTGGAACCCTGTGAGAATTTGGTTACAGTCAGCTCCTCCTACATCACTCCATCTGTTGAAGTCACATTCAAGGTTTATTTTAGTGAGATGGATAAAGGACTAATTAGCTTTTTTCTATTTATTTAAGTATTTCACTTAAATCCACATTTTAAATTATAGCTCCCTGACACAGTACAATTGTAAAAAGATTATTAATAGGATTTGATTGCTTTTCAGCATTCGTTGATTTCCATGTTTTTCTCTTGGTGACTGTTTTTAATTGAGGCATTATGTTTCCAGGTTGTTTTTCCCATTTTTATATATCTCAGGAACAGTTTGAATGAACATCCTTGATTTGGAACCAGAATGAACTTAACAAAACGTTAGTGGTCAAAGGTCAAGGTTGAAGTAAGTGAGACTAAAACTGAAAAATAAATAAATAAATGAATAAAATAATATAATGAAATAAGTAGAGGTGGAAGACATCTTTGTTTTGCATTGACTCCTCCTCTGTGGATCTGGAGAACTGCAGACCCTTTGTGCTGAACTCACATTATAATGTAGAGTGTGTATAATAAATATTACTGTTGTTGTGCAGCAGAGACGCTTCATAGCCCAAAGAAACAGGAAGTCACTAACCACAAAGTCAGCTGCTACTTTCATAGTGTTCATGTTTGTGGCATATTTAGAGACATTGTTCATTTAATGTCATCTAATTCATATCCTCTACTGCCACCTGGAGGTCATAGTGAAAATGTTTTCTGTAGAGTTTCTGTACAGCCTCTCTGTTCACTTTAACCACTGTGTGTGTTTTGGCACAGTAATACACAGCAGAGTCCTCTGGCTTTAGGTTGGACAGTCTCAGATACGTCATGCTGTTGCTGTCATCTCTACTGACTTCAATACGTCCTCTTAAACTGCTCACATAAGTGTTTCTACTGGAGTCAGAGTAGCTGCTTCCAGTCCATTCCAGTGCTTTTCCTGCAGGTTGTCTGATCCATCCCATAACACAACAGTTAAATGTGAAGCCAGATCCCCTGCAGGAGAGACTGAGAGTCTCCCCAGGCCTTTTCACTACTGAACTGGAAGGAATGGACTCCATACTCTGACCTGCACAACCTGATGAGATGAAAGGAGAGAGGAAGCACAGAAGAAAGTCAGACAGTCATCTGGGAAGTTCTCTGCTATCACTGACGGACCATCAGTCAATGTTGTCTGATCAAAGATGAAACAGAAGGAAGCAGGAGAACTCACAGGGCAGAGAGAGAGCAAGCAGCAGAAGAGTGAGTGTGTTCATCATCCTGAGGCTGGAGATGTGACCTCTGATGCTCCACACAAAGAACAAGAGCAGTCAGCAGGACAGAAGTACACTGCACACACTGAACATTTGCATCAGGATATCCTGAGGAGGGAGGGGCTCATCTACTAACACACTGTCACAGTTTGTTGAATCATCCCACTTGTTGCTTTTCATGTTTAATTGTCAATCACTCTGAGGTCTAACTTCACAACAAAGGACATTTTTAAACTCCATATTTTCAGAGTGTGATTTAATAAACATCCAACTGACTTGGATTAAAACTAATTAAATAACGTGATTTTCTGACAGACATTCTACTGAAAACCAGATGTTGTGGAAAAAGACTCCATGCTGAGTCATCTCTACTGGGTATTAGTGCAGATCTTCAGTAATACTCAGTCTGTAGTGATGTAGATAAGGTAACCTTAACAACTGCATTCATTCATCTTCAAGGATCGCTGGGTGGGGGTCAGGTAGAGCCTATCCCAGCTGTCATCAGGCGAGAGGCAGTGTACTCCCTTGATAGGTCTCCAGTCTATCACAGACAAAGATAGAGAAAGAGGCAGACAACCATTCACACTCACACAGAAAGGCCCTAGTCGGCCATGGATTTGTACCCGGAACCTTCTTGCATCAGTGCAAACCACCACACTACTGTGCCACGCAGTGAGATTTTATATTAATTCTAATCATTTTCTGGAGGTTTAACATGGTGGGGTTAAATTGACCTCAAGCATAAAAGGTGTTAAAAATCTGATGGTAACAGGAGGGTTAAATGATTATTCATAAGGTAATGACTAAAAATATATGTATATTAAAAAATGAATTAGAATGTACCCTTTCTATGTATGTGAGGGTCCCTGATGAGGACTGGAGGTTTTTGTTCAGCTGCTCAACCAACTTCAGTCACTGTGACCAACGAGCACAATAATAAACAGCAGAATCTTCAGTCTTCAGACTGTTCATCTGCAGATACACCTGCTTTCTGCTTGTGTCTTTGGAGACGATGAACCGGCCTTGAACTGACTGAGAGTAGTAGACGTTACTATTGCAACAGTCTACATAAGCAAGCCACTCCACTCCTTTTCCAGGAGCCTGTCTGACCCAAACAGCATCAATAGCACTACTGAACCCTGAATATGTACAGGTCAGTGTGTGGGATTCTCCAGGTCTTTTAACCACTGGTTCAGATTGTGTCAGAGTCTGACCATCAACACCTGTCAAGAGAATAAAAAGCATCAAGTGAAATAAGCTGCTGACTCCAATCAAAGCTATGTAAAATGAAGATGAGTGAAAGTGTTGACCTGCCCAGCAGATAGTTAAAAGCAGCAGTCCTGTCCTACAGTCCATCATGTTAAACTGTGTGTCCACTGTTCTCTGTCATCCTCTCTGCAGTCAGATAAGTAGAGGTGGAAGACATCTTTGTTTTGCATTGACTCCTCCTCTCAGGAAGGATGCAGCTGGACTGGACTTGTTGGTTTTGTTAGTCTGATTTTAATATCCAGTAAGATTCATGACAGGCCTGAAACATTCGTGTATCTGATCTTCAGAAGCTGATTTTGTGATCTCTAGTTTAGCTGTTAGAAAACATTTTGTCTTTGATTATTTTCTGTATTATATTATTATTATGAATTATTTTTTATTCATTACAACATGTTGTACGAGGTTTTCCACAAAACAAATGCTTTAAATTGTGTTTTGACATCTCAGCTATCACATCTGTAGCAGACATATGTTGTTTGATCATATCAAATTAATTATTTACTATTTAAATAAAAAGACAAATGATAACTTTATGCTCCCTGTCCGATACTGTTGTCAGTAATGTGGGGGCATCACAGGGGACTGTCCTTTCTCACTCTTTACACCTCTGATCTCCAGTCCAGCTCTGGGTCCTGCCACCTGCAGAAGTTCTCTGATGACTCTGCAGTGGTTGGGTGTATCAGAGATGGACAGGAGGTGGAGTACAGGACACTGATCGGGACACTGATCGGAGACAATCAAACCACCTACTCCTGAATGTGGACAAGACCAAGGAGCTGGTCATTGACTTCAGGAAGAAGAGGACACCAGCAGAGCCTATCACCATCCAGGGTCTGGAGGTGGAAGTAGTGGACCACTATAAGTACCTGGGAGTCCACATGAACTGGACTGGAGGGACAACAGTGATGCTGCGGACAAGAAGGACCTGAGTAGACTCTAGTTCCTGAGGAAGATCAGGTCTTTCAATGTATGCAGCAAGTTGCTGGAGACTTTCTACCAGTAAGTACTTTGCTGTGGTTTATTGGCGGAGCAGCACCAGCAGGAAGGACATAAGTAGGATCAATAAATTGATCAGAAAGGCTGGTCATGTTATTGGCACTGAGTTTGTCTCGGTAAGGGACAGGAGGACACTGGACAAACTGCTCTCCATCCTGGACTATCCATCTCATCCACTCCACCAGACTATAGAGGGACAGTGGAGCTCATTCTCCAACAGACTGATCCAGCTCCACTCCCACAGTGAACGCTACAGGACGTCATTCATCTCCTACACTATCCAGCTGGACAACAACAACAGAACAACATGTTATTTATGTTAATGGACACTATTGCACCTTACTATCATTCCTACATATATAATATATATTATTCCGTCTCTATTTCTGGTACATTTGCTCATATGCTAATTCTTTACTTTTTATTGTTATACTATCTTGATATCATTACACTGGGTTTTATTTATTTTATTTTATTTTATTTTATTTTAATCTCATTATATTTTATTTTATCTTTCTTTTTACTTGTGGTTCTTAAGAGTGTTTTTTTTCTGTGTAACTAAGCTACTCTGACCAAGCAATTTTCCTTGTGCATCATTAAAGTCTATCTAAGTCGATTTATTCAATAATGATGGAAGAGAAATCTCCTTTGAGATGAATGTCTTGTTAGATTCAGTTTTTAAAGTCATGTCACACTGAGAACATTTGATCAAATCTAAAGAATGTTTCTATCTGTACTGTAACAGTAAACACATTCTCTAAAACATATCATGGTATTTTACAGCATATGTTTTGGCCTCAGGTGTTAAAGCAGCTCAAGATTAAACATTGCTTCCTATTGATTCCATAAATAAACAACTTCAATTTAATCATTCTAAAATATCAGTCCTAGTTTAGACATCAGTTTGTTTTTAAAACACAATAAATAATCGACAGTTTTATTCTGATCACTGAGCAACATTTCTTTTATATTTTCTGTCATCTCACAAAGTCACACCAATGCTTTAAATTTATCTTTAACTGTCAACGTCTCACATTCCTAATCAGACAAAATCATGTTTTAATATAATTCTGATCGACCTGATTTCATATCTTATATGGTTTGTACTTAAATGATGATTAAGTATCAAACACTGAGACAGAAAACCCAGCTGTCTGAGTTACATTGCTGTTTGTTGTCTGTGGAGGTTTTTGTACAGCTGCTCAACCAACTTCAGTCACTGTGAGTCTCTAGCACAATAATAAACAGCAGAATCTTCAGGCTTCAGACTGTTCATCTGCAGAAACAGCTGTTCTCTGTTGTTGTCTCTGGAGATGGTGAACCGGCCTTGAACTGACTGAGAGTAGTATTTGGTGCCACCACTGCTACTAATGTAAGCAATCCACTCCAGTCCTTTTCCAGCAGCCTGTCTGACCCAGTGCATGCTGTAGTCACTGAATGTGTATCCAGAGGCTGTACAGGTCAGTGTGTGGGATTCTCCAGGTCTTTTAACCACTGGTTCAGATTGTGTCAGAGTCTGACCATCAACACCTGTCAAGAGAATAAAAAGCATCAAGTGAAATAAGCTGCTGACTCCAATCAAAGCTATGTAAAATGAAGATGAGTGAAAGTGTTGACCTGCCCAGCAGATAGTTAAAAGCAGCAGTCCTGTCCTACAGTCCATCATGTTAAACTGTGTGTCCACTGTTCTCTGTCATCCTCTCTGCAGTCAGATAAGTAGAGGTGGAAGACATCTTTGTTTTGCATTGACTCCTCCTCTCAGGAAGGATGTAGATGGATGTGGTCTGTTATGAAAATATATAGATGAATATTAGTTTAATATGATATTAATTCTCATTAAACATAGATCACTGGATCAGGTTAAAATATAAGTTTGTTTTAAATGAATGAACCATTATCAATTACCTTAAGGCCCTTTCTTAGTGATGTTTCTACTGTGCAGGCTTCATCAAATGATTATCAAGTAATTCTCGGAGAACAAGTATCACACCCAGTCCTGCTCCTAGACTGCCCTCTAGTGTTTTGAGAAGCAACTGTAAATGTCCAGTCTCACCTTTAAAAAGACATGACATTGTTCCAGTTTTATATTGGATGTAGAGTCAGGGCTGCTTTTGTCTGGACTGGTTTGTTTTGAATTCAATAGAAGTTGTTAGAGCTCCATGTACTGTCCCCTGAGAAACCTTCAGTCTCCATGATGTGATGCTGAGAAAGATCCTCTTTGTTCAGAATAACAACAAAAAGATCAACATGTCCAGAGCTGAAGTTACCTCCTCTCAGGAAAGATACAACTAGATCAGACTTCACTCCTGGCTTT
The DNA here is from genome assembly GCF_963514085.1 of Chelon labrosus. Classification (NCBI taxonomy): domain Eukaryota; kingdom Metazoa; phylum Chordata; class Actinopteri; order Mugiliformes; family Mugilidae; genus Chelon; species Chelon labrosus. The sequence continues at coordinate 22,130,991 of NC_140354.1, forward strand.
CTTCTATACATCTAAATACATTCATTTGAAATTTCATGGTAGAAATCTTTTGAAACATAAATAAGAAACGAAGAACACTAATGGTCATACAGTTAAAAAGTGGTTGTTGGGATTGTAAAATGGATAAAATTGTGCGTAAGCATGTTTGTAAAACAACAACATCCATGATAATCTGTTAAACATCTCATTCCTTGTTGAAGTAAATTCTCCTCTCAGAGTTGTGCAGTGATGACAGTCAGCAGTGATGTAAAGTCAGAGAAGGGAGTGAAAACATTGGATCATCAAAGTCTGGATGACATTTGTGATTTTAATGTGAATCCTCTGAAATCGTTTTCTCTAAATTCTCATGTTGAGCATCTTAGGATTTATTTGACTCAAAGCTGTTGTTGTGTAAATTAACACTAGAACTGTTTATGAATGTCCTTTATAATTCTTTGTTCACTGAAGTTTGTCAAAGTTTATATGGTGATTAAATGTACTTCACTTATTTTAATGCTGGCATTTTATAATCCACTTAAATAGCTGCATGGATTTTTGATATCACTGTGGAAATTGGGTATTCAGTGCAATTTTTATTTTTAAAAGGACTTATGGTTCGATGTACTTCATATTCTGTAACAATACTAATAATCGTAATAAACTATATCAAGTTAGAGCAGCTTCTCAAAACACATGAAACTGAATGTTCATGTTAGTGGAGGTTAATGAGGAAGTAGTTTTTGTATGACTCTCCTATTACTGTCTCTCACTGTGAGTGTCTGGCACAGTCATAAACTGCTGTGTCCTCAGTCTTCAGACTGTTCATCTGGAGATAGACTTTACTGCTGGAGTCATCTCTGGAGATGGTGAATCTACCCTGGACTGACTGGGAGTAGATAGGATAACTAGCTGTGTCTATATAAGTAATCCATTCCAGTTCTTTTCCAGGAGCCTGTCTGACCCAGCCCCACCAGCTGCTGCTGAAAGACAGTCCAGATGTTGTACAGGTCAGTCTGTGAGACTCTCCAGGTCTTTTAACCACTGGTTCAGACTCTGTTATGGTCCAACCTTCAGCTCCACTCCAAACAAACAGAGCAACCACCAAGAGTGTCAGCTTTCTGTCAGCCACGTTGACAGTGTGATTAGTAGGTTTTCAACTCCCCTTTAAATATGATGTCAACTGGAGCCCTGTGAGAATTTGGTTACAGTCAGCTCCTCCTACATCACTCCATCTATTAAAGTCACATTCAAGGGAATGTTATGTTATTTTTTTTTTGTCATCTCACAAAGTCACACCAATGATTTTAAATGATTATTGATTGTGGACATCTCACATTTTTGTGTTTATAAAGGAGCAAAACTTTGCATAGAGCTCCCTCTACAGGTTTAAAAAGGAACATTCAGCAGTTCAAAGCTCTGTTCCACCACTGCCTGGAAGCTTATTGTGGAGCAGATGAGAGCATGCAATAATATAAAGCATCTGTCCTCAGCCCTACTCATAATACTCTGCTGAGAATCAGTGTGGAGTTTGATGGTTTAATGGGACAGCTACAGGAACCAGGAGGACAAAGACAAAACTCTTGGTGGGGAAAGGAAGGCTGAGATAGTTGACTGGAAGGCAGATGGAGCAGATGAGTCAGAGACAGGTAGGGTCGGTACCAGGAAGTCTCACATGGCAAAGAACAAGCTGACAGAGGAGTGAGTGTGGAACTGAAGAATATATGCTGGCCTGATTAGAGAATGAGAAGCAGCTGTGTGCACAGGTGAGCTGAGTTGACTGATGAGGTGGGAGTGGCTGGCAGGCTGAGTGATGCAGAGGGGGAGTCAATGGAAAAGTACGTCGAGGGAGATGGGTGACTGGGCTGTGACAAATAATGTCTAAATATATAGAGTCAAGCCAAACATCTGGACTGTTATCTGTGTTGTTCTGACGAACCAGTCATCTACTCTGAGCCTTGTGTGATCTCTTTAGTGCATGAACTGACACTGAACTGACTCACATTTAGCAGCCAAGTGTCCATTTAACGGAAAAACAAAAGGCTCTGCAGGGATGGCAGGAAAATAAGAAGACAGGAGAAATAACAGGACAAAAGTTCCACACAACACAGGAAGAATAACAGACGACACGACAGAGAACAAAGGGAAAGGCAGGGCTATATATACACACAAGTGGGCAGAGGGGTGACGAGACACAGGTGAAACTAATGAGGACGGAGCACACGAGGAGAAACCAATGAAACAATCAAACAAATCAAAGAACCATGACACATTCAAGGTTTATTTGATTTCAACAATTGTCTCATTTCTCTTTACTATTGATCTATTCCATCTATTTTACCTATGGTCATATTTTGAGGCTCTCTGGCAGAGGACAATTTTAAAAAGACTATTTAAAATAATTCAACTTAGATTGTAATTGTAGGATTTGTTGATTACCATCTTTCTCACTTGGTGACAGCTTATACCTGAGACATTATCCAGGTTGTTTCTCCCATTTTTTTTTTTATGAACTTATTATCTCAGAACAGTTAGAGGGAAAATCCATCACTTGGACCCAAGGATGACAGAAAAAACTGTTTAAAAATATTAAAACTGAAATAAAAGTGTCTAAAAGTGTCTAAAAGTGTCATTTATTGCGTTGGGCTCATGTGTGATATTACCTGCTGGGTCTCTAACTGATTGAATTGTTGATTTTTCTTTGTTAATTTTTAATTGGTTGGCTAAAAATTTTCCAGATTTGTCACTGTGTTCAAACTTCTCCAAGCGTAATCTTTGTACTATAAACTGTGTTTTCTTATTGATTATTTCATTTAATTCAAGTTTAGCTTTCCTTATTTGCTTAAGCGTCTGTTCTTCCGGTGATGCGTTGTAGGCATCCTCTAATGCTTTAATTCTTACTTCTAATTCTGATATATTTGCCTTTTCTTTCTTTTTTTTATGTGAGGCAAAAGAAATTATTTTTCCTCGCATCACTGCCTTCCCTGCTTCCCATAGAGTGCCTGCTGAGACGCCTGGTGTGTCGTTGTTTTCTAAATAGTTGGACCATTCTCTGTTAAAATAGCCAATAAAGTCCGGGTCTTTAAGCAATGCGGTATTAAACCTCCAGTTTTTAGAGGGCGGTGTGATTAATTTATTCCTCAAGTTGAAGGAAACTGGAGCATGGTCACTCACCGTTATGGGATGAATCTGAGTATCATAGATCTCGCTTACTAAAGAGCTGCTAACCAGGAAGTAATCTAGTCTAGAGTATGAGTGATGAACTGAAGAGAAGAAGGTATATTCTTTAAGAGTGGGGTGGTAAGAGCGCCACACGTCACAAAGACCCAGGTCCTCTATGTATTGTTTAACTATGTTAGCTGATTGCCAGCTCCGATAGTTACCTGCATTACTGAACCTATCAACTGTGGGGTCCAGTACCATGTTGAAGTCCCCTCCAATGATCATTGCGGTGTCTGTGTGCTCGGAGAGTGATGTGAAAACGGAGTGATAAAAGGATGAGTTGTCAACATTTGGACCGTATAAATTAACTAAGCACAGTTTCATATTCTGAACTGATAGTTTAACTATTATAAATCTCCCTTCAGGATCTGCATCCATGTTGATTACTGTGAATTTTATTTTCCTGTTAATCAGAATGGCTACACCTCTCTGTCTAGAGTTATAACAGGCTGAGAAAATGGAAGGAAACTGAGCTGTAGAGAGGACATCCACTGATGTTTTTGTCATATGAATCTCCTGTAGGAACACAATATCAGCATTTAAGTCTTGTAATCTATTGTGAATTTTTAGTCTCTTCTCTCTAGTCCCGGCTCCGTGCACATTCCACGTGATAAATCTAATCATACTCATAGTGGTGGTGCGTGTTGGATGCTATAGATGTGTGTGTGGGTGTGTGTGTGTGAGTGAGTGAAATTGAAAGAGTGCATGGTATGAGTGTGTGTCTGTATCTCTCTGTGTTTGTGTGACCCTATGTGTGTTATGTGTCTGTGTATATGGATCTTATACAGAGACTGGTATGTTTCTATGTGTATATTGTTTGAGATAGTGAGGTGGCAGCCTGGGGAAAGAAAGTGGGGGAGAGTGTGCAGAGATAGAAAGAAAGTAGTGCAAGAGAGAGAAGAGAAAGAAAGGGAAAAAGAAGTGTATACGGAAACCATAAAGAAGAGAAAAAAAAAAAAAAAAAAAAAAAATAGACTAGATAGATAGGCATAGACTAGAGACTGACAGTGTTATTGACAATAAATGTCACCATAAATCTTTCTAATGTAACCTGCGTGAGAAAGGCGAATACATATCTGGTTCAGTAGAGCCAAGGGGTGGTGTTCCGGTCACGGTGTAGCTGCCCATTTATATAAAGTTTGTCCACCGAGATGACAGCGCGGGCACCTTCCTCCAGGAATCTTCTCCTGATGGGGAACAAGATCTTACGACGCTCCAGAATTTCTTTGGGGAACTGATCATTCATGCTGAAATTGGTCCCCCGGAGCTCTCTTCCGCATCGCTTCACCTCTTCTTTTACTTTATGAAGCACGAATTTGGCAACTATTGGACGTGGCCTATTTTGTCCTGGTTTTCTAGCACCCAAACGATGAACTCTATGAAATTGAATAGACTTTACCTTATCTTCAGGGAGCTTCAGTTGTGTTTGCATAAACTTTTTCACGGTTGCCTCGGCATCCTCTTCAGGTTGCTCTTGGAGACCTGCGAAAACCAGGTTATCCCTCATGCTCCTACTCTGCAGGTCTAGAATAGCTTCTTTAATTTTTTTGTTTTCCTCCGTGACCCGTGTTACTCCTTCGGTGAAGGATTTCACGGACTCACGGAGCGTGTTATTCTCCGCGGCCAGAGATTCAACCTGTTTTTGGCTGAATTCCAGAGACTCACGCAGCGCCTGGATTTCCCGGTGAAGAGCCTCCAGCAGACCCAACCGGGCATCAAAGTTAGCCAGTTTCCCATCAATTGACATTAATATATCCGCCATGTCGCTCCCGGTTGGAGATGTCGGAGAGGTCTCACCGGAGGGATTATCTTGGCGGCTCCTTTTAGATTTCCCCATGACGATCCGCTGATAGCTCTCGTCGATGAAGCTCGTCAGGCTGGTCCAATCCTCTTCACTGCGATCCAGGTTTGCCGGTTTATTGTGGTTTTAGACTAACTTTCTTTCTTACCTTTTTATGTTATTTATCAATTTCTGTTCTTTTCTTTAGTTCGGCATTTGTTTGTTTTCAGTAGCGCACCATGTTGGATACTGCCAAGTCTCGTCGAGTCTCGCCGTATCTCGCGTTACAGCATACTTCTTGCCACTAGTTTGTTTTAAATTCATATTCAAGGGAATGAACTCACAATTCCTCTCAGAGACACACAGACACATCAGTCCTGTTGTTAGTTAAGACACAGCAGAGTCTTCAGGTTGCACATTCTGTCCATTTAGAGAACCTGCAGACACACAGCTCATTACCTACTGTCCTGCTGACACATTGTCTTTTTGATCAGCATGTCTGTAAAGAAAATGTTTGCTTCTTACCGTCCCAGTTAACTGACAGCAAAAGAAAAACAAGCACAAAGTCAGTAGTGATCATTGTGAAAGCCGTTTGTCTCTGTCCAGTCTACAGTGTGTATGTCAGTGATTTAGTCCCTGTCTTAAACTCTGCAACACATATGTAAAGATGGAGGAGGTCAGAGTTTGCATCGACTCCTCCTCCTCTTTGTGTACGCCCCTCTGATAAAATAGTTAAATACAAGGTAGAATAAATTATTAGAAAACTCATCTCCAGACTGTTTTTTGGAGAAGTGACGCTGAACAAAGACGCAGAAACTACAAACACAACTGCACCATCGGCTGATGTGCCGCAACCTGGCAAACAATGTGGGAATGCTCCTGAACAGTTCCACTCATTTTTGCAGCAGCTCAGCAGCTTCACACAATATGGCTTTAAAATAGCAGACGTAAGTTCAAACAGAGACCACCTGATGGCAGTCCAAGCCAGTTTATCAGCTTCTAAAATCCACCTCTGAGTTTCCCATCACTCACAGTGCATGCTCCTGGAAGGCAGTCCCTTGTGTCATTTGCTTGTTATCACCTGCTGCAGTTTGTCAGACTTTGCAGGTGCTGCAACGAAATGAAATGAATGAAAAGGAAAAAACAAGAAGAATGAAAGGAAAATCAAATATCTTGTAAACCTTGTGCAAATCCTTGCTCCACCACGTGCTGCATCAAGACCAAATGATTTCATTCTGACACAGACTTCCTCACCAGATGGCAGCATTTACTCAGGTTTCCAGCTTCTCCCGATCAGCTGGAATGTGAGGCAACGTGAGCCTTTAGCTCATCAACAAGCTGACATTTAAAACACGGGACAACAAACAGGCCAGATCATTTAGAAGGCGTGCACCATATGAAAAGCTCATCTCATACATACAGTAGAAAGTACATTTGCTTGGATGGTTTTGAGGTACGTGAACTTGAATTGGGTGTTTTCATGTTATGCTTCTTAGACTTAGACTTTATTCATCCACAAGGGAAATTGCTTGGTCACAGTAGCTCAGATGCACATAAAAAACACTCTTGAGAACCACAAGAAAAAAATAAAATAAAATAATTCTTTATGATTCCACTCTACACTTTACGTTTAAGAGGGAAACAGTTCCAGCCTACAAGTGTTTTCTGATGGAAAGTTGGTCTGGGACTCCTCTGATGGGAACTCATTAGGGTCCTGCAAAGATCTGCTGGGCCAGTTAGATCATTTGAGCGGAGCTTTGTGTAGTGACAAGGTGGAATTTAGGAGTCACAGCAGCAGGGCCAGACGGTTGTAAAAGTCGGTGAAGTATAAGTAAAAGGCTAATACATACTGTCACATGTTCTGTTGCTCTGATTGGTTGTTGAACTAACCATTTGCATGCGGAGGCGTTTTTCTCTCTGTGTCGGCTGAAACACGGCCCGTAATAAAAAATCCAGATGGAGTCAAGTCAAAGTTTATTTCTAAAGCACATTTAAAAACAACCTGAGTTGAACCAAAGTGCTGAACAAGCAGAACATTAATAATAAATAATAAAATCCAAGATATCCTGCTCAACATGGACTGAAGGCCAGCGAGAAGAAGTGGGTTTTCAACAATAATTTAAAATGCTCCAAACTCTGGGAGCAGCTTTGATATAAAAGGGTCGGCTGTTCCAGAGTTTGGGGGCCACCACTGAAAAGGCTCTATCGCCTCTGTTTCTGAGCCTGGATCTGGGGAGGTCCAGTCGCGGCAAAATCATATGTGGGGGAGGTAGGACTTACTCAGAAGTCTTAATTTAGAAAAGCATGTCTTGACCACTGAACTAATCTGCTTATCAAATTTAAAGTCAGAGTCATCTATCACACCAAGGTTTCTTCCAGCAGGGTGACAGTAGGAGGCTAGAGGGTCGACTGCCCTCAGGCTCCAGAGCCTCAAGTAAGGGACCCACCTGAGCTTGAAGGAAAAAGTCTGAAAGAGGAATTTATTATTATTATTATTATTATTATTATTGATAATTTGAGTCCACATTTATTTTGACCTTTGCCTGTGTGAATCCCTTTCTCCTGAAAGCATGTGGTGATTTCATGCCTGGATACGTACAGATATCCAAATATCACATAGCGTAGTGACAGATGTATGTGTTGCATTAAGGAAATCCATTTGCAGCTCTGGAGGTTTCCACAAAGTTTCAGGCCTGCAGGTGTGGTCCCAGAGGTGCAGAGAGAGCGGGGGAGTGGCTCTCTAAAGATGACAAGTTTAGAAACAGCAGGAAACTGAAAGCCTGCAGACTTTAACTGATAACAGAAGTTCACAGTACGTTGACTTCACATGCTGTTATTTTAGATGGTTTTGGACTGAAGCAACAGAACAAATCCTCAAGTGCTTTTGACGTTTCTCACAATCATCACTAGTAATTCTGTCAATTTATAATGCAGCAAATATTTATTATACTCTCCAAGTTACTAATGAAAACAAAATGAGCAATTATTAACAGAAAAAAAATATATTGTTACTAAACAAAAATGACATCACAGACAGAACATGTTTTCATGACACAGAGACTGAATGACACATCAGCACAAAATACAACATTTAACGTTACTTTGCGTCACATACTTCACATTCTTCACATGCATTACCCGTGGCCTTAGACACTCCTCGAGGTTTCATAGACTGATCACTACCAGCAGGCCAGACGTTACAGTAGAACGTCTTGTTCTGGTTCCACTTTTCCTTGTTGGTGACGTAAAGACTTGTAACTGAGTAGCCATTTGTGGTCTTCTGTGGAGGGAAGTTGACGCCATTAGAAAAGTCTCCAGTATCTTCTGACCAGGTGATGTAGTAATCCTGCAGCACACGACTGGAGACCAGACACACCAGAGTGACCTCAGCTGACTTGTCTTTTCCAATGTCCTCATTTGGAAGGATGTGAACTGTCACTGTTGGCTTTGTTCCATCTGAAAGAGAGTCAAGGAGATCCATGACTGAGCTGAAGTCAACAACAACAGCAACCAATCCCTGTAATAGTCACTCTATGTTTAGTTACATACCTCCTTTGTTCACAGTCAGCTCTTGGATAACTGGTGTCATATCTCCTATGGTGGCAGAACATCTCACTGTGTTGACTGTCTTCCACTCAGTGGGACTTTGAGTCAGTTTGCTGGTTTTGATCTGTGCATCTTCTATGGTGGTAATGTTGTTTGTCACAGGCTGTCCATTGATGTGCCAAGTGACTGCAGTTTCAGAGACAATGGTGTCCTGTCCACTGACGACACACTCCAACTCTACCTGGTTGATGGTGAATATTTTTGTAGGATTTGGGGAGTTCAGTGTCACTGAGATGGGAGCTACATGAGGGGAAGCTATGAAAAAAAAAAAAAAAAACGATTAGTGGCATTTCTTGTTAAGAGGGAAAAGAAAACAAACTAAAAGATGGACTGAACCACAACAAGATGACAAAGAAAACTTTTTTGTACCATCACAGTGATTGAGGACATCACAGAGTGAACAGGTTTTCATTGGAGAAAGTTCACTCAGACTCTTAATGAGACATCAGTTCAGAAAACCACATTCATAACTCAATCTACTATTTTTCACATTTGCATGAATTACCTGTGGGATTAGACACTCCTCGACTTCTCATAGGCTGATCACTACCAGCAGACCTGACGTTACAGTAGAACATCTTGTTCTGGTTCCACTTTTCCTTGGTGGTGATGTAAAGACTTGTAACTGAGTAGCCATTTGTGGTCTTCTGTGGAGGGAAACTGGTGCCATCAGTGAAGACTCCACCATCTTCTGACCAGGTGATGTAGTGATCCTGCAGCACAGGACTGGAGACCAGACACACCAGAGTGACCTCAGATGAGTTGTCTTGTCCAATGTGCTCGTCTGGAAGGATGTGAATTGTCACTGTTGGCCTTGTCCCATCTGAAAGAGATACTCAGATTAACATGGAGATCCATGCATGAGCTGAGTTTGAGTCATATTGATACAGGTACAGCTGTAATATTATTGACTAATTTTCCAGTGCTAAACATTAAAATTTTGTCTAATTTTTGCAGATCACAACAATAAATGTGTTTAATAGCTACAGTTTGATATCTAGTCTTTTTAATTTGGTTACATACCTCCTTTGTTCACAGTCAGCTCTTGGATAACTGGTGTCATATCTCCTCTGGTGGCAGAACATCTCACTGTGTTGACTCTCTTCCACTCAGTGAAACTTTGAGTCAGTTTGCTGGTTTTGATCTGTCCACTATATTGTGTAGTAATGTTGTTTGTCACAGGCTGTCCATTAATCTTCCAAATGATTGTAGTTTCAGAGACAATGGTTCTGTCCTGTCCACTGACGACACACTCCAACTCTACCTGGTTGTTGTTGAATATTCTTGTAGGATTTGGGGAGTTCAGTGTCACTGAGATGGGAGCTACATTAGGGGAGGTAATGAAAAACAACAACAACAATGATTAGTGGCATTTCCTGTTCAGAGGGAAAAGAAAATGAATTAAAAGATGGACTAAAAAAGAAAATGATGGCAAATGTTACGAACCAGCTCTGGTAGGGGTGAGGGAAGCAACATTAAAACCAGGTGGAAATGCCTTTTTAGTTAAGATTTATTGTGAAACGATTAAGACAACAGAAAGTTCAGCCCTAAGGCTTGACAAGGGGTGTTGAATAAACCAAACAAAATTAGTAAAACAAAATGAAAGTAAACATATAGACCGAGTCCTTGTTAGGAATGAAATGTCAAAAGAAAACCCTACCTCCTTAACCAAAATCAAAACACACCAATGAACAATACCCCAAACCTAAATGTTTCCATGGAAACCTAAACTAGCCAGAGTGAACCAAAAGATGTATAAAGGCAAAGTCCAGCTCTTAGACAAACAAACCCAAGTGCTTATTTAACAATATCTTCACAGACTAAATATTTCGGAAGTAATTCAAAAGAACAATAAGCACAGATTCACAGTCGAGCTTCCAGTTGCCCCAGAGTGACGACAGCATGACGTTTAAATGAGAACCCCCAACCAATTGGTCCTTCAGGGGTCATGGTGATGAGTCTCCACAGAGAAATCCACCTCACCTGGAAACTGACAGGACAGAAATGGCAGGAGCCATAACAGCAAATCAAACCTCACTTCTTGTACAGTCACACTCCACCACTGGTTCAGACTCAGTCAGAGTCTGACTGCAAACACCTGGAAGAAAAGCAGTGTGATCAGAACAGAACATGAAGCTTTGACATAGAACCAGAGGAGAGCAGAAGTGTGGTATTCACCAGAGAACAGCAGCAGAAACGTTAGACATGCAGTTAAAGTCATTGTGGAAATGAGTTGCATGTCTGGTTGGTGGTTTGGTTTCTCTTCAGTTTGCAGTCACATTAATAAAGATGGACGAGATCCAGATTTGCATTGACTCCTCCTCACACTAAAAAACAATGTTTTCAAACTGATATTAGTCCTGCTCCTAGACTGCCTTGTAGTGTTTTGAGAAGCAACTGTAAATGTCCAATCTCACCTTTAAAAAGACATGACATTGTTCCAGTTTTATATTGGATGTAGGGTCAGGGCTGCTTTTGTCTGGACTGGTTTGTTTTAAAATAATTTGTCAAAGTCTCACATTCCTAATCAGCCAAAGTCATGTTTTAATATGTTTTCATATAGTGGTTCTCTCCAGGTACTCCAGCTTCCTCCTACCATCTAAACACATGCTCGTATTGGCCGTAGGTGTGAGTGTGAATGGTTGTCTGTCTCTCTGTGTTAGCCCTGTGATAGACTGGAGACCTGTCCAGGGTGGACCCCTCCTCTTACCCAGTGACAGCTGGGAGAGGATCCAGTCCCCCGCGACCCTCCAGAGGACAAGTGGTTACAAAAAATGAATGAATGAATGAATCTGATAATTTATTCTGGCCTTTGCCTGTGTGAATCTCTTTCTGCTGAAAGCATGTGGTGATTTCATGCCTGGATACGTACAGATATCCAAATATCACGTAGCGTAGTGACACATGTGTGTGTTGCATTAAGGAAATCCATTTGCAGCTCTGGAGTTTTCCACAAAGTTTCAGCCCTGCAGGTGTGGTCCCAGAGGTGCAGAGAGAGTGGGGACTTGTCTCTCTAAAGATGACGTGAAGTTTAGAAACAGCAGGAAACTGAAAGCCTGCAGACTTTAACTGATTACAGAAGTTCACAGTGTGTTGACTTCACATGTTGTTATTTTAGATGTTTTTGGACTGAAGCAACAGAACAAATCCTCAAGTGCTTTTGACGTTTCTCACAATCATCACTCATAATTCCTTCAATTTATTATGCAGCAAATCTTTATTATACTCTCCAAGTTACCAATGAAAACTACTATTAACATGTAAAAATATATTTTCACTGAACAAGCTACGAATAAATTTCATTTTTTTCTACAATTTTATTTCAAACAGTCAGCACACTCATCCAGCTGCTGGACAGTGACTGATTCATTCAGAAACCAATGAAGTAACCACTATTATGGTTATTCTGGAAAACAGACAATTTCTTCATGTGTTTGTATCAAGATCAGTGTTTTAGTTTAATTTTGTGGCAGTCAGAACTAGGACTATAATTCTGTGAGGTAGTCTCTGTCTGTCAGCCAACTTCAGATGAGGACTGGAGGTTTTTAATGTCAATATGTTGAAGCTGTACTGTGAGAGGGAACATGTACAACTAAAGCCTCAAGCAGAGACAGGTGAAGTTGATGTGTCCCCCTTAGACACTGTCCAGTGCTGAAGTTACCTCTCATTGTGTTAGCCTGGCAGTAGAGAGGGGTTCAGAGGAGCTGTCCAGTGCTGAAGTTACCTGAAGTTCTGATAAGAAGAAGGACAGTAGGATTTCATCCAGTGTCTCAAATAAACTAAGAACCTGTCACTGTGAGTCTCAAGCACAATAATAAACAGACACCTGATAACAAACAGGCTTTATTCAAATGAGGTGAAATTAAATTCATTTTGGTATAAAGACCATTTCTAATGAGCTGAACAGACAGGATATGAAGACTTTTTAAATGTCATCAATCTTTTGAATCATGTGTCACTGACAATCACTTGTTGCTTTATTTCCATCTCTCTGTGTCATACTAATGTTTTAATATAGTTTAGATTGTGAACATTTCACATTTCTAATGATCTTATTCAGACAAATTCACTTTGAGTTCTGTTCAGTTTGGTCTTTGTTTGAGACTCATTTCATTTAATGTTGAAGAAATATGACATTTAACCTTGATAGTACTGAAATGATTATTGGGAGTAGTATTTTCTCATCTGTTAACAGTAAATAATACATCAAACTTCATTAAACTTGTTTTGTAGGTGGAGAGAAAACCCAGCTGGCTCTGAGTCACATTGCTGTTTGTTGTCTGTGGAGGTTTTTGTACAGCTGCTAAACCAACTTCAGTCACTGTGAGTCTCTAGCACAATAATAAACAGCAGAATCTTCAGTCTTCAGACTGTTCATCTGCAGAAACAGCTGTTGTCTGTTGTTGTCTCTGGAGATGGTGAACCGGCCTTGAACTGACTGAGAGTAGAGGATGTAACTGCTACCATCATTGCTAATAGTGGAGATCCACTCCAGTCCTTTTCCAGGAGCCTGTCTGATCCAGCCCATCCAGTTGCTGCTGAAGTCCAGTCCAGATGTTGTACAGGTCAGTGTGTGAGACTCTCCAGGTCTTTTAACCACTGGTTCAGACTCTGTTATGGTCCAACCTTCAGCTCCACTCCAAACAAACAGAGCAACCACCAAGAGTGTCAGCTTTCTGTCAGCCATGTTGACAGTGTGATTAGTAGCTTTTCAACTCCCCTTTAAATATGATGTCAACTGGAGCCCTGTGAGAATTTGGTTACAGTCAGCTCCTCCTACATCACTCCATCTATTAAAGTCACATTCAAGGTTCTTTTTAGTGAGATGGATAAAAGCTTAATTTTGCTTTTCTATTCATTTAAGTGATACGACCGGCTCGTTGGCCGCAACAAAACAGGAGTTGTACACTCAAGTGAAGTATAATAAAGCAACATTTATTAAAGTAAATCTCAAATCAGATGGGATGTGGAAATCAGAATCAGGGGTGAAGGTGAATGTATGGGTGTGTTGGTCAATGTGTGGTCCATGTTGTTAGTGCGAAATAAGATAACTCAAATAAAACATTAGCACTCTGGTTTGGTGCCACCGGGAGAGCTCAGAGCAGGCAGAGAGAGAGAGAGAGAGAGAGAGAGCTGGCATCTGGGAAGGCGGGGTTATATAGGCCTAACAGTAAATGCTGGCCAGGTGCTCCATGTCAGCCTAATGCACTGCTTCACCTGCAACAAATAAACACACCAACAGTACACTGCACGCCGACACATAGAACTCAGGCCTGGGGCCAGCACATTATGTATTTCACTTATATCCACATTTTAAATGATAGCTCCCTGACACAGTACAATTGTATACATTTTATTTCCAATATATTAAATAACAGAAAATATGATTTCAATTCAGGATTCTTTGATTTCCATGTTTTTCTCTTGGTGACTGCTTTTAATTGAGGAATTATGTTTCCAGGTTGTTTCTTCCATTCTTATATATCTCATCAACAGTCTGAGTGAAAATCGTTCACTTGGACCCAGAATGAACTGAATAAAACTTTGAGGGTCAAAGGTCAAGGTTCAACTAAGCGAGACTAAAATCAATTAGAATCTCATTTTATTCTGTTTGTCCTCATTCTCTGAAATACTAGGTGTAATCTGAAATCCAAACTACTGTAAACTAAAAAAAGGTAGATTACATATTTAAATGTCATTTCAGAAAATAACTAAATATTAAATTACACAGATGATTTTTCATGATTTCAAATCTCTCTCAGCTAATGACAAGAAATAATTTTAGTATTAGTGACTGGATTGTGTAAAATGTTTGTATTACGTGTTTTGTGTACTCTTTCAACTACTCAAAGAAAGGAGCTTTATCATGGGTCATTATGTGATGGAGAAGGACTGGAGGTTTTTGTACAGCTGCTAAACCAACTTCAGTCACTGTGAGTCTCTAGCACAATAATAAACAGCAGAATCTTCAGTCTTCAGACTGTTCATCTGCAGATACACCTGATCTCTGTTGTTGTCTCTGGAGATGGTGAACCGGCCTTGAACTGACTGAGAGTAATAGATGCTGCCACCACCACTATTAATGTAAGCAATCCACTTCAGTCCTTTTCCAGCAGCCTGTCTGACCCAAGCAGCACTAATATCACCACCGAACCCTGAATATGTACAGGTCAGTGTGTGGGATTCTCCAGGTCTTTTAACCACTGGTCCAGACTCAGTCAGTGTTTGACCCTCAGTACCTGCAGAAATGGAAACAGCTCATTAGTTCAGTCACATTGTCTTCACATCACTTTGTTTGTCCAACACATTTTCATGTCCTTACCAGCCAAGGTACAAAACATGATGAAGAAAATAACAGGTGTGATCATTGTAAAAGTCACTTGTCTTTGTCCAGTCTGCAGTGTGTATGTTAGACTGAGCTGACCTTTGCTCTGCAACACATATAAACACATCAAAGATATCAGTTTTGCATTGACTCCTCCTCCTCAAAGAGAAACACACCATATTTCACACATCTCTGAAAACTCAACTATGTAGATCATGTATGTGAGAACTAAACTTAAAAGATTGTAACATGAATTATTAATAAATTATGTCTTCACTTAATTGAGTTTAAACTGATATTTGTTGCTCTCAGCAGAAACTGTGGACCAGTTTTATATTTAGAATATTCTGTATAAATCTCCACTAACAGTTAATCCATTATTCAAAGCTGCTCTAGAAAATTATTATAGGAGGATTATTTATATAAGAAGACAACAACATGTTATTGGTAACTGTACCAAACAGGAAGTGACACACCACAAAAAACAGCTGCTCCTTTTACAGTCATCATCTGTGTGTTACTAGTTACATATATTTAATTCACTACTTTGATTTTTATTGTCATCTTTTGGTCATTGTGAAGTATTTCCCGAAGCGTCGACATTTCCAAAACACAGAGATGGTAAATAGAAGAAGTAGTTTTTGTATGACTCTCACAGACAGGGTCATTGTGGTTTTATTCATGCTGCGGGAAACAAACGGTCACATTGTGGTGATGGACTGAACACTTAGAACAAGAAGAAAGACCTCATGATGTAAATTATTTCTGCATGAAGATCAGATTAAAGGTTGGTTCATAATGAAGTGACGGTGAACATTAGTGTCACAGGGCAGGAAGACAGGTTTTAGAGTGATTGTATTTTTTTACTTGTTTTATATTTTATTGAGGTTTTACCTTTGCATGCTTTTATGTGTTGTGTTTTAATTGTTTTATTTGTGTTTAATGCATGCGCGTGATTTTAATGACTTCCTGAACACACCTTTGTGGAGTAGCTGCACCTGGGAGGTTCCGCCCTCTGTGCTTAATAGACGGCCACCTACCCAATCAGAGTAGCACGGAGGGTTTGCCCCGGATATAAAAGTGGCATCACGGGACTGGTGAGGGGAGCTGATACAGGAAAGGGACACCGTAGGGAGGTCGGGACGCCGGAGGACCAGAAGGAGGTCGGGACGCCAGAGGGGATACGCCAGAGGGAATACGCCAAGTGAGCTGGAGACGAGGCCAGGCAGCGGGTGCGCCGACCGAAGGAAAGAAGAAACCCCAGAGCGTTACAACACGAACTACTCGCAGCGGCAGAGCATAGTGCTCTGCCAGGCGGGTGAGTACCTCCCTTAGGGACATAGTAACGCTCTGACGTGTGGTTTTGCGGCGGCTCAACTGTGTTGTGTGGACACCCGTACTGGTCTCGTATTTTTACTTTTCAGGCGATTCCCGGGACGGCCGCTGCAATCGGTAACCGAGGCACCGGTAACCCCTGGCTCCAGCGGCAGACCTCCGCCACCCCCTCTGAACTGCCCTTGGACCCGGCTTGGCCACCCCAGCAGACGCCCTTTAGGATTGGACTGTTTTTAACGATCGTAGTTTTTATCTTTGTTTTTTTCTAAAAATCTTTTAAGGTTTTAGCACCTTGTGGTTTTATTTTGTTAAGTCCATTCCAATAAATCATTGTTCAGTACACCGGCATCGAGTGGTTCTCCGCCTCCCTTTCCCCTGGTCGCTGTCAGCGTGCTCTCCCCCGATAATTCACCAATACCTGCGTTTTCCCCTTTAATAACAATAACTTTTTCATTTATCATTATTTCATGTTCCACTTCTCATCATTCCTTCCCCCCTCGGTTACAGATTTTGGCGTTGTCGGCAGGATCGGGGTTTAGAGCACCTGCAGTGACCAAGATAGGAGGCGGCCATGATGATGCCGGTGTACCCTGGCGCCCCTTGGTTGCCAAAGTTTAAAGGACCAGGTGACGATTTAAAATACAATGATTGGAAGGAACAAATGCAAGGTTTGTTGGGCACACAAGACTTGATAGAAGCCAGGAAGGTCGATATTGTTTTGGGTGCATTAGCTGGGGAAGCTAAGCGTCAGATAAGTGTTTTAGATGAGGGTGAAAGGGACCAAATTCGCAAAGTCTTTTTGTATTTAGACTCACTATATGGTGATAGGACCCCTACACCTGTGCTAAGGTCCCAATTCTTTAGCTGTGTCCAGAGGCCAGATGAGACGGTACCCTCATATGTCCTTAGGCTACGAGAGTTGCATTGCAGGCTGCGGCGACATGACCCAGACAGTGCCCCCTCCGACACTGCCTTGAGAGACCAGCTACTACTGGGGCTACGTGAGGGTCCCCTGGCCCAAACCTTGAAGGTTTACGTCCGCCGCAACCCAGATGAAACCTTTTCTGCTGTTCATCAGGAAGCACTGTTGCTGGATTTGGAGCGTGGAAGCCCAAGGCCTGAGGTAATATGTGCGTCTGTGAGTAACCCAGGTGTGTCTGCTCAGACTCAGGGTGCCAACTGGAAAGAGACCCTGAAGCGAGAGATAATGGAGGATGTAAGATTACAAATGTCCGGAATCACTCAGGAACTGTTAAGGGAGATCAGACTGCTCCTCCAACCAACCAGCATTGTGCCAGAGCCACCTATACAAACCGTGAGGGAGCAACAGCGGTCAACTGCCAACCCAAACAGTTGGATAAATGAGAGACTCCACCGATAGCTCTAGCGATTGCAGAGACTCAGGAGCTTCCCTTGCCTCTGATCTATGGGTTTCCCCCGAGGCCTGTAGGGATGCCTCCTGCGAGAGAAGAATCGGTACCACAACGGTCCACAGGGGCAAATTGGGATAACCCCCAGTGAGATGCAGGGATTGACAATGTTGCAGGGACTGCTAACATTAAGGTGTGGTGAAGTGTCACAGGGCAGGAAGACAGGTTTTAGAGTGATTGTATTTTTTTACTTGTTTTATATTTTATTGAGGTTTTACCTTTGCATGCTTTTATGTGTTGTGTTTTAATTGTTTTATTTGTGTTTAATGCATGCGCGTGATTTTAATGACTTCCTGAACACACCTTTGTGGAGTAGCTGCACCTGGGAGGTTCCGCCCTCTGTGCTTAATAGACGGCCACCTACCCAATCAGAGTAGCACGGAGGGTTTGCCCCGGATATAAAAGTGGCATCACGGGACTGGTGAGGGGAGCTGATACAGGAAAGGGACACCGTAGGGAGGTCGGGACGCCGGAGGACCAGAAGGAGGTCGGGACGCCAGAGGGGATATGCCAGAGGGAATACGCCAAGTGAGCTGGAGACGAGGCCAGGCAGCGGGTGCGCCGACCGAAGGAAAGAAGAAACCCCAGAGCGTTACAACACGAACTACTCGCAGCGGCAGAGCATAGTGCTCTGCCAGGCGGGTGAGTACCTCCCTTAGGGACATAGTAACGCTCTGACGTGTGGTTTTGCGGCGGCGCAACTGTGTTGTGTGGACACCCGTACTGGTCTCGTATTTTTACTTTTCAGGCGATTCCCGGGACGGCCGCTGCAATCGGTAACCGAGGCACCGGTAACCCCTGGCTCCAGCGGCAGACCTCCGCCACCCCCTCTGAACTGCCCTTGGACCCGGCTTGGCCACCCCAGCAGACACCCTTTAGGATTGGACTGTTTTTAACGATCGTAGTTTTTATCTTTGTTTTTTTCTAAAAATCTTTTAAGGTTTTAGCACCTTGTGGTTTTATTTTGTTAAGTCCATTCCAATAAATCATTGTTCAGTACACCGGCATCGAGTGGTTCTCCGCCTCCCTTTCCCCTGGTCGCTGTCAGCGTGCTCTCCCCCGATAATTCACCAATACCTGCGTTTTCCCCTTTAATAACAATAACTTTTTCATTTATCATTATTTCATGTTCCACTTCTCATCATTCCTTCCCCCCTCGGTTACAGATTTTTTTCTGTCACGAGGGGAAAGAGGGGGAGATGAGAAGTGGATATGATGAGATGAAGAGAAGGTTATTATTGTTATTGAAGGGAAAGGGGGGAAGCACAGGTACTGGTGATTTATCGGGGGAGAGCACGCTGACAGCGACCAGAGGAGAGAGAGGACGGCAAACCAACGAGAGCCGGTGTACTAAAAACAAAAGGTTTATTAAAAGAACTTAAAATAAATAAAAAACAATAAAAGAACAAAACGTTAAAACCTTAAAAAGGTTTTAAAACCAAAAGTTAAAAGAATACAAATAAACATTAAAAACTGTCCACTACTAAAACAAAATAAAAAGAGAGTCAATCATGGCCGCCAGACCGGGGACGAGGCGGCTCAGAGGGGAGATGACGGAGGCCTTCCACCGCTCCAGGTGCCGCAGGCGCCTCTTCTGGCCCTTAGCAGTGGGCTGCCCGGCTGACACCTGGAAGATAAGAAACAACATGGCCAGTACGGGTGTCCACACATCGCACGGGTACAGGTGCCGCCGCACAACCACACACGAGAGCGTTACTGACGGCCCATAGGGCGAAACTTACCCGCCAGGCAGGGCGCACTGCCCTGCCGCTGCGAGAACTTCATGTAGTAACGCTCCGCGGTCTCTTCATACGTGCGGCCGGCACACCCGCTGCTGGGACACCCGCTGCCTTCGCCTCGTTCTCGGCTCGATCACGGCCTCCTCTTCATTCTCCTCCCCTCACGCCGCCACGACGTCCCTCTGGCGTTCCTCTCCCATGGTGGTGACTCGTGTCCTCTCAGTTCCCAGTCCGTCAGTCAGTCCGTCCATCCATCCATCCATCCATCACGTTCTCCTTGTGTTCTTACATCTTATCGCCGGACCTCTGGCGTCTTTCTCCCATTGTGCCTTTTTTTCTTTTCCGGGTCGTACCTTTCTATATACCCCTGCGCCACTCTCCCCCGCTACCGATTGGTTCCGTGGTACGGGGAGAGGGCGGAGCCTCCCAGGTGCAAATGGTGGTGTGTTCACGGGCAGTAGTTAGTTAAAAACACACGCATGCATTAAAAACATAATAAATAAAATGGTTAAAAACAACACAAGTAAAAGCATGCAAAGGTTAAAATTCAATAAAACAAAATATTCAAATCATACTAAAACCCACACTTCTGCCCCGTGACATTAGTTTACACAACAGGTTGATTCTTTTCATCCTATGTTTGGATCAGTTTCAGAGTCAACATCTTGACCCCATCCATATTAAAAGATCATTTTGATGATACGGTAGGTTTTTGTACAGCTGCTCAACCAACTTCAGTCACTGTGAGTGTCGGGCACAATAATAAACAGCAGAATCTTCAGTCTTCAGACTGTTCATCTGCAGAAACAGCTGTTCTCTGTTGTTGTCTCTGGAGATGGTGAACCGGCCTTGAACTGACTGAGAGTAGTAGATGTAGCTGCTACTACGACCATCAGTAGCAATCCACTCCAGTCCTTTTCCAGGAGTCTGTCTGACCCAACCCCACCAGTTGCTGCTGAAGTCCAGTCCAGATGTTGTACAGGTCAGTCTGTGAGACTCTCCAGGTCTTTTAACCACTGGTTCAGACTCTGTTATGGTCCAACCTTCAGCTCCACTCCAAACAAACAGAGCAACCACCAAGAGTGTCAGCTTTCTGTCAGCCATGTTGACAGTGTGATTAGTAGGTTTTCAACTCCCCTTTAAATATGATGTCAACTGGAGCCCTGTGAGAATTTGGTTACAGTCAGCTCCTCCTACATCACTCCATCTATTAAAGTCACATTCAAGGGAATCAACTCACAATTTGATTTTTGGACAAATATTAAATGTCATTGTCCTCTCAGAGACACACAGACACACCAGTCCTATATTTGGTAAAATGAATAACTGATGTCATCAAGTCAATCCTCTCTGATCTGTGTATATCATCAACACTACAACCAGGAGGATTTGATTAATTACAAAATATCAGTCTTGGTTTAGATATCAGGTACACTAGTCATTATTCTGAGCATTGATTAACTTTTTTTTGTCATCTCACAAAGTCACACCAATGATTTAAAATTATTATTGATTGTGGACATCTCACATTTTTGTGTTTATAAAGGAGCAAAACTTTGCATAGAGCTCCCTCTACAGGTTTAAAAAGGAACATTCAGCAGTTCAAAGCTCTGTTCCACATCACTGTCTGGAAGCTTATTGTGGAGCAGATGAGGGTGTGACTGGGCTGTGACAAATAATGTTCCCTCTTGTGACACTGTGTCTCTGGAGCACCATAATAAACATATTGAATCTTGATCTGCAGATTCACCTGCTGTTGTCTGGAGATGGTGAACCAGCCTTTGATGACTGATGATCTATCACCACTATAATGGGCAGTAACAAAGCTCATCATCAGCTGATTGCTGTCTTCACTGTTTGTGTTGAACTTCATATTTTAGGTCTTCTACTGCCCCCTGGAGGTTCTAGTGGAAATAAATACTTGGATGTTTTTGTACAGCCTCTCTGTTCACTTTAACCACTGTGACTCTCTGGCACAGTAATACACAGCAGAGTCTTCAGGCTGCACATTCTGTCCATTTAGAGTCACTGTTTTGCTGGAAGAGTCTAAGTCGATGCTGAACTTGTTCTTTAGAGAATCTTTGTAGTATGAACTGCCAGTATTTTTCATTCCAATCCACTCCAGTCCTTTTCCCGCAGGTTGTCTGATCCAACCTGTCCAATAGCCAAGAGAATAAGAGACCTGACAGGTGATGGTCAGACGTTGACCTGGCTGCACAGTCACAGAGGCTGGCTGTGTCAACTGTTCACACTTCACACCTGTTAAAAGAAGAAAAGGTTTAGTTCCAATCTATCAAGTGTCTCTGCAGAAGAACAACTGTTGACTGAGACAAACCCAGAGAGACTCACAGGATCCAGCTGCCAACAGCAGCAGCAGAGCTACAGGAAACATGTTGAGTCTGATGTTCTGGTTCCTCCACAGTCTGATGTGAAGTTTTTATATCTGAGTAGAGACGACGTCACTGAGTTTGCATACAATCAAACAGATGAAGCATTAATATCAGCCTATCTAGACAGGTAATAGTGGACTCAGAGTGATGACTGAGTTCTGACTCCAATCTGCAGCTCCTCATGGATTTATGGAGTTTTATTGACTTTCAGCTCGTTGCTTTTATTTCCGTTTAAGGAATGTAACCCAATCAAACAGAATCATGTCTCTGATGAACGTTGATTAAAGTTGGTTTTTAGTCTTTACTGGAGGAGTGTCAACTTATTTACAGACAGTTTAACTGCTCCATGTTGTTTCTGTCCAGTTTGTAACTGAACTGAGAGACAAAACAAACACGAGTTGATCGATATAGAGATAAATGTTGATCACTGATGTAAGATTTAAACATTTAACAGAATGTTCAGTTAAAATTATGGTGGAAAATCATGACAAGGATTAATATCTTAATCTATATTTTATAACAGAAGCTCTTTTCACTCTCACATTATCTTGTATTTCAGTTTAATATCATTTACAGACATTATTGTCTCTTGATTTGTAGAAATGTTTTGTATTCATAGAAGTTTAACGTCAGTAATCAGCTGCTGTTTTTGACATGGTTGATTTTGAATTAAAACATAAATGTTACAGTATAAAAACAATGCAAATCCAAATAATAAAAAGGCAGAGAGCAAAAATAAATAAACAAATAAGATTCCTTCATACATGAGCTGTAACTTCCCATGAGAACAGTGCTGGAGGTTTTTGTACAGCTGCTCAACCAACTTCAGTCACTGTGAGTCTCTAGCACAATAATAAACAGCAGAATCTTCAGTCTTCAGACTGTTCATCTGCAGATACACCTGCTTTCTGCTGTTGTCTCTGGAGGTGGTGAACCGGCCTTGAACTGACTGAGAGTAGTATTTGCTGCTACTGTCACCACTGATGGTAGAAACAAACTCCAGTCCTTTTCCAGCAGCCTGTCTGATCCAAGCGTTCCAGTAATCACCACTGAACCCTGAATATGTACAGGTCAGTGTGTGGGATTCTCCAGGTCTTTTAACCACTGGTCCAGACTCAGTCAGTGTTTGACCCCCAGTACCTGCAGACACACAGCTCATTACCTACTGTCCTGCAGATACATTGTCTTTTTGATCAGCATGTCTGTAAAGAAAATGTTTGCTTCTTACCGTCCCAGTTAACTGACAGCAAAAGAAAAACAAGCACAAAGTCAGTAGTGATCATTGTGAAAGCCGTTTGTCTCTGTCCAGTCTACAGTGTGTATGTCAGTGATTTAGTCCCTGTCTTAAACTCTGCAACACATATGTAAAGATGGAGGAGGTCAGAGTTTGCATCGACTCCTCCTCCTCGAAGAGAAACACACCTCTTGCAAATTTCTACTTCTTTCTTCATCATTATCTTTTAGGATTAATGAACAAACATAGAGTGTCCAGATATATTCATCATTTAACAGAAGGTTTTTTCAAATCAGTAACAGGAGCATGATGAATTCTTACTGTTAAAACACATGTTGATGGAAGACCTTAACAAACAGGAACTAACAAACCACATCATCAGCTGTTGATTCACAGTGTTTAGTTTGATAGTGTGTGTGTTTGTTTAGAGGTGTTGTCATACTCTCTGTAGATAGTGTTATCCAAATTCATCAGATGTTTTAGAAAGCCTCTCTGCTTCCATTAAACAGTGTGTGTCTTTATACACAGCAGAGTCTTCAGGCTGCACATTCTGTCCATTTAGAGTCACTGTGTTGCTGGAAGAGTCTAAGTTGATACTGAACTTGTTCTTAAGTGAATCTTTGTAGAATGCTGAATTACGATGGCCCTGAAGTCAAAAAACAACAACATTACAGAAAACACAACACCATTTCAGATTATGGAAAGGGTAGGGACAACACTTCTTGTTTCTGATTTGACAGAGCCCGTGCTAAAATATAAGCTGATGTGATTGGTTGTTTGGTTGCTGCTCGTTGAGAAATTACGCTTTGTGAATAGTCAGCTACGTGGACATGTGGACACTGTGATGCACTTTGAAAGCAGACAACATGTACTGTCCACATTGTGGAAAGAAGTATCAGTCATTGCCAAATTTCTGCATGTCTTGTGGAAAGAAATTGGCATTATTTAAAGAGTCCTAAGTCCTTCACCCATGCTCTCAGTGTTCCAAGGAACATGTTAATGTCATGATGGGTTGAAAGCATAACAAAAATGACATATATGTCCTCTTTCAAAATATTCTTCTATTAATGCCATCTCATCCTTAATTTATAGAAATGTTTTGTATTCATAGAAGTTTAACATCAGTGATCAGCTGCTGTTTTTGACATGGTTAATTAAAACTTACTACTATTATGTACTTTCATCAAGGACATGTATGCATGAAATTAAATTATAAATATTGCAGTGTAATAAAATGTTTAAACTAATCATAAAGGAAGGGTTACTGAAAAACAAAAGTTTCCTTCATACATGAGCTGTAACTTCCCATGAGAAGAATACTGGAGGTTTTTGTACAGCTGCTCAACCAACTTCACTCACTGTGTCACTTCGAGCACAATAATAAACAGCAGAATCTTCAGTCTTCAGACTGTTCATCTGCAGAAACAGCTGTTCTCTGTTGTTGTCTCTGGAGATGGTGAACCGGCCTTGAACTGACTGAGAGTAGAATTTGCGATCACTGTCATCCTCAATAATTGAAATCCACTCAAGTCCTTTTCCAGGAGCCTGTCTGATCCAGCCCATCCATCTGCTGCTGAATGACAGTCCAGATGTTGTACAGGTCAGTCTGTGAGACTCTCCAGGTCTTTTAACCACTGGTTCAGACTCTGTTATGGTCCAACCTTCAGCTCCACTCCAAACAAACAGAGCAACCACCAAGAGTGTCAGCTTTCTGTCAGCCATGTTGACAGTGTGATTAGTAGGTTTTCAACTCCCCTTTAAATATGATGTCAACTGGAGCCCTGTGAGAATTTGGTTACAGTCAGCTCCTCCTACATCACTCCATCTATTAAAGTCACATTCAAGGGAATCAACTCACAATTTGACTTTTGGACAAATATTAAATGTCATTGTCCTCTCAGAGACACACAGACACACCAGGCCTATATTTGGTAAAATGAATAACTGATGTCATCAAGTCAATCCTCTCTGA
This sequence comes from Chelon labrosus, assembly GCF_963514085.1. Taxonomy (NCBI): domain Eukaryota; kingdom Metazoa; phylum Chordata; class Actinopteri; order Mugiliformes; family Mugilidae; genus Chelon; species Chelon labrosus. The sequence goes on from NC_140354.1 coordinate 22,156,000, forward strand.
TCTGTGTATATCATCAACACTACAACCAGGAGGATTTTATTAATTACAAAATTTCAGTCTTGGTTTAGATATCAGGTACACTAGTCATTATTCTGAGCATGGACAAACTTCTTTTTTTTGTCATCTCACAAAGTCACACTAATGATTTAAAATTATTATTGATTGTGGACATCTCACATTTTTGTTTAAAAAGGAGCAAAACTTTGCATAGAGCTCCCTCTACAGGTTTAAAAAGGAACATTCAGCAGTTCAAAGCTCTGTTCCACATCACTGCCTGGAAGCTTATTGTGGAGCAGATGAGAGCATGCAATAATATAAAGCATCTGTCCTCAGCCCTACTCATAATACTCTGCTGAGAATCAGTGTGGAGTTTGATGGTTTAATGGGACAGCTACAGGAACCAGGAGGACAAAGACAAAACTCTTGGTGGGGAACAGAAGGCTGAGATAGTTGACTGGAAGGCAGATGGAGCAGATGAGTCAGAGACAGGTAGGGTCGGTACCAGGAAGTCTCACATGGCAAAGAACAAGCTGACAGAGGAGTGAGTGTGGAACTGAAGAATATATGCTGGCCTGATTAGAGAATGAGAAGCAGCTGTGTGCACAGGTGAGCTGAGTTGACTGATGAGGTGGGAGTGGCTGACAGGCTGAGTGATGCAGAGGGGGGGTCAATGGAAAAGTACGTGGAGGGAGATGGGTGACTGGGCTGTGACAAATAATGTTCCCTCTTGTGTCACTGTGTCTCTGGAGCACCATAATAAACATATTGAATCTTGATCTGCAGATTCACCTGCTGTTGTCTGGAGATGGTGAACCAGCCTTTGATGACTGATGATCTATCACCACTATAATGGGCAGTAACAAAGCTCATCATCAGCTGATTGCCGTCTTCACTGTTTGTGTTGCACTTCATATTTTAGGTCTTCTACTGCCCCCTGGAGGTTCTGGTGGAAATAAATACTTGGATGTTTTTGTACAGCCTCTCTGTTCACTTTAACCACTGTGAGTATCTGGCACAGTAATACACAGCAGAGTCTTCAGGCTGCACATTCTGTCCATTTAGAGTCACTGTGTTGCTGGAAGAGTCTAAGTCGATACTGAACTTGTTCTTTAGAGAATCTTTATAGTATGAAGCTCCAGTATATTTCCATCCAATCAACTCCAGTCCTTTTCCTGCAGGTTGTCTGATCCAAGCTGTAGCATAGGTGCTCATAGAATAAGAGACCTGACAGGTGATGGTCAGACGTTGACCTGGCTGCACAGTCACAGAGGCTGGCTGTGTCAACTGTTCACACTTCACACCTGTTAAAAGAAGAAAATGTTTTGTTCCAATCTATCAAGTGACTCTGCAGAAGAACAACTGTTGACTGAGACAAACCCAGAGAGACTCACAGGATCCAGCTGCCAACAGCAGCAGCAGAGCTACAGGAAACATGTTGAGTCTGATGTTCTGTGAACTCCACTGACAGTCTGATGTCAATGAAGGAGTTTTTATAGCTGAGTGACAAAGAAGCTCACTGAGTTTGCATAGAATTCAACACACAAAGGATGGATGATCTGAAATTGGATGCACAGGTTAAAACAGTGGTTAAGTCCAGTTTCTTCCAACTGAGACAACTGGACAAAGTAAAACCATTTCTTTCTCTCCGTCACCTCAAGATTTTAATCCTTGCTTTTATTACAACTCATTTAGACTACTGCAATGCACTTCATGTTGGGCTTAGCCAGACGTCACTGTCTCGACTATAGCTGATTCAAAACGCTGCTGCTCAAATTCTAACGGGTACCAAAAGGCACGATCACAATACTCCAATTTTAGCAGAAATTCACTGGCTCCCTGTCATTTTCTGGATTGATTTTAAAATTATTTTATTTGTATTTAAATGTATTCGTGGCATTGCTCCTCAGTATCTGTCTGAACTGCTCCAGCCGTACGCTCCCTCACGTTCTCTCAGGTCAGCAGATCAGTCATTGTTGGTTGTCCCAAAGACAAAGAGGATGAGAGGTGACTGTGTCTTTGCAGTTGCTGGCCCCAAACTGTGGAACAACTTGCCATTGCACATTAGACAGGCCGACTGTCTTCCTCATTTTAGATCCTCTCTTTTTTTTCTCTTTGGCTTTTAACTCAGCATGAGATGTTGGTTCGTATTGTTTACATGGTTTGATTGGTTTTATGATTTAAATCTTGTTCTTATATTCTCATGTCTGTGTACAGCACTTTGGCCAACCTTGTTGTTTTTAAAGTGCTTTATAAATAAAGATTGATTGATTGATTGATTGCTTGATTGGATGTTGGTCTGACTCCAGTCAGTCGTTCTCTCAGTGTTATTATATCTGCAGAGTTCAGACATGTCTGAATCACCTCTGTTTTCCATATGGTATTTTAATTCATTAAAGCTGGGACGTTCTGAAACCTCTCTGCATTTACACTAATGAAACAATAGTTAAAGTCTGACAATGATGAATAACAATAAAAATATAAAACTGGAAAATTTAAAAAGCTTCTTTTACTTTTATCTTCTGTAACCATTGAGAAAAAGATTACATCTCTGTATGTTGCATATGAAGTCAACTGACATTTGAACTGAATGAAACCATCTGACATTGATCCCAGTCAGTAAAGAAAGGTGAGAGTGAAGAGCCATTAAGAGGAGTCAGTGTGCTGTGATCATACTGTCAGAGTCTCTGCCTCAGTGAGACTCACAGGATCCAGCAGCAGAGCTACAGAGAACATGTTGGTGTTGAAGGAGATCTGATGGGAGCTCCTCTTCTTCTGCTGCAGCTGACAGCTTCATATCAAGTCTTTATAGGAGACTGTGAGGAAGGTCACTTTACAGAGAGGATAAAAACACATGAGAAATGAAGGATGGACTGTTTTATAACAAGTCAAACGAACACATTCACATTTACACTCACATCAACAGAATATTTAACCTTCACAGTCTGCTGCAACAAAAACCATCTGAATGAAGAAAGTTTTATGAGACTGTGTTTCACTGGATGTGTTGATGATGTAACATTAAAGTTTATTACATGAATGTGAAAAGAAGAAAGAAAATGTTTGATCTGGATGATGAGTTGAGTTTTTGTACAGCTGCTCAACCAACTTCAGTCACTGTGAGTAACTAGCACAATAATAAACAGCAGAATCTTCAGTCTTCAGACTGTTCATCTGCAGAAACACCTGCTTTCTGCTGTTGTCTCTGGAGATGGTGAACCGGCCTTGAACTGACTGAGAGTAGTATTTGCCGCTACTATCATAAAAGATGAAACTGATCCACTCCAGTCCTTTTCCAGGAGCCTGTCTGACCCAAACAGCATTAATATTACCACTGAACCCTGAATATGTACAGGTCAGTGTGTGGGATTCTCCAGGTCTTTTAACCACTGGTCCAGACTCAGTCAGTGTTTGACCCTCAGTACCTGCAGAAATGGAAACAGCTCATTAGTTCAGTCACATTGTCTTCACATCACTTTGTTTGTCCAACACATTTTCATGTCCTTACCAGCCAAGGTACAAAACATGATGAAGAAAATAACAGGTGTGATCATTGTAAAAGTCACTTGTCTTTGTCCAGTCTGCAGTGTGTATGTTAGACTGAGCTGACCTTTGCTCTTCAACACATATAAACACATCAAAGATATCAGTTTTGCATTGACTCCTCCTCCTCAAAGAGAAACACACCATATTTCACACATCTCTGAAAACTCAACTATGTAGATCATTATTCTACATTTGGATATTTACACCTTGAAGCTTCAACTGGACAAAGACAAAACTCCAAACAAATGATGATGATGCTTCCTATTGACTCCATACATAAACAACTTCATGGAGAAATAAGCTGCTAAATCAACTTCAATATTAATGATATATATTTCACAACTTCTCTTCAATATGTTACTGCAGTTTTTAACTTGATTCATATTGTTGTTCTCAGCAGCAACTGGACCAGTTTTAGATTTGGAATATTATGGAGAAATGTCCACTTACAGTTCATGTGTCATTCAACACTGCTGTAAAATATCATTATTATCCATTGGTTATCCAAAAAACAACTTGTTATTGGCAACTATATGAAACAGGAAGTCACAAACCACAACCACAGCTGCTCCTTTCCCAGTGTGCATCTGTATTTAATTCTCTATCCTCTCATTCATGATGTCTTGCTGCCACCTGTAGGTCATTGTCAAGTATTTTTTTATTTTTTATTTTTTATTTTTTTTTGCCTCTATTCGCACATTCCTAATCAACCAAAATCATGGTTTAAAATCCTTGTTATCCAGCTGATTTCATATTTTATATGGTTTGTACTTGTATAATGATGCACTGAGACATGATGATTGATGATTAAGTATCAAACATTGAGACAGAAAACCCAGCTCTCTCTGAGTCTTATTGCTGTTTGTCGTTTGTGGAGGTTTTTGTACAGCTGCTCAACCAACTTCGGTCACTGTGAGCATCGAGCACAATAATAAACAGCAGAATCTTCAGTCTTCAGACTGTTCATCTGCAGATACACCTGCTTTCTGCTGTTGTCTCTGGAGATGGTGAACCGGCCTTGAACTGACTGAGAGTAGAAGATGTAAGCACTGTCATATCTAATATATGCAATCCACTCCAGTCCTTTTCCAGGAGCCTGTCTGACCCAGACCATCCTGTAGTCACTGAATGTGAATCCAGAGCCTGTACAGGTCAGTGTGTGGGATTCTCCAGGTCTTTTAACCACTGGTTCAGATTGTGTCAGAGTCTGACCATCAACACCTGTCAAGAGAATAAAAAGCATCAAGTGAAATAAGCTGCTGACTCCAATCAAAGCTATGTAAAATGAAGATGAGTGAAAGTGTTGACCTGCCCAGCAGATAGTTAAAAGCAGCAGTCCTGTCCTACAGTCCATCATGTTAAACTGTGTGTCCACTGTTCTCTGTCATCCTCTCTGCAGTCAGATAAGTAGAGGTGGAAGACATCTTTGTTTTGCATTGACTCCTCCTCTCAGGAAGGATGCAGCTGGACTGGACTTGTTGGTTTTGTTAGTCTGATTTTAATATCCAGTTAAATTCACGACTGGCCTGAAACATTCATTCAACCTGTATCTGATCTTCAGAAGCTGATTTTGTGATCTGTGAGTTTATGAATTTGTTCATTCATGTGATTTACCATGATCTTGTATGGTGGATCTAGGGAGGGAGCCCACCTGTTCAGTGGTAGAGCTTGAAGTGTAATTAGTAGCAGCCTATAAAAGGGACCCCTCTCACAGAGACAAGGGGGACTGGTTGATTGGCAGAGCTGCTACCAGACCTCAGGCCACCAAAGCACATTAGTCAGGAATTATTTTGTTATGTCTTGTAAGTCCTTTTTTTGTTGTAATGATTTACACTGGTGAATAAACACTTGGTTGGTCTGAACCTCATCTGAGCCTCAAGCCTCCTGTTTCAATCCAACCACTGCCAGGCCATTCCAGCACTATATTAGCAGGTACAAAAAAAATATATATGTGATTATTTTGTACATTATATTATTATTATTATAATGAATTCTTTTTTATTCATTACAACATTTTGTACGAGGATTTCCCCCAAAACAAATGCTTTAAATTGTGTTTTGATATCACAACTAAAACATCTTTAGCAGACATATGTTGTTTGCTCATATCACATTAATGATTCATTATTTAAATAAAAAGACCAATGATAACTATGCTATTTATTCAATAATGATGGAAGATACATTTGGCTTCTTAAAGATGAACGTCTTCAGAAGATTCAGTTTTTAAAGTCACATCACACTGAGATCATTTGATCAAATCTAAAGACTGTTTCTGTCTGTACTGTAACAGTAAACAGCTGAAATCATTAGTGGTGTGAGGGCTCCTCCTCTGGTGGCTTCATGTTCCAAGTGTTCAGACACTGAGAGGTTTTTGTTCAGGTCTGTTGGTGGTTTGTGTTACTGTGACTCTCTGGCACAGTAATACACAGCAGAGTCTTCAGGCTGCACATTCTGTCCATTTAGAGTCACTGTGTTGCTGGAGGAGACTAAGTTGATACTGAACTTGCTCTTTAGTGAATCTTTGTAGAATGAATCTCCAGTATATTTCATTCCAATCCACTCCAGTCCTTTTCCTGCAGGTTGTCTGATCCAAGCTGTCCTATAGCTCCCAACAGAATAAGAGACCTGACAGGTGATGGTCAGACGTTGACCTGGCTGCACAGTCACAGAGGCTGGCTGTGTCAACTGTTCACACTTCACACCTGTTAAAAAGAGGAACATATATATTTACTTTAAATAATCATGTTACAATTCAAAAGAAGGAACTGTTGTCTGGGACAAACCCAGAGAGACTCACAGGATCCAGCTGCCAACAGCAGCAGCAGAGCTACAGGAAACATGTTGAGTCTGATGTTCTGTTTCCTCCACAGTCTGATGTGAAGTTTTTATATCTGAGTAGAGACGACGTCACTGAGTTTGCATACAGTCAAACACATGAAGCATTAATATCAGCCTATCCAGACAGGTAATAGTGGACTCAGAGTGATGACTGAGTTCTGACTCCAATCTGCAGCTCCTCATGGATTTATGGAGTTGTATTGACTTTCAGCTCGTTGCTTTTATTTCTGTTTAAGGAATGTAACCCAATCAAACATATAGAGATAAATGTTCATCACTGATTTAAGATTTAAAGATTTAACAGAATGTTCAGTTAAAATTATGGTGGAAAATCATGACAAGGATTAATATCTTAATCTATCTGCGTGACTTTAGTGTGTTTGCAAATCATTGTCGATGTGGTCGATTGGTTCGTGTTTCAGCCCACATCAACGGGGCGAACCATGGTAGATATGTTTGTTTGGGTCGTGATTCATAAAAGGACGAGGCTAATTATTGAAATATTAGTTGTTGTCTAATATTAATGGTGAGAAATGGTGGGAAAAAAAGGGGTTTTGCAGTGGCAGCGTGGTGGGGGGTGACTCCAGGATGCTGGAATTCACTGTTAAGCCTTCTTGAGGTGTCGTGGGCCTAACTTAATGAAACATCGGTGAAGGGAGGTGCCCACTTGAAAACCCCAGTGACATGCTGCATACTGCTGGTGACTAGGCCAGGTATCCTGATGTCTTCATGTTGGCAGCGATATTTTTTTGTTTGGTTAGCTGCTGAGCGGGCCATACAAGCCAGCAGCATTTGGTTAGTTCATTTAGATTGTAGGTTAATCGTCATATCAGATGACTGTAGGTTTGTTAGGGTTTCTCAGTTGGACAGGGCCTCTAAATGTGTTTTGCTTGGGATTTTGGCACAAGGGATTGTAACATCTAATCCTGTGTATTAATGAATATCTTTTATAACAGAAGCTCTTTTCACTCTCACATTATCTTGTATTTCAGTTTAACATCATTTACATTATTGTCTCTTGATTTGTAGAAATGTTTTGTATTCATAGAAGTTCAACATCAGTGATCAGCTGCTGTTTATGACATGGTTGATTAAAACTTACTACTAGTTTTACTTTCATTAAGAATGTATTGAACTAATTTTTAAATATTAAATTGTAATGAAAAATTCAAACTAATAAGAGTTATTAATATTTAAAACATTCCGTGATACAAGAGCTGTAACTTCTCATGAGAATCGTTATCCAAAAAACTACTTGTTATTGGCAACTATATGAAACAGGAAGTCACAGACCACAACCACAGCTGCTCCTTTCCTAGTGTGCATCTGTATTTCATTCTCTATCCTCTCATTCATGATGTCTTGCTGCCACCTGTAGGTCATTGTGAAGTATTTTCCTGATCGTCCATGATTCCTTTAAAAACACAAAGATGGTAAATAGAGGAAGTAGTTTTTGTATGACTCTCCTGTTTCTGTCTCTCACTGTGAGTATCTGGTACAGTAATAAACAGCAGAATCTTCAGTCTTCAGACTGTTCATCTGCAGATACACCTGCTCTCTGCTGTTGTCTCTGGAGATGGTGAACCGGCCTTGAACTGACTGAGAGTAGTATTTGTTGCTACTTCCATCAGGATGAATAAGGGAAATCCACTCCAGTCGTTTTCCAGGAGCCTGTCTGACCCAGACCATCCAGTAGCTGCTGAATGTGAATCCAGAGCCTGTACAGGTCAGTGTTTGGGATTCTCCAGGTCTTTTAACCACTGGTTCAGATTGTGTCAGAGTCTGACCATCAACACCTGTCAAGAGAATAAAAAGCATCAAGTGAAATAAGCTGCTGACTCCAATCAAAGCTATGTAAAATGAAGATGAGTGAAAGTGTTGACCTGCCCAGCAGATAGTTAAAAGCAGCAGTCCTGTCCTACAGTCCATCATGTTAAACTGTGTGTCCACTGTTCTCTGTCATCCTCTCTGCAGTCAGATAAGTAGAGGTGGAAGACATCTTTGTTTTGCATTGACTCCTCCTCTCAGGAAGGATGCAGCTGGACTGGACTTGATGGTTTTGTTAGTTTAAATTTAATATCCAGCAAAATTCATGACTGGCTTAAACAAATCACGCAACCTCATTTGATGCTGCATTTTCATCAAGTCATTTTTGGTTCGTTTGTATTTATTAGAAAACAGTATATCATACTGAATATCTGATTATTTCAACCAAAACAAATACTTTAAATTATTTTTAAAAAAAAGACAAATTGCACATATGTTTTTTTTTTTTTTTTTTTTGTCAATAATAATTGGAAGAGAAACTGACTTCTTGAAGACGAGTATCTAGATGGATGATGGATGATCTAGATGGACTGTTTCTGTCTGTGCTGTAACAGTAAACTCCTCCTCCAAGTGTTCAGACACTGTAATCCCTCAATAATTCCTCTATTTTTATACGTCTGTGTCCTTTGCAAATTAATTGAACTTTTAGTCAATGGAGAACATTCAGACCAACTTAGTGTCCCCATATTTTCATGAAGAAACTGCTAACATAGACTCAGTATACAACAAAGGTCAGAGCCGTCTCAGGAGGCTAAGGTGGTTTAATATCTGCAGGAAGCTGCTGGAGAGGACTAAGAAGAAGGACACCTCAAGGCTGGACAAGCTGATCCAGAAGGAGGACTCTGTGGTAGGGACAGAGCTGGAGTCCCTGATATCTGTGGTAGATGGAAGGACCTTGAACAAACTCTGGTCCATTATGAACAACATCCACCACCCTCTAGAGGACACCATAGTCAGACAGAGAAGCTTGTTCAGTGATATGTAGTAAATCTATATATGCAAATATCCTACTGGACACGGAAGTTCCCTCGGGATAAATAAAGTACCTATCAATCAATCTGTCTATCAATCAATCAATCGATCAATCAGTGGATTTCTCGATCTATCTACTGTATCTATCATGCTCAATTAATTGATGTGTCAGGTATATATATTATCATGCACCTGCCTTTAACCTTCAATATTACCCATATTAGGAAAAAATACATGAAACAGACAGTAACAAAGCTCATCATCAGCTGATTGCTGTCTTCACTGTTTGTGTTGAACTTCATATTTTAGGTCTTCTACTGCCCCCTGGAGGTTCTAGTGGAAATAAATACTTGGATGTTTTTGTACAGCCTCTCTGTTCATTTTAACCACTGTGAGTCTCTGGCACAGTAATACACAGCAGAGTCTTCAGGCTGCACATTCTGTCCATTTAGAGTCACTGTGTTGCTGGAAGAGTCTAAGTCGATACTGAACTTGTTCTTTAGTGAATCTTTGTAGGATGAAGACCAAGCACTTTTCATCCCAATCCACTCCAGCCCTTTTCCTGCAGGTTGTCTGATCCACTGTGTGTGGTAGTCACTAACAGAATAAGAGACCTGACAGGTGATGGTCAGACGTTGACCTGGCTGCACGGTCACAGAGGCTGGCTGTGTCAACTGTTCACACTTCACACCTGTTAAAAGAAGAAAAAGTTTTGTTCCAATCTATCAAGTGACTCTGCAGAAGAACAACTGTTGACTGAGACAAACCCAGAGAGACTCACAGGATCCAGCTGCCAACAGCAGCAGCAGAGCTACAGGAAACATGTTGAGTCTGATGTTCTGTGAACTCCACTGACAGTCTGATGTCAATGAAGGAGTTTTTATAGCTGAGTGACAAAGAAGATCACTGAGTTTGCATAGAATTCAACACATGTAGTTCTCTCAGTGTTATTATATCTGCAGAGTTCAGACATGCCTGAATCACCTCTGTTTTCCATATGGTATTTTAATCTCATTAAAACTGGAACGTTCTGAAAACCTCTCTGCATTTACACAAATGAAACAATAGTTAAAGTCTGACAGTGATGCATGCTGAGTATATGTTGAGAAGTTGTAATATTAATGTTTCACTGAAATAGTTTCATTTTATTTTATTTTTTTTTATTGTTTTATATTTTTTGTAATATCTTTTTATTTCTCAAAAGAAAGTCATTCAAATAACATACAGAAATACTGCTCCTCGGTCATACAGTTTACAATTTTCCTTTGAGCATTATTCCCACCCCCCACCCTTAGAGGGATAACCCAACAAAACACACAAACGTAAAAGTACAAATATTACTGGAAATAAGAACGGAAGAAGGATAAAAAGAAAAAAAATAATCATAATAATAAAAAAAATATATATATATATATATATATATATATATATATATATATAAAAGAAAAAGCAAACGAAAAATAAAAAATTAAAATTAAAAATATTTGGGGCAGCAGTAATGTCAGCATATCGATATGGTAGCCAAAGTAACAATAAAAGAGCAGCATGTACACAGCCCTTGATATACCAGTTCATGCTTTTGCCATACCCAATAGTATAGGGCACCAAAATTCTTGAAAAAGATGTCCACGATTGTATTTCTCCAGAGTCAGTTTTTCTAAAGGCAAAAATGAAGACAGTTGTTCAAGGAAGATCTTGAAAGAAGGAGGGGTATCATTCTTCCAGAATAAAAGTATGCATTTCTTTGCAAAATAAGTGATCAAAAAGAGTATCCTGCATTTTTTTTGATCTAACTGTAAGTTATTTGTGTCGTTTAATAAAAATAAACTGCTGCTCAGATCAAGTTGTATTTCCATGACAGACCGAGTAAAAGAGTGGATTGAGCTCCAATAACTTATTAAAAGACTGCAATCCCAAAACATATGCATGAATGTCCCCTCCGCCTTATTACATCTCTGACAAGCTGCTGATATATCATTTGATATTTTATGCATTTTTAATGGAGTTAGGTAAGTTTTGTGGATGAACTTGAAATTAGCTTCCTTAATTTTATTGCTTGTAAATGGGTAATGAATTCTATTACAGATATTCAACCATACACTATCTTCAAAAGTTCTCCCCAGGTCCTTCTCCCATATTTTCTTCAACAATTGGAAAGAGGATTGACCTTCTCTTATCAGAATATTGTAAAATACACTAATCTTTCCTTTTATTGTGTCTGAGGATAACAAAGTGTCTTCCATTTCAGATAGCTCAAGCCGAATTTTTTTTTCCTTAATAAGAGTGGTTGTAACACTTCGGATCTGTAAATATTTAAAAAAATGTTTATTGGAAATGTCATATTGTGAACATAAATCCATGAATGGTTTTAACTGCAAATTCTGATTTAACAAATCTTTAAAATGTATTATGCCAGAATTTATCCATTGACCTGTATTGACCAAAGTAATTTGGGTATTAAGGTCTGGATTTTGAAATATCGGAGAATGTATGGAGGTACACAAGATAATGCCCATTTTCTTTCTACAGTCTTTCCAGGTTTGTAGAGTATTGGTTACGGAGAAACATTTATTCATATTTTTTATCTTTTCAAAGTGGTTTATAAATAGGAGGGAGATGAGAGGCAGCGGTTCGAATGGTTTTGATTCCATCTGAACCCACATGGATTCATGTCTCTCCATTGACCATGAGATCAGGTTCCTTATTTGGGCTGCCCAAAAATAATATTGGAGGTTGGGTAAGCTCAGACCTCCCAAAATTTCAGGTTTCATTAAAGTCAATAGACTAATCCGAGGTTTTTTATTCCTCCAAATAAATCTCGAGAGACAGCTATTAATTGAATTAAAGAACTCTGTAGATAAAAAGCATGGAAGCATCTGGAAAAGAAAAATAAATCTTGGGAGAACATTCATTTTAATTACATTTATTCTGCCCAAGAGTGATAATGGCAGAGAGGCCCACTTTGATAACTCTAGCTTAACCTTAAGTGAAAGGGGAGTGTAATTTTCTTTAATTAAGTTATCCAAATCTGGAGTAATGAATATACCCAAGTACTTAAAGCCTTTTGGTGTAGCATTAAACCCACTAGAATATAGCAATTCTTCAGTTGGTATCGTGTGTAGGAAAAGGGCATTGGACTTGTTAAAATTTATCTTATATCCTGAATAGTTACCAAATTCTTTAATTGTATTTAGGAGGTGAGAAATAGAATTGTCCAGATCAGTGATATATAAGAGAATGTCGTCAGCATATAAGGACATTTTATGTTCATTAGCGTCAAACTTGAAACCTTGGATATTGGTGTTGTCTCTAACAAATACAGCCAGTGGTTCAATCACCATGGCAAAAAGTAAAGGTGACAAAGGGCACCCCTGCCTGGTCCCTCTAGTTAAAGCAAAGAAGTTTGAGCAGTAGCCATTTGTTATGACTGCAGCTTTAGGGCTGTTATAAATACTCCTAATCCAATCAATAAAGTTACCACCCATTTTAAATTTCACCAGAATAGAAAAGAGAAAGCTCCACTCAACCCTGTCAAAAGCCTTCTCTGCATCTAAAGATAACAGAAGAGAGGGCTTCCGCTGATTGTTAATACAGTTTATTATATTCAGAGTTCTCCTAATGTTGTCAGTTGCATATCTCCCCTTTATAAAGCCTGACTGGTCTGGGTTAATTAGTTTAGGTAGGATTGACTCCAGCCTTCTAGCTAAAAGTTTGGTGATAATTTTGTAGTCGTGGTCCAGGAGGCTTATAGGCCTGTATGATGAGCATTGCAGGGGATCTTTGCCACCTTTAAGTAAAACACTAATATAAGCCAAGTTCATTGTCTGCGGGAGTATTTTTTCCTTACAGAAGTTGTTCACCATTGCCATAAATATAGGATGGATCTCAGGCCAAAACTCTTTATAAAAATCTACTGAGAAACCATCTGGTCCTGGACTTTTATTTAACGACATTGAATTAATTGTAGCCAGTATTTCAGCTTCTGTAAATGGTAAATTTAAGGAGTGTTGGTCTGAAGCTGAGACTTCAGGTAGCTTGATTTTGCTGAGGTAATCCTCCAATTTTTGTTGAGAGTAACCCCTTTGTGATTTGTAAAGATTATTATAGAAATTGAAAAAGGTTTGGTTGATCTCTCCAGGGTGATAGGTTGTTTTATTATCACTAAAGTGTATAGCTTTTATAGTCTTTTCAGCTTGCTCCTTCTTTATTTGATGGACTAATAATTTACCTGGTTTATTTCCCATTTCATAATCTTTTTGTTTAATAAAATTCATTTTTTGTATGATCTCCTCTGATATCATAGTGTTTAATTTTGCTTTAGCAATAACTAATTGTTTCCGGTTGTTCTCAGTAGGTGCTTTTTTATGAAGGTTTTCCATTTGTATTACTTCTCTTTCTATTTCTTTTCTTTTACCAAGTTTTTCATGATTTTTAAATGAGACATATGAGATAAGAAGTCCTCTTAATGTAGCTTTTGCTGCCTCCCAAATAATATTAGGCTCTAAGGAGGGATCGTTGTTTTCTTTAATATAATTTGATATCCACACACGTATGATTGATTTAAGTTCATTATCTTTAAAAAGGGAAGGGTTAAATCTCCATCGCCTAGAGATAAACCTTTTCTGAATGCATTGGATCTGTAGGTGGATTCTAGAATGGTCTGAGAGGACTATTGGATTTATACTACACTTGGATATCATGTACATATAGTTAGAGGGGACAAAAAAGTAATCTAATCTCGAATAAGAATAGTTTCATTTTAGATGAATTGTATTATTTTAAGTTGTTGTTAAGTATTCTGGCTCTCACACCACACATCCTCCTCAGTTGTAGAAACATTCAATATGAGATTTTTATTTTAATATGTGGGGATGAAAACTATCTGTGTGAAGAAATCAGTAGTATAGAGGTGATGACCATTGTTTCAAGTTACGATACAAACAATCTGTCTGTTCTTAGTCAGACAGACACATGAAAATAAAGGAGAGACATGAATTATTTACTGTCTGTCATATGTATTATTTCATTTGGACTGAAAATCATATCTTGAATAATTATGAATGAATTTCAATAACAAAAAGACAAAAAGGTAACACACACTGGTTTCTGAAATTTCAACCTACTCTGAACTGTTTCTCATGTGTTGTAACCACGTTTTAATGAGAATGAACATTTTACCACTTAAATTTATTGACATCAATGTTACAAGAAGAATGAAAGAGAAGAAGCTGAATGTTTCCAGTGGTGGTGGTAAATAGAGGAAGTAGTTTTTGTATGACTCTCCTATTACTGTCTCTCACTGTGAGTCTCTCCTGGCACAGTAATAAACTGCTGTGTCCTCAGTCTTCAGACTGTTCATCTGGAGATAGACTTTACTGCTGGAGTCATCTCTGGAGATGGTGAATCTACCCTGGACTGACTGGGAGTAAGAGATAGGAGAACTGGATGTGCATATATAAGCGATCCACTCCAGTCTTTTTCCAGGAGCCTGTCTGACCCAGTTCATGCCATAGCCTCCAAAGTTGTATCCAGAGCCTGTACAGGTCAGTGTGTGGGATTCTCCAGGTCTTTTAACCACTGGTTCAGATTGTGTCAGAGTCTGACCATCAACACCTGTCAAGAGAATAAAAAGCATCAAGTGAAATAAGCTGCTGACTCCAATCAAAGCTATGTAAAATGAAGATGAGTGAAAGTGTTGACCTGCCCAGCAGATAGTTAAAAGCAGCAGTCCTGTCCTACAGTCCATCATGTTAAACTGTGTGTCCACTGTTCTCTGTCATCCTCTCTGCAGTCAGATAAGTAGAGGTGGAAGACATCTTTGTTTTGCATTGACTCCTCCTCTCAGGAAGGATGCAGCTGGATGTGATCAGTTATGAAAATATACAAATGAATATTAGTTTAATATGATATCAATTCTCAATAAATATAGATCATTGGATCAGGTTAAAATAGAAGTTTGTTTTAAATGAATGAACCATTATGAATTACCTTAAGGTCCTTTCTTAGTGATGTTTCTACTGTGCAGGCTTCATCAAATGATTATCAAGTAATTCTGGGAGAACAAGTATCACACCCAGTCCTGCTCCTAGACTGCCCTCTAGTGTTTTGAGAAGCAACTGTAAATGCTTTTGTCTGGACTGGTTTGTTTTGAATTCAATAGAAGTTGTTAGAGCTCCATGTACTGTCTCCTGAGAAACCTTCAGTCTCCATGATGAGATGCTGAGAAAGATCCTCTTTGTTCAGAATAATATCTGATTTACAAAGCTTTTTTTACCGATAACAGTGAAAAAAATAAAATGTTTCACTGATGTCATTTTTTACATTTAGTATAATCTTGTTACCATGGTGACAGTGACTGATGTATTCAGAAAGTAATGAAGCAACCACTATGATGGTGGAACAGAACAACAGACAATGTCTTCCTCTATTTGTATCAAGATCAGTATTTTTATTTTCTTCTTTTTGCAGTCAGAACTGGGACTGTAACTCTGTGAGGTCTGTCAGCCAACTTCAGATGAGGACTGGGGGTTTGACTTCACATGATCATGACGTGTTTAATGGTTTTACAGGAAACATGTTGGAAACATGTTGAGTCTGATGTTCTGTTTCCTCCACAGTATGATGGGAAGTTTTTATAGCTGAGGAACAAAGGAGGTCACTGAGTTTGCATACAGTCAAACATATGAAGCATCAGTGTTGGTCTAACTGGAGTCAGTTGGACTTAAATCAGTTGGAGGTGTTAACAGTGTGTCTTCTGGAGTGTGTCTTAATCGTCCGTTATTCAATGTGAAAGTAGTTTTCAGAGCCTGACATGCTTCAGTGCTTGTTACACCCCTCTGCACCTCTACTGGTGTCTGTGGCTTGTGCTTAATCACCTTAACCAGCCACACCTGAGAAGACTGAATAGAGCTCAGTCTTCTCAGGTGTGCTCATCATCAGCTGATTGCTGTCTTCACTGTTTGTGTTGAACTTCATATTTTAGGTCTTCTACTGCCCCCTGGAGGTTCTAGTGGAAATAAATACTTGGATGTTTTTGTACAGCCTCTCTGTTCACTTTAACCACTGTGAGACTCTGGCACAGTAATACACAGCAGAGTCTTCAGGCTGCACATTCTGTCCATTTAGAGTCACTGTGTTGCTGGAAGAGTCTAAGTTGATACTGAACTTGTTCTTTAGAGAATCTTTGTAGTATGTGGTGTATCCATGAGCTGCACCTCCAATCCACTCCAGTCCTTTTCCTGCAGGTTGTCTGATCCAGTGTGTCCTATAGCTGCTAACAGAATAAGAGACCTGACAGGTGATGGTCAGACGTTGACCTGGCTGCACAGTCACAGAGGCTGGCTGTGTCAACTGTTGACACTTCACACCTGTTAAAAGAAGAAAATGTTTTCTATCAAATGATCAGGTTATATTAGAAAAACAACATGTGCTGACTATCATCTAAAGAGACTCACATCCAGCTGCTAGGAGCAGTAACAGAGCTACAGGAAACATGTTTGTTGGTGAAGCTGACTTGCTGTGAACTCCACTGACAGTCTGATGGTTTTATAGCTGAGGAACATGGAAGGTCACTGAGTTTGCATAGAATGAATCAAACATGTGAAGCATCAGTGCTGCTCTAAGTGGAGCCAACAGAAAAGTCTGCTCAGTGATTCTCTGCAGAGTGAACACACACCTGGAAATCACCTCTGATCAATCATTTAGTCATGAAATGTAACTTTCCAACCAGTCATATATCAGACATACTCTGCTGTATCATGTTGAACTGATTCCATTCATCATGTTGGGTAGAGAGTCAGGGTCTGTTGATCTGTTTCTTTGAATGAACACAAGAATAAACAGCATCTTCTTCCTGCTGCTCATCTTTTGTTCAAGGTAGAAAGATTTGAACTTTGACAATATCAAGAGTTTAAGAAAAATTCAGATCAATGAGAACAGCAGAGAGTCTCTTTATGACAGTGAAGAGAGAAACTTGACTCTGACTGCCCTCTAGTGATTTTAGAAGAGACCCTGCATCATTTGATTTGGTCCTACTCATACAGTATTATGACTCACTTCATTACATGACTACATATTCACTACACTTCATTTGCAGGTTTTCTCTTAGTTTTACTTGCATTTCACCAGATTGTTGTTTTCTCTTCAACTATTTTATTGAGAACTGATCTTTATTGAAGTATTTCAAGTTAATACATTTGCTCATTTATTTATCACTTTCTTTTCTGTAAATGTTCACATTACATTTCACATTTATACCATTTATTCATGTTTTATTGTGCAGAGCTCTGATTAAACTTCCCTTCCTGGTTCATTTTCTACATAATTAACAATTATTTATTGATTCAACACCAACTGTCTTAAAGAATGTACTAGATACTGGATAAGACAGCAGAATAATAAGCTGCTACGGAAGTTTCAAGTTAAAACTAAAGCAACAGCACTGTCATTTATTTGATATATTGTTTAAGAACTAATGGGAGCTTTAAAACCTGGAGCTTGTTAAAAGACCAGAGAAAAACTATTTAATAGATTACATGAATTAGTTTCGTTCTAAACTTGAGGTTCCTACATTAACAACAGCAACTTCTTGTTTTAAAAAGCAGATATTTAATATCCAGTGGAATTAAAAAGATGTGAATTGGCTTTTAGCACATAGGGCAAATTCTAACAGAAACATAGAGTGGGAACGTGCATGAGATATTTTGAATATTAGTCTGAAAAGCTATTTATATTCTATCAGTGAGAGTCACTGTGACATCTGCAGTGTTTTTGTACAGCTCTGTGGCTTCCTGTGTCACTGTGTGTCTGCGAGCACAATAATAAAGTGCAGAGTCGTCAAGCTGTTCATCTGCAGATACACTTGATCCACGTTGTTGTCTCTGGATATGGTGAAGCGATTCTGGACAGACGTGGAATAAGCTTTAGTGGCTCCACTCGGAGCAGATATATGGGCAACCCACTCCCGTACTTTTCCTTCAGCTTGTCTGATCCAGCTGATATCAGCATCATCATCTGATATTCCTGCATATGTACAGGTCAGTTTGTGGGACTCTCCAGGCCGCTTCACCACTGGTTCAGACTGAGTCAGAGTCTGACTGCAAACACCTGGAAGAAAAGCAGTGTGATCAGAACAGAACATGAAGCTTTGACATAGAACCAGAGGAGAGCAGAAGTGTGGTATTCACCAGAGAACAGCAGCAGAAACGTTAGACATGCAGTTAAAGTCATTGTGGAAATGAGTTGCATGTCTGGTTGGTGGTTTGGTTTCTCTTCAGTTTGCAGTCACATTAATAAAGATGGACGAGATCCAGATTTGCATTGACTCCTCCTCACACTACATCAATAAATAAATACTATATCAGTATAGCTATGATATATTTTGGAACACCAATTTAAATCAATTAAATATGAATCAATCTAACATGAAAATAATATCTCCTGTATCTAGCAGCTACTTTCCATGTCCTTTCTTCAGTCCTAGCAGATAATCATTGTAAAACAGTTCTCTGTAATTCCTTCTTTTTCTCCACAATAAAGTCGTGACAGCAGTCCTGATCATGTTAAAAGTATCAAACCTTTTGTTTGCTGTGACTTGTTTTCAGGTTCACATAAAACACTTGAAACAGTTAAACTTGGACACTCTAGAGGAAAAGAGCAGAAACATGTTAACTAACTCTCTGTGTTTTTAGACACTGTGACTGTGAACATGAATAAAGACAGTATATGGTCACTGCTTTCACAGAAATGAACTTGATGAGTATTTCAGTGTTTCTGACTAACTTTCTAAAAACACAGTGTGTGGTTGTGTCTTGCTGGTTGCTGAGTATTTGTTCAGGTCTGTTGGTGGTTTGTGTCTCTGTGGGGCGACGTACACAGTAATACACAGCTGTGTCCTCAGGCTGCAGATTCTGTCCTGTTATTGTCACTGTTGTAGCAGAAGTGTCTCTTCTACTGCCCCCTGGAGGTTCTAGTGGAAATAAATTCTTGGATGTTTTTGTACAGCCTCTCTGTTCACTTTAACCACTGTGAGTGTCTGGCACAGTAATACACAGCAGAGTCCTCTGACTTCAGGTTGGACAGTGTCAGATAAGTCATGCTGTTGCTGTTGTCTCTGGTGATTTCTATACGTCCTTCCAAACTGCTCACATAAATGGTTTTGCTAGAATCATAGTAAATAAGCCCCATCCATTTAAAAGTTTCTCCTGCAGGTTGTCTGATCCAGTGCATTCCATACTGACTGAAATCAAATCCTGATCCTCTGCAGGAAAGACTGAGGGTTTCCTGAGGCCTTTTCAGCACTGAAGTGGAGGGAATGGACTCCAGAGCCTGGCCATTCAAACCTGCCAAAGAAGCAGAAGTAAAAAAAAATAAATAAGAGCGAGAGAGAGAGAGAGACCTGAATGAGTTCTCCCATCAATGTCTGAGAACATGAAGCAACTTACAGGGCAGACAGAGCGCTGACAGCAGAACAGACAGTCTGAACATCATCTTGAAACTGAAGGTGTGAACAAAGAGCTTCCCACTAATCATGAAGACAGCCAGTCAGTAGGAGGACAGAAGTACTGGATGACATCTGGATTTGAATATTCTGACTCAAATATCATTCAAATTAATCTCTGAGATAAAAATATGTTTCATGGAGTTTCATTATGTTTCTTTGCTGCAACAGTTTCACTAACAAACATGGACTCACCTGCTGCTGCAATAGAACTGTTGTTAATGTTATAAGAATATTCCAGCTATTTCATGAACTTAATCATTTATATCATTTTAAGCATCATGTTTAAGCTTTAATGTTGCTGATTTCCAAATGAGTATAACCTCAAAAACACTAATCTATCTATAAATATTAGTAATTGTGTTCTTTTTTTCTATTATTCAGACATATCAGATAAATACTAAAGAGCTGAAGTTAAGAGTCATAGCACTCTCATGGAGGAAGACCAGTAAACCAAAACTCATTAACTGGATTAAGGAATTGTCCACAACTTTACCAATGGAAAAAATTACTTATATTATCAAGGGGAAACTATCACTTTTTCAAAACATTTGGGGTCCCTTTATGCAATATATGGAAAATGTGGATCTTAGTAGTATGGTGAATGAGGCAGATGAGGTGTAAGTGTTGTTTGTCCTCTGCAGTTTCCTAAACTAATTCCTTTTATTTAAATACTTGATCTTTAATGCTGTGTGAATTGTACATTTGAGTTTGTAATTTTGAACCATGCACAACAGTGCAATTGAGTTGAAATTGAGCAACCCTTGTAAAATAGAGAAACTTTTTTTTTTTTTTTTTTTGTTTTGTGTTTTTTTTGTGTTTTTCTTTTATTTGATTAAGTTACTATTTACAGGCCATATATTTTGTACTTCCACTTAAATGTTGCTCTATCATCTTTTAAATGTCTGATTTGCAAGGAAGGGCGATTGATTGTTATACAACAATTTAGCTGCCCTGGATGTTTCCTTTGATGTGGAAGCACTCTAATTTCTGTATATCATTTTGAAACTCAATAAAGATATTGTTGGAAAAAAAAAAAAAGAGCTGAAGTTAAATTACTTGGTCTGTCTGGGAGATGAAAAAAAAAAGGTTATTGTTGTTGTTTAGGGGTAACAAGCTGTCTCTTTATCCAAAATTAAAGCAGTTTATTGTTTCTTTGTTTTTGTTCAAGACTGAATTATTTATTTATGTGACAGAAATGCAGAAAACAAACACACCTGATGTGTTGAGTTTTTGTACAGCTGCTCAACCAACTTCAGTCACTGTGAGTATCGAGCACAATAATAAACAGCAGAATCTTCAGTCTTCAGACTGTTCATCTGCAGAAACAGCTGTTCTCTGTTGTTGTCTCTGGAGATGGTGAACCGGCCTTGAACTGACTGAGAGTAGTAGATGTTGCTACTACTAACACTGATAAAAGCGATCCACTCCAGTCCTTTTCCAGGAGCCTGTCTGACCCAGTTCATTGCATGATCAGTGAATGTGAATCCAGAGGCTGTACAGGTCAGTGTGTGGGATTCTCCAGGTCTTTTAACCACTGGTTCAGATTGTGTCAGAGTCTGACCATCAACACCTGTCAAGAGAATAAAAAGCATCAAGTGAAATAAGCTGCTGACTCCAATCAAAGCTATGTAAAATGAAGATGAGTGAAAGTGTTGACCTGCCCAGCAGATAGTTAAAAGCAGCAGTCCTGTCCTACAGTCCATCATGTTAAACTGTGTGTCCACTGTTCTCTGTCATCCTCTCTGCAGTCAGATAAGTAGAGGTGGAAGACATCTTTGTTTTGCATTGACTCCTCCTCTCAGGAAGGATGCAGCTGGACTGGACTTGTTGGTTTTGTTAGTTTAAATTTAATATCCAGTAAAATTCATGACTGGTTTAAACAAATCATGCAACCTCATTTGATGCTGCATTTTCAAAACCTTTATTCATCAAGTCATTTTTGGTTCATTTGTATTTATTAGAAAACAGTATATCATACTGAATGTCTGATTATTTCACCCAAAACAAATGCTTTCAATTATTTTTAAAAAAAGACAAATTGTACATATGTTTTTTGTCCATAATAATTGGAAGAGAAACTGACTTCTTGAAGATGAATATCTAGATGGATGATGGATGATCTAGATTTTGCCTCGCTGACATCAAATCCTGGATGCAGATCAACTTCCTCAAACTAAACTGTGACAAATCAGACCTAATCATTATCGGCCCCATATCCCTCAACAAAACTACAGACAGTTTCTGCCTCACCATCGACAACTGCACCCTATCTCCATCCCCCTACAGTCGCAACCCCGGAGTCATCTTTGACAGTAACCTCTCCTTTGATCGTCACATCAATCAAATCACCAGAACTGCCTTCTTCCACCTCAAGAACATTGCCCAACTCCGTCCATCACTCTCCTTTTCTGCTGCTGAAACCCTCATTCACACCTTCATCACTTCCAGAATTGACAACTGCAACAGCATCCTCTATGGCACACCATCCAAAACTTTAAATAAACTTCAGTACATCCAAAATTCTGCTGCACGTCTGCTCACCCACACCCGCACCCGTGATCACATCACTCCTGTCCTCCAGAAACTCCACTGGCTCCCAGTTCCACAGAGTATTCAGTTCAATATTATCCTCCTCCTCTCACACAAAGCCCTCCATAACCAGGCCCCTTCCTATCTCACTGACCTGCTCCATCGCCACAATCCATCCCGCAGCCTCCGCTCATGTGGCGCGAACCTCCTTACTCCACCACTCAGGACCAAACACCGAACCTGGGGCGACAGAGCCTTCTCTGCAGCTGCCCCCTCCCTCTGGAACTCTCTCCCCAAACACATCCGCGACTGGACCGACCTTCCTACCTTCAAATCTCTGACAAAAACACATCTTTTTAAAATTGCTTTTAATGTTTAGCTCAGTCTATTCTGTTTTTAGTGTTCTATTTCATATTGTTTTACTGATTTGATGTTCTTTTTATGTAAAGTGTCTTTGAGTATCTTGAAAAGCGCTTTTAAATAAAATGTATTATTATTATTATTATAGATGGACTGTTTCTGTCTGTACTGTGACAGTAAACTCCTCCTCCAAGTGTTCAGACACTAATCCCTCAATAATTCCTCTGTTTTTATATGTCTGTGTCCTTTGCAAATTAATTGAACTTTTAGTCAATGACTGTCAACCCATAAAG
This sequence comes from Chelon labrosus, assembly GCF_963514085.1. Classification (NCBI taxonomy): domain Eukaryota; kingdom Metazoa; phylum Chordata; class Actinopteri; order Mugiliformes; family Mugilidae; genus Chelon; species Chelon labrosus. Next base: position 22,178,866 of record NC_140354.1, read on the forward strand.
AAAGATGAGAGTGGAGAACATTCAGACCAACTGAGTGTCCCCATATTTTAATGAAGAAACTGCTAACATAGACTCAGTATACAACAAAGGTCAGAGCCGTCTCAGGAGGCTGAGGTGGTTTAATATCTGCAGGAAGCTGCTGGACATGTTCTACCAGACTATCGTTGACAGTGTCCTCTTCTACGCTGTGGTGTCCTAGGGAGGCAGCACTAAGAAGAAGGACACCTCACGGCTGGACAAGCTGATCCAGAAGGAGGACTCTGTGGTAGGGACAGAGCTGGAGTCCCTGATATCTGTGGTAGATGGAAGGACCTTGAACAAACTCTGGTCCATTATGAACAACGTCCACCACCCTCCAGAGGACACCACAGTCAGACAGAGAAGCTTGTTCAGTGATATGTAGTAAATCTATATATGCAAATATCCTACTGGACACGAAAGTTCCCTCTGCATAAATAAAGAACCTATCAATCAATCTGTCTATCAATCAATTGATGAATCAGTGGATTTCTCAATCTATCTATTTATTATGATCAATTAATTGATGTGTCAAATACATATATTATCATGCACCTGTCTTTAACCTTCAATATTACCCATATTAGGAAAAAATACATGAAACAGGCAGTAACAAAGCTCATCATCAGCTGATTGCTGTCTTCACTGTTTGTGTTGAACTTCATATTTTAGGTCTTCTACTGCCCCCTGGAGGTTGTAGTGGAAATAAATACTTGCATGTTTTTGTACAGCCTCTCTGTTCACTTTAACCACTGTGGGTCGTCTGGCACAGTAATACACAGCAGAGTCTTCAGGCTGCACATTCTGTCCATTTAGAGTCACTGTGTTGCTGGAAGAGTCTAAGTCGATACTGAACTTGTTCTTTAGAGAATCTTTGTAGTATGATGCTCCAGTATATTTCATCCCAATCCACTCCAGTCCTTTTCCTGCAGGTTGTCTGATCCAATGTGTGTAGTAGCCACTAAGAGAATAAGAGACCTGACAGGTGATGGTCAGACGTTGTCCTGGCTGCACAGTCACAGAGGCTGGCTGTGTCAACTGTTCACACTTCACACCTGTTAAAAGAAGAAAATGTTTTCCATCAAATGATGAACTTTAAAAGAAGAACTACTGACTAAGACAAACCCAGAGAGACTCACAGGATCCAGCTGCCAACAGCAGCAGCAGAGCTACAGGAAACATGGTTTCTGGTGAAACTGACGTGCTGTGAACTCCACTGACAGTCTGAGTTTGCATAGAATCAATCAAACATGTGAAGCATCAGTGCTGCTCTAAGTGGAGCCAACAGAAAAGTGAGTGAGTGACTACACACCTGGAAATCACCTCTGATGATGTTAATAATATTTATTTCTTTACAACAACAATAAAAATCATTTTAATTCTTCTTAATTGTAATATTAGATGAATAATGACTAATGGAAAACACTCATTGCAATAACAATGATGATGAAGTTCATGTGTTGAAACTAAAGTAGAAACCAGTGAGTATGTTACTTTCTATAAACCATGTTTCCAGTGTGTTTAGTATATTTTCAGATCAATGATTCTCCTTTAAATATGATGTGAACTGTTTCCTGAAGAGAATTCATTGACTGTAAGCTCCTCCTACATCACATTCATGACCAACTGTAAACTCATCAACACAGTGTGTTTGTAGCTGAAGCATTTATTTAGTCATTGATTTCCTTCCTGACATTATTTGATGCAAACATAAGCTCTGACATCATGGAGTAGAGAAACTAAAAGTCTGCTGTTTGCAGGTTTCCATGAAAGACTCTGGATGGTTTCACTTGTTGCAGATGTTTGAAGACAAAGACACACAGAGATCTTTGGAAAGTGCAGAGAAAAACAGCTGCTCAGGAACTGAACCTATGTCTGACAACATGCAGAAAACTACCACCTCAAGCTGATGAGATAAAGTTCATGCATTTAGGAGTTATTTAATGTTTGGAATGGTGAACATATTTACACTGATCATTGTGTCACTGAGTAGGAAATGTGTTTTGTGTTTCCTTTGAGAAATAAATTCCTGTTTGAATCAGTCTCCTACAAGCTCACTGTTACATGACAATAAATAAGTCAGTCAGTCAATACTCACAATTGTTATTATTAATAACAAAAACGGAACTTATTCACATCCACTATTACAATAAAGGAGAGAACTGAATGTTCCTGTTAGTGGAGGTTAAATGAGGAAGTAGTTTTTGTATGACTCTCCTATTACTGTTTCTCACTGTGAGTGTCTGGCACAGTAATAAACTGCTGTGTCCTCAGTCTTCAGACTGTTCATCTGGAGATAGACTTTACTGCTGGAGTCATCTCTGGAGATGGTGAATCTACCCTGGACTGACTGGGAGTAATAGATAGGAGAACTGCCTGTGTGCACAAAAGCGATCCACTCCAGTCCTTTTCCAGGAGCCTGTCTGATCCAGCTCCATCTCTCACTTCCAAAGCGAAATCCAGATGTTGTACAGGTCAGTCTGTGAGACTCTCCAGGTCTTTTAACCACTGGTTCAGACTCTGTTATGGTCCAACCTTCAGCTCCACTCCAAACAAACAGAGCAACCACCAAGAGTGTCAGCTTTCTGTCAGCCATGTTGACAGTGTGATTAGTAGGTTTTCAACTCCCCTTTAAATATGATGTCAACTGGAGCCCTGTGAGAATTTGGTTACAGTCAGCTCCTCCTACATCACTCCATCTATTAAAGTCACATTCAAGGTTCTTTATAGTGACATGCATAAAGGCCTAATTTTGCTATTGCGTTCACTTAGATCAGCATTTTAAATTACAGCTCGCAGACACAGTACAACTGTATGAAATGTATGGTAGAAATAATAAGATAAAATTGCTTTTAAACATTTTTTTATTTCCACGTTTTTCTCTTAGTTACTGCTTTTAATTGGGGAATTATGTTTCCAGGTTGTTTCTTCCATTCTTATATATTTCATGAGCAGTTTGAGTGAAAATTGTTCACTTGGACCCAGAATGAACTGAATAAAAGTTTGAGGGTCAAAGGTCAAGGTTGAACTAAGTGAGACTAAAAACAATTGGAATCTCATTTTATTCTGTTTGTCCTCATTCTTTGAAATACTATGTGTAATCTGAAATCTAAACTACTGTAAACTAAAAAAAGGAAGATTACATATTTAAATGTCATTTCAGAAAATTACCAGATTATTAAATTACACAGATGATGTTTTTATTTTTCATGATTTCAACTCTCTCTTAAATAATGAAAAGTAATAATTTAAAAAGTAAGAGAGATATTTCAGTGGTATAATTTATTTATTTAACATTTATGTAATAATTCTGCATCAATCATTAGTGACTGGATTGTGTAAAATGTTTGTTTTTTGTCCTATTTCAACTACTCAAACTAAAGAGCTTCATCGTGGATCATTATGTTATGGAGAAGGACTGGAGGTTTTTGTACAGCTGCTCAACCAACTTCAGTCACTGTGAGTCTCTAGCACAATAATAAACAGAAGTATCTTCAGTCTTCAGACTGTTCATCTGCAGATACACCTGTTCTCTGCTGTTGTCTCTGGAGATGGTGAACCGGCCTTGAACTGACTGAGAGTAGTACATCTCACTACTGTCGTCTTCAATCCAGGCAATCCACTCCAGTCCTTTTCGTTTTTGTACGGCGTTGTTGCCTCTTGTGTCTCTGTGTCTCTAGTGCACAGTAATAAACTGCAGAGTCTTCTTGTTTGAGACTCTTCACCAATAAATTCACAACATTTAGGTAAGTGTCTTTAGTGATGGAAAACTGGCCTTGGAGACTTTGGGCAAATATTGTTCCAGTTCCACTATCAATGCGTCCGATCCATTCTAGTCCTTTCCCTGGTTTCTGACGAATCCAGTGCAGCCAAGACAGAGGAAGTCCTTGTACTTTACAGGACAGAGAGACTGATTCTCCTGCTCTGCTGACCACTGGCTCTGACGAGGTGAGAGACTGACCCCAAGCAGCTGAAACAAACACAGAGTTTAGATGGCAGCAGACATCCCAAGCTCCTTTTCTTCTCCTCATTCAGACTTCACTCACCTGAAATGAGAGCCAAAAGGACGACGCTTTGAACAACTGTCATGGTGGTGACTTGACTGAGACTGCAGCTGTAAAGGCTGATATGAAGGATATATAAGCAGCAGGCAGAATGGGAGGAGATTCTGCATCTGGGAGAGAATTTCCATATTGAAGTGAGAGGCAGGTTTAGAAAGGAAAGAGACATAAAGACTGAGACAGCAACAATAAAGATGTTGTTCAGTGTTTCTGTTTGATCATTTGAACATGTGTGCATCAGTGAGAGAGAGAGAGGGAGGAAGAATGTGTGGTCAGAGACTGAAAAGAACTTTCATTTAAACTCTCATAGAGCTGTGTAAAGTAGATCATGTTTTTGTCTTTTGTACTTTTCAGTGCAGATGAGCAGAATGAGTCTAAACCTTGAGATCAGTCTCTTTCAGTTCAGATCAATGAGTGAAACAGATCTGTGTGTCTCCTTATCGTGACAGAGGAGAGAGAGACTTGACATCAACTGCCCTCTTGTGTTTCTAGAATGAGAACTGCAGCATTATTTTTCACACTTTACCATAAAATCTGTTTATTGTAGGTCCTTAATATTTGTCCACACAGTGTTATTCATGTCTGGACAATTATTGTTGGGAAGACACATTTTCTTTTATCCATGTATTTGTTATGTAATGTCAATAAAACTACTTCAGTACAGATGAAATAAATAATAATGATAATAATATATTTATGATCAGGTTCTATCATTAATTTTCACTACTGGAGGTTTTTGTACAGCTGCTCAACCAACTTCAGTCACTGTGAGTCTCTAGCACAATAATAAACAGCAGAGTCTTCAGTCTTCAGACTGTTCATCTGCAGAAACAGCTGTTCTGTGTCGTCGTCCCTGGAGATGGTGAACCGGCCTTGAACTGACTGAGAGTAGTATTGGTTGCCAGTATCAGTAGCAATCCACTCCAGTCCTTTTCCAGGAGCCTGTCTGATCCAGGCCATACTGTAGCTGCTGAAGTCCAGTCCAGATGTTGTACAGGTCAGTCTGTGAGACTCTCCAGGTCTTTTAACCACTGGTTCAGACTCTGTTATGGTCCAACCTTCAGCTCCACTCCAAACAAACAGAGCAACCACCAAGAGTGTCAGCTTTCTGTCAGCCATGTTGACAGTGTGATTAGTAGGTTTTCAACTCCCCTTTAAATATGATGTCAACTGGAGCCCTGTGAGAATTTGGTTACAGTCAGCTCCTCCTACATCACTCCATCTATTAAAGTCACATTCAAGGGAATCAACTCACAATTTGACTTTTGGACAAATATTAAATGTCATTGTCCTCTCAGAGACACACAGACACACCAGTCCTATATTTGGTAAAATGAATAACTGATGTCATCAAGTCAATCCTCTCTGATCTGTGTATATCATCAACACTACAACCATGAGGATTTTATTAATTACAAAATGTCAGTCTTGGCTTAGATATCAGGTACACTAGTCATTATTCTGAGCATTGACTAACTTCTTTTATCATCTCACAAAGTCACACCAATGATTTAAAATTATTATTGATTGTGGACATCTCACATTTTTGTGTTTATAAAGGAGCAAAACTTTGCATAGAGCTCCCTCTACAGGTTTAAAAAGGAACATTCAGCAGTTCAAAGCTCTGTTCCACATCACTGCCTGGAAGCTTATTGTGGAGCAGATGAGAGCATGCAATAATATAAAGCATCTGTCCTCAGCCCTACTCATAATACTCTGCTGAGAATCAGTGTGGAGTTTGATGGTTTAATGGGACAGCTACAGGAACCAGGAGGACAAAGACAAAACTCTTGGTGGGGAACAGAAGGCTGAGATAGTTGACTGGAAGGCAGATGGAGCAGATGAGTCAGAGACAGGTAGGGTCGGTACCAGGAAGTCTCACATGGCAAAGAACAAGCTGACAGAGGAGTGAGTGTGGAACTGAAGAATATATGCTGGCCTGATTAGAGAATGAGAAGCAGCTGTGTGCACAGGTGAGCTGAGTTGACTGATGAGGTGGGAGTGGCTGACAGGCTGAGTGACGCAGAGGCGGGGTCAATGGAAAAGTACGTTGAGGGAGATGGGTGACTGGGCTGTGACAAATAATGATCCCTCTTGTGTCACTGTGTCTCTGGAGCACCATAATAAACATATTGAATCTTGATCTGCAGATTCACCTGCTGTTGTCTGGAGATGGTGAACCAGCCTTTGATGACTGATGATCTATCCCCACTATAATGGGCAGTAACAAAGCTCATCATCAGCTGATTGCTGTCTTCACTGTTTGTGTTGAACTTCATATTTTAGGTCTTCTACTGCCCCCTGGAGGTTGTAGTGGAAATAAATACTTGGATGTTTTTGTACAGCCTCTCTGTTCACTTTAACCACTGTGAGTATCTGGCACAGTAATACACAGCAGAGTCTTCAGGCTGCACATTCTGTCCATTTAGAGTCACTATGTTGCTGGAAGAGTCTAAGCTGATACTGAACTTGTTCTTTAGAGAATCTTTGTAGTATGTGGTGGATCCATGAGCTGCCGCTCCAATCCACTCAAGTCCTTTTCCTGCAGGTTGTCTGATCCAAGCTGTGTAGTAGCTCCCTACAGAATAAGAGACCTGACAGTTGATGGTCAGACGTTGACCTGGCTGCACAGTCACAGAGGCTGGCTGTGTCAACTGTTCACACTTCACACCTGTTAAAAAGAAGAAAATGTTTTCCATCAAATGATGAACTTTAAAAGAAGAACTACTGACTGAGACAAACCCAGAGAGACTCACAGGATCCAGCTGCCAACAGCAGCAGCAGAGCTACAGGAAACATGGTTTCTGGTGAAACTGACGTGCTGTGAACTCCACTGACAGTCTGATGGTTTTATAGCTGAGGAACATGGAAGGTCACTGAGTTTGCATAGAATCAATCAAACATGTGAAGCATCAGTGCTGCTCTAAGTGGAGCCAACAGAAAAGTGAGTGAGTGACTACACACCTGGAAATCACCTCTGATGATGTTAATAATATTTATTTCTTTACAACATCAATAAGAATCATTTTAATTATTCTTAATTGTAATATTAGATGAATAATGACTAATGGAAAACACTTATTGCAGTAACAATGATGATGAAGTCCATGTGTTGAAACTAAAGTAGAAACCAGTGAGTATGTTACTTTCTATAAACCATGTTTCCAGTGTGTTTAGTATATTTTCAGATCAATGATTCTCCTTTAAATATGATGTGAACTGTTTCCTGAAGAGAATTCATTGACTGTAAGCTCCTCCTACATCACATTCATGACCAACTGTAAACTCATCAACACAGTGTGTTTGCAGCTGAAGCATTTATTTAGTCATTGATTTCCTTCCTGACATTATTTGATGCAATCATAAGCTCTGACATCATGGAGTAGAGAAACTAAAAGTCTGCTGTTTGCAGGTTTCCATGAAAGACTCTGGATGGTTTCACTTGTTGCAGATGTTTGAAGACAAAGACACACAGAGATCTTTGGAAAGTGCAGAGAAAAACAGCTGCTCAGGAACTGAACCTATGTCTGACAACATGCAGAAAACTACCACCTCAAGCTGATGAGATAAAGTTCATGCATTTAGGAGTTATTTAATGTTTGGAATGATGAACATATTTACATTGATCATTGTGTCACTGAGTAGGAAATGTGTTTTGTGTTTCCTTTGAGAAATAAATTCCTGTTTGAATCAGTCTCCTACAAGCTCACTGTCACATGAGAATAAATAAGACTTCAGTCAGTCAATACTCACAATTTTCATCATTAGTAATAAAAACTGAACTTATTCACATCCACTGTTACAATAAAGGAGAGAATTGAATGTTCCTGTTAGTGGAGGTTAAATGAGGAAGTAGTTTTTGTATGACTCTCCTATTACTGTCTCTCACTGTGAGTGTCTGGCACAGTAATAAACTGCTGTGTCCTCAGTCTTCAGACTGTTCATCTGGAGATAGACTTTACTGCTGGAGTCATCTCTGGAGATGGTGAATCTACCCTGGACTGACTGGGAATAGTATGTGCTAGTAACTTGGATTTGAGCAATCCACTCCAGTCCTTTTCCAGGAGCCTGTCTGACCCAGTTCATAGGGTAGCTGCTGAATGTGAATCCAGAGCCTGTACAGGTCAGTGTGTGGGATTCTCCAGGTCTTTTAACCACTGGTTCAGATTGTGTCAGAGTCTGACCATCAACACCTGTCAAGAGAATAAAAAGCATCAAGTGAAATAAGCTGCTGACTCCAATCAAAGCTATGTAAAATGAAGATGAGTGAAAGTGTTGACCTGCCCAGCAGATAGTTAAAAGCAGCAGTCCTGTCCTACAGTCCATCATGTTAAACTGTGTGTCCACTGTTCTCTGTCATCCTCTCTGCAGTCAGATAAGTAGAGGTGGAAGACATCTTTGTTTTGCATTGACTCCTCCTCTCAGGAAGGATGCAGCTTTATTGCAGATATTTGATAAAACTGTGGAGCTGATGTCATCAAGTCAGTCCTCTCTGATCTGTGTATATCATCAACACTACAACCAGGAGTATTTTAATAATTCTAAAATGTCAGTGCTTTTGTCATTGAAAGAGTTCTGTTACTGTTAGTGATGTAAGAAGATCAAACATAAATGTAAATCTAAAATGATGGTGTTCCCCTCTGTTGGTCCAGAGCAGTAAAGACTGTTTAAATCTTGTGTTCTCTCCCTCAGATGAAGCTGATCTGGAGAAATCAGAAGGATCCAATAAATAGGGGGAGGAACCTTGGCACTCTGTCTCACATCGTATTCTCCTGGTCAGTGCAGCAGGAGTCAGTGTTTATGTAGCTTCTGTTTTACTTCTGTATTGTGTTGGAAGGGTTCAGTAGTCTCTCTTTCTCTGTCTTATTTCTGATTTAGGGTTCAGTTTGGTATGTTTAGGGTTAGGGGGAAAACACCAGGTCCTACAGTCCTTTGTGGGCTGGCCTGAGTGGCTTCTTCTTTGTTTAGTTTATTTGACCGACCCATCTTGTTTCTTGATTGTTTAAGTTGTTTTATCTTAATAAATTACATTTTAAAGCAGTTTCTGCTTGTGTTCAATCGGTTTGTTGTCAGCCAGTCAAGGTGGTCATAACAGGGGATAATTATTATTGTAATATTAACATATTAATTCATATAAATATCTGATATCAAATACTATAAAATGTGTATTACTTGTGCATTTAATGTAAAACACACAGAAATCTATTGTGGACATATGTTTAGAGAAAACCCAGCTGTCTCTGAGTCACATTGCTGTTTGTTGTCTGTGGAGGTTTTTGTACAGCTGCTCCACTGTCTTCAGTCACTGTGTCTCTACGAGCACAGAAGTAAACAGCAGAATCTTCTACTGTCAGTCTCTGGACCTGGAGGTACTGAGTGCTGCTGGACACATCTTCAGTCATGATGAAACGACTTTGGAAAGAACTGCCATAGCTAGCAGAGTTACGACCTGTGTTCATCCCCCAATCCACTCCAGAGCTTTTCCTGGTTTCTGTCGTATCCAGTGGATATTGTAGCTTGTCATGCTGTAACCAGATATGACACATGACATCTTCACTGTCTCTCCAGGTCTCTTCACCTCAGAAGGAGACTGGTCCAGTTTGATCTCACTCCAAACTCCTGGAAGCAAAGAACTTGTGATCATCATCCATCACACTGTGATATTAACAGAAAAAGTCTTCAGTGTTTTAGAGCAGAAATGATTTTCTTACCGTGAACACTAACTATAAAGAACAAAGTCCAGGAAAGTAGATTCTCCATAGTTTAACACCTTATGATCAGAGTGTTTGTCAGATTTAATAAAAGTCTCCAAACTGCTCTGTCACAAATGACATGAGAGTTCCAGATGATGTGTTTATAAAGGAGCAACACTTTGCATAGAGCTCCCTCTACAGGTTTAAAAAGGAACATTCAGCTACATGTTGCCTATTCAGACTTCATAGCAGATGTTTATAAAACATTTCAGAAATATCAACATTTCACTCACATTTCTTATGGTTGTTGTGGATGATGTTGAGGTCACTAGAACATGCAGTTTTATAATCTCCAACCAGCTTTAGGGCCCTAACCTAACATGCTGTGGCTGGAAGAAAATACGGTTCTTGTGAAGATATTGATAGTTCACTCAACATAGGGGTGAAGCAACATATAAAAGCTTGCACAGCAGCCTTCTAAACCTTCTGGATTTCTCTTGGTGCTCTGTGTGCTCTATCTTTCTGCTCTCTCTCAATGTGAGAATGTGTCTGAGACAGAGGACGTTGTTGAGGAGGACCCTGATTATGAGACATCCTCCTCTGATGAGAATGAGACCCTCAGTGTTGATCCTCCTGTTGTCTCTCAACCACCAGTAAACACACTACCTTCCAAAGATGTAAAGATATTATGGTCCAGCTCCCTACTTGAACAACAGGCTAGACTTAGTGCTGCTAATGTCATCAAAATGGTTCCAGGCCCCAGCAGATATACTGTCAGCTATGTCCAAGACTTCAGATCAGCATTGGAGCTCTTTATAATACCATCAATGATAAATGATATACTTGAGATGACATATTTGGGGTGTGTGTGTGTGTGTGGGGGGGGGGGGGGGGGGGGGGGGTTATGTTGACATTTGGATAGACTTGGATGTGACCCACTAACAAGCCTACATTAGGTAGCTCATTTTGGCAGGAGTGTAGAAGTCAAAAGGTGAAGCTACAGCAAGGCTTTGTGCTGCTGACACTGACACGGACACTGGCCCCGAACATAATATATGTTCTGATTCTAGATAACAGAAATAGTTTTTAATGCCAAATGTCATAGATAAAAATAAATAAATAAATAAATAACAATGTGTATTTATAAATGATATAAAGCCACTTAAACATATCTGTTTCCAATTTAAGGTCAGTCAGTCAGATTTTGTTTTAATTCTAATCATTTTCTGGAGGTTTAAATTGCTGGAGTCAGATTGACCTAGAGCATAAAAGGTGTTAATACATTTGAAGGTAACAGGAGGATTAAATGATTATTCATAAGGTGATGGCCAAAAATATATGTATATTAAAAAAGTAATTAAAATGTGTTATTTCTATGTGTGAGGGTCCCTGATGAGGACTGGAGGTTTTTGTACAGCTGCTCAATCAACTTCAGTCACTGTGACTCTCTAGCACAATAATAAACAGCAGAATCTTCAGTCTTCAGACTGTTCATCTGCAGAAACAGCTGCTTTCTGTTGTTGTCTCTGGAGATGGTGAACCGGCCCTGAACTGACTGAGAGTAGGATTTGGTGCTACCATCATAATAGATGTAACTGATCCACTCCAGTCCTTTTCCAGGGGCCTGTCTGACCCAGGCCATAGAGTAGTCACTGAATGTGTATCCAGAGCCTGTACAGGTCAGTGTGTGGGATTCTCCAGGTCTTTTAACCACTGGTTCAGATTGTGTCAGAGTCTGACCATCAACACCTGTCAAGAGAATAAAAAGCATCAAGTGAAATAAGCTGCTGACTCCAATCAAAGCTATGTAAAATGAAGATGAGTGAAAGTGTTGACCTGCCCAGCAGATAGTTAAAAGCAGCAGTCCTGTCCTACAGTCCATCATGTTAAACTGTGTGTCCACTGTTCTCTGTCATCCTCTCTGCAGTCAGATAAGTAGAGGTGGAAGACATCTTTGTTTTGCATTGACTCCTCCTCTCAGGAAGGAGACAACTAGAATGAGTTTTACGTCCCTCTGCTCCTCCGCTGACATTGTGGAGTCAGTCTAGGTGTCTCTGAGTGGTGAATGGACTTAATCTCTCTAATCCTAATCATTCACACTTGTGTTAGGTGAAAGGCATGGCTGAAGAGGCCTGAAAGATAAGAGAACAATCTTCAGCTATAGGGGCTCACCACACTGTTGTACTTGGTTTAAATTAAATGACATATTGAAATAAACCATCTTTCTGGTAACTTTGTGATCTTGCTTCCTTTGGGAGACATCATTCACAGTTCATTAGGTCTCCTTCCACTTTTATGTGGACGATACCCAGATCTACCTGCCTTTTAACTCATCAGACATGGGAACTCTGAGTTCATTACACAACTGCCTACACGACATCTAAAACCCCACAACACCCCCACGCTTTTTCACGACTCCAGACAGACCCAAACACAGCGGCCAGGCTTTTAACCAGAACCAGGAAAAGGGATCACATCACTCCAGTTTTAGCAGATCTCCACTGGCTCCCAGTATGTTTTAGAATTGATTGTAAGGTCTTATTGATCACTTTTAAAGCTCTTCATGGCTGTCCCATGGACGACGTCGCTGACCTTTTAGCACCTTACAGGCCAGCACGTACCTTGAGATCCTCGGGGACAGGTGTACTGTCTGTTCCAGGGGCCCGGCTGAAAACTAAAGGTGACAGGGTGTAAGCAGTCAGGGCTCCACGGCTGTGGAATGATCTGCCTGAGGAAATGAGGTCAGCTGACTCTGTGAACTCTTTTAAATCGTTACTTAAAACATGCTTTTTATCAGAGAGACGTTCTTGGTCTGACTTGAATCTTAAGTGTGCTTTAATTATGTTCTTTTTTAAATGCGTTTAAGACGCACTTTGTAATGTTCATTTGAAAAGTGCTATACAAAAAATAAAGATTATTATTATTAGAAATTAATACATTTAAACTATATCATTATCTCCTACAAATAGTTAGTTATAGCAAGCATGCTAATTTAAAAAATAAATAAATGAAAGATAAAAAGCATTGTCACACATAAAAACTGTGCACATCATAATTTATTCAGTGTTCAGTGAGGAATCCTCACTTACTGTGAGTCACTAATGGAGGAAGATAGACAGATGCTGAACTGTTTCTCTCAGTGATCTGATGTGAAATCATTAGTGGTGTGAGGGCTCCTCCTCTGGTGGCTTCAAGTTCCAAGTGTTCAGACACTGAGAGGTTTTCCTTTTTGTTCTGCTTGATGTGTTGAGTTTTTCTCCAGCGTCCCTCCTTCTTGTGTCACTGTGTCTCTGGAGCACCATAATAAACATATTGAATCTTGATCTGCAGATTCACCTGCTGTTGTCTGGAGATGGTGAACCAGCCTTTGATGACTGATGATCTATCACCACTATAATGGGCAGTAACAAAGCTCATCATCAGCTGATTGCTGTCTTCACTGTTTGTGTTGAACTTCATATTTTAGGTCTTCTACTGCCCCCTGGAGGATCTAGTGGAAATAACTACTTGGATGTTTTTGTACAGCCTCTCTGTTCACTTTAACCACTGTGAGTCTCTCTGGCACAGTAATACACAGCAGAGTCTTCAGGCTGCACATTCTGTCCATTTAGAGTCACTGTGTTGCTGGAAGAGTCTAAGTCGATACTGAACTTGTTCTTTAGAGAATCTTTGTAGAATGAACCTCCAATATAATTCATTCCAATCCACTCTGGTTCTTTTCCTACAGGTTGTCTGATCCAAGCTGTGTAGTGGCCAAGATTATAAGAGACCTGACAGGTGATGGTCAGACGTTGACCTGGCTGCACAGTCACAGAGGCTGGCTGTGTCAACTGTTCACACTTCACACCTGTTAAAAGAAGAAAATGTTTTCTATCAAATGATCAGGTTATATTAGAAAACAACATGTGCTGACTATCATCTAAAGAGACTCACATCAAGCTGCTAGGAGCAGTAACAGAGCTACAGGAAACATGTTTGTTGGTGAAGCTGACTTGCTGTGAACTCCACTCCACAGTCTGATGGGAAGTTTTTATAGCTGAGGAACAAAGGAGGTCACTGAGTTTGCATACAGTCAAAAATATGAAGCATCAGCAGAGTGACAAAACATATTTTCTAATAATCCACTGCTATTAACTTTTAATAAATTTTTTATTTGGAAATATTAAGATGAATGAATAGGACATTTTAACAGCAACTTCACATTGAGTATTAAGATTAGCAGCCATTAAATATTCAACAACCCATGTTTACAGTGTGAGAGTGAAACCATCTATTATGTTGTATATGATATAACGACTATGTATAAAGAAGAGAACAAAGTCTGCATCAAAAGATCTGAATGCTTTCAGACATTATTGTCTCTTGATTTGCATCAAGACCAAATGATTTCATTGTGACACAGACTTCCTCACCAGATGGCAGCATTTACTCAGGTTTCCAGCTTCTCCCGATCAGCTGGAATGTGAGGCAACGTGAGCGTTTAGCTCATCAACAAGCTGACATTTAAAACACGGGACAACAAACAGGCCAGATCATTTAGAAGGCGTGCACCATATGAAAAGCTCATCTCATACATACAGTAGAAAGTACATTTACTTGGATGGTTTTGAGGTACGTGAACTTGAATTGGGTGTTTTCAAGTTATGCTTCTTAGACTTAGACTTTATTCATCCACAAGGGAAATTGCTTGGTCACAGTAGCTCAGATGCACATAAAAAACACTCTTGAGAACCACAAGAAACAAATAAAATAAAATAATTCTTTATGATTCCACTCTACACATTACGTTTAAGAGGGAAATAGTCCCAGCCTACAAGTGTTTTCTGGTGGAAAGTTGGTCTGGGACTCCTCTGATGGGAACTCATTAGGGTCCTGCAAAGATCTGCTGGGCCAGTTAGATCATTTGAGCGGAGCTTTGTGTAGTGACAAGGTGGAATTGAGGAGTCACAGCTGCAGGGCCAGACGGTTGTAAAAGTCGGTGTAAAAAAAGTAGAAGGCAAATACATACTGTCACATGTTCTGTTGCTCTGATTGGTTGATGAACTAACCATTTGCATGCGGAGGCGTTTTTCTCTCTGTGTCGGCTGAAACACGGCCCGTAATAAAAAATCCAGATGGAGTCAAGTCAAAGTTTATTTCTAAAGCACATTTAAAAACAACCTGAGTTGAACCAAAGTGCTGAACAAGCAGAACAACAATAATAATAAATAATAAAATCCAAGATATCCTGCTCAACATGGACTGAAGGCCAGCGAGAAGAAGTGGGTTTTCAACAATGATTTAAAATGCTCCAAACTCTGGGAGCAGCTTTGATATAAAAGGGTCGGCTGTTCCAGAGTTTGGGGGCCACCACTGAAAAGGCTCTATCACCTCTGTTTCTGAGCCTGGATCTGGGGAGGTCCAGTAGCAGCAAAATCATATGTGATGGAGGTAGGACTTACTCAGAAGTCTTAATTTAGAAAAGCATGTCTTGACCACTGAACTAATCTGCTTATCAAATTTAAAGGCGGAGTCATCTATCACACCAAGGTTTCTTCCAACAGGGTGACAGTAGGAGGCTAGAGGGTCGACTGCCCTCAGGCTCCAGAGCCTCAAGTAAGGGACCCACCTGAGCTTGAAGGAAAATTTTGAAGGAATTTATTATTATTATTATTATTATTATTATTATTATTATTATTATTATTGATAATTTGAGGCCACATTTATTCTGACCTTTGCCTGATGTGAACCTCTTCCTGCTGAAAGCATGTGGGTGATTTCATGCCTGGATGCGTGTGGACATGCAAATACGTAGCGCAGTGACAGATGTGTGCGTCGCTTCGAGGAAATCTATTTGCATTTGCAGCTCTGGAGGTTTCCACAAAGTTTCAGCCCTGCAGGTGTGGTCCCAGAGGTGCAGAGAGAGCGGGGGAGTGGCTCTCTAAAGATGACAAGTTTAGAAACAGCAGGAAACTGAAAGCCTGCAGACTTTAACTGATAACAGAAGTTCACAGTACGTTGACTTCACATGCTGTTATTTTAGATGTTCTTAGAGCCCTGTGTTGAGACTGAAACAACAGAAGAAAATCCTCAGACGCTTTTTGTCTTTCTCACACTCATCACTCACAATTCCTTCAAAAAACTAAATGAGCAAATATTATATATAAAAAAGCATTTATTGTTAAACTACAACTGAACTGTCTCTACTACAGTAAAACTTATTTTCATTGACATTTTAACACGACACTAAGAAATACAACACATTCAATGACATTCAAGTTTTTTCTTTTTTATTTCTTTTTTCAAATACAGTTTACAAACCTGCTATTTACAGTGAGAATGAAAAATACAAAAGCCAACACAGTAAAATGTATCATTTAAATGTCAATGAAACTCAAATACTACACTAACAAATACAACACGTTAATGACATTATCCTGTAGACATAACACAGCTAAGTACAGGAAAACATATTCATTTAAATCAATAAGAAATGTGGTATTTTTATAGATCGATAGATAGATAGATAGATAGATAGATAGATACTTCAATTAACCCATGGTATTGATTTTGCAGATAAACAACAGATAAATGATAATGTACATGTTAAAATAATGAAAAAGATTCATGCTTCCATTCCATCCTTTAATGTTTCTTGACCTGAAAACAAAGAAAACATCAAACTATTAAAATGTATAAGTATTATATTCAGTTGTCCAACACAGACAGTCTCTGGTTCTTTAATGCAGTACATAGTTGTGGCTTGGAGAGCTACACACAGACTCAGTTATTTAATGAATGTGGGCTTATTCATTAATCAATCTTTGGACAAATCAACACTTTGGTTACATTGTGAGGGTAAAAAGGAACACACTGGTGTGCTCTGCAAGATAAAAAGGCCTTCAGTGCAAACCATTCATGAACCTCTTAGGACAGATTAGACCTCTGAAAATCCAGGGCTGGAGGAAGGTGTATTACAGCTCATTAATATGTAAAGAGAAACCCCTTCACAGCATTATCAAAGTCTGCAGCAGAGACGTCATGAGAGCAAATACAGAGGGCTCAGCACAAGGTGCAAAACATTCATGAGCACCAAGAATTCATGGGTCAATTTAGACTCCCAAGTCAGAGCAATTCTGGAACCACATTCAAGAAGAAAAAGTGTGGGGAAGGCTTGGAACCCACGAGGTGCAAACCATTCATAAAGCTCCTCATAAACCTAGGCCAGATCACATTTGGAGGATATCACACCAGAAATGATCTGAAGAGCCAGAGCAGTTCTGGAACAGCATGTGGTCCATGAACATGAACATCTTTCAGTTGCACTGGGTCGGTAGCATGTATTAATGATGTGGTAGAAGCATTCTGAAGTGTATGGAGATATACTGTCTGCTCAGATTCTTCCAGATGAAGCAGAGATGGCAGATGATGGTTCACAGCACAGATGGACAATGAGCCAACACGTTGTCTGAACGTATCCCAGGGGTTTTTGGAGGTAAAGAAGCAGAATACTCGTCAATGTCTGAGTCAGTCACCTGATCTCAGCTCAACAAACAGCATTTCACTTGCTGAAGGTAAAACTAAAGGTAGAAGAGCCACAAGACATCTGCAGTAGAGGCCTGACAAAGCATGACAAAGCAGGAAACCCACTGACCCATCCCACCGGGATGTCCATGGGTTCCAGACTTGAGGCAGTCTAAACTTTTAACATTTTATTTAGGATGAGGTTTATTTGTCCAATCACCTTTGAAATAAGGGACTGTGTTTGAAAAATGACTGTAACTTTATGACTAATGATTCAAAATGAAACACACGCATCTTGGAAGTCATCACAATCATCCCCAACAAATTAACTCTGTATCTCTGACCACTTTTGAGAGTTTCTATTCTCGTTTGTGAAGATGGGAATGAACGGCTCAAACCTACAGGACAAAATAAAAACTACATGTAGCCCTTTAAAAAGCTGAAACTCAGAAAAACTCTGCATGTTTACCTTGATCAGGCTGAATATCATGCTATAGAGGAGAGAGAATATGAAGAGGACTATGAAGGAGGAGGATGTGAACCACAGGCTGCTGAACTCATCCTCTTCAGTGGCACCGTCTGTGCAGTTCAGAGCAAAACTTTCTAAAGAACAATAAGAAGAGGAAGGCACAGTATAGGTGGTTAGATGAGTTAGGTGTATGTATGCACATTTATTTTTTTTATTAGGGCAACACACTCGTTCTCTCTCAATGAACAGCTGAACAACGGAACGGTAAAGTGAGGCTTGTCTGAAAACTACTGGTACAAAGTGAGTGTTTGTGCTTGTTTTAAGATGTTGTCATTCACGTACACACGGAACAAACGTTTCTCAATGCAACATTTATTTGAAACAGTCAGCACACTCATCAAGCTGCTGGACAATGGGACAAAGACAGATTTGAAACACACCATGACGACAAAGAAAACAACAATGTTTGTACAACCACAGTGATTGAGGACATCACAGAGCGAACAGGTTTTCATGACACAGAGACTGAATGACACATCAGCACAAAATACAGCATTTAACGTTCCTTTACTTCATATTCACATGAATTACCCAAGGCCTTAGACACTCCTCGACGTTCCATAGACTGATTACTACCAGCAGGCCAGACGTTACAGTAGAACGTCTTGTTCTGGTTCCACTTTTCCTTGGTGGTGATGTAAAGACTTGTAACTGAGTAGCCATTTGTGGTCTTCTGTGGAGGGAAGTTGACGCCATCAGTGAAGCCTCCACCATCTTCTAACCAGGTGATGTAATAATCCTGCAGCACAGGACTGGAGACCAGACACACCAGAGTGACCTCAGCTGACTTGTCTTGTCCAATGTGCTCGTCTGGAAGGATGTGAACTGTCACTGTTGGCTTTGTTCCATCTGAAAGAGAGTCAAGGAGATCCATGACTGAGCTGAAGTCAACAACAACAGCAACCAATCCCTGTAATAGTCACTCTATGTTTAGTTACATACCTCCTCTCTTCACAGTCAGCTCTTGGATAACTGGTGTCATATCTCCTCTGGTGGCAGAACATCTCACTGTGTTGACTGTCTTCCACTCAGTGAGATTTTGAGTCAGTTTGCTGGTTTTGATCTGTGCATCCCATGTGGTGTTAATGTTGTTTGTCACAGTTGTTCCATTAATCTGCCAACTGATTGTAGTTTCAGAGACAACAGTTGATTCCTGTCCAGTGACGTTACACTCCAACTCTACCTGGTTGTTGCTGAATATTTTCTTGGGATTTGGTTGGTACAGAGTCACTGTGATGGGAGCTACATGAGGAAAAGCAATGAAAAAAACAACAATTAAAAAAACATTAGTGCTATTTTCTAATCAATAAAACGTTCTAATATTGTCTGTAGATGTGGACAGTCTTGTTAGTACTAGCTTCAGATTTCCATATGTTAATGACTGTGTACCTTTGGAGATCTTTTTGGTATATTTTTGTCCTGTGTGAGTCACCTCACAAGTGTACACAGCTTTACTGTCCCAGTCTGATTTGCTGATTTTCAGGACACTGACAGATGAATATCCATTTTTAACGTCTTTGGGGCTCCAAGCAGTGAAGTCAGTAGTAGCGTTTTCATTCTTTTTCCAACTGAATTCCAGTTTGCGAGGGATAAACTCCTCAGCAGTACACACCAGAGTCTGTTTGTCTCCACTTGGCACTGATAGCAAAGTTACCTTTGGAGGGACTGCAGAATAGAGAAAGAAATACATAATTATGTCATTTTATGTTTAATAATTGACAACATCTGCAGTCAGTATTCATTTCCAGTTAACTGAGACTCAGATAGAAATTACAGAGAAATATTTTAAAATAAAAAGTTACATACGTATATGAAGCTGCACATGTCTGTTTCCTCCCTCAATTTCTCAAATTAGAAATCACAAACCTTTCAATTGGCGCATCTGTGCACTTCTGTTCCCTCCTTGGTGAGTCACTGAACAGTCAAAAGTCGTAGAATCCCAATCAGATCTGGATACTTTGATCACACTGACTCCTGTATATTTGTTGGTATTATTTTTAGGTGAAATATATTGTTGAGGATCCAGACTGGTCCCTTTGCTGTTGGTCCACGTAAAAGTAAGACTCCCTGGGTTGAAGTCATAAGCGAGACAGCCAAGAGTGACCTGATCTCCATCCCCAGAATCACACTGACCCAGAGGGAACACAGTCGGTGGGGAAACAGTTTCTGTGAAAGAAGAGGAAGTTTGAAGTTTAAATGTTCCTAAAAATATAGCTACACAAATGTGTAATTTCCTTCATTAACAGATCTATTCAAATCTGATTACAAATAACTGAAATAAATGGTCATCAAAGTCATCTACAATTCTCAGCAGCCTCACAATTGAAAATAGCAAAATTGTATAATACTGTATGTGGTTACAAAAGAATTAAGTAGGAAACTGTGAAGTTAGAAAGACATGAGATTAAAAAGATGTACCAACATATTATGCTTTTTTTGTCTTTTCTCTTATTTACACTTCAATTAAAACAATAAAAACCTGAAAGTGTATCGTCTCAAACTACATATCATGTTATTATTTATTTATGTTATTAATTACAAATAATTTAACCGTCACTGCAAATTTGTGCATATGATGATTTTAATTTTCTTTCTTCTTTCTATTTTTTTAGCATCATCAAGAGCTGTTAAAAAATGTAGTGACAAAAATTACAATAAAGAGGAATCAAGCTTTTTACATATCTAAGTCACGATTTAAAGGATACAGTTTTACAAGTTTATTTTTTTTTAGCACAATTAATTTCTCTTCGTGTTCAGTAAAAACACAAATAAGGTAAAAAAACAGAGAAAAAAGAGAGCGTTTTAAATTATTATTTTATTTTATTATTATGCAATACATTTACAACTATAAAATATAAAAATATACTGTCTCAAACTACACATCATGTTATTAGATAATATGATTAATTACAAATAATTTAACTGTCACTGCAGATTTGTGCATATGATGATTTTAATTTTCTTTCTTCTTTCTTTTTCCTCCTTGTTTCTATTTTTTAGTCAAGGTTGAGTTGTTTCAGTGAAACACGTACCGTTTCTTTAACTTCCTCTAAAATAAATATACCACACCACATTTTATTTCTAATTTTAGTTTCACTGCGGCCGTTTACACTGTTACATTCTACTCTGCTTTTATTGTATATATTGTATTTTATTGTGTATAGCTGCTATAGTTTCTATTTTTATTGCTCCCGAACCAAAGAGCTGCCAAACTGTATTTGGTTGTTTTTCACCAGACAATGACAATAAAAAACTTCTTATTCTACTGTAGTTATGATCCATATTTATGTCATTTATACGCTATAAATACCAGATAGAATGGAAAAACATACACAAGCATGTAGATTTTCATCTCCAGGTCGGTAACATTAACATTAATATTACATCAAACACCGTCCTGAATTAATTGATAATGATTTAGAAGAATATTTTCTAATTATTTTAAAGAAACAGTATCATTAAAAACATCTGGTCAGCTCTGTTTCATCTGCTCTGTTTAAATTTAAAGAACATATGAACAGAACTTTTTTTTTTCTCAATAAACACAATTTAAAATAAAATATAAAGAAGTCACTGCAGATATTATGTTTAAATGTGTCTTACCTGAAGTTACTGTGACTGTAGTTCCTTTACCCCAGTAGTCAAAAGCATCACAGTGCTGCGTCTCCATTCAGTGGCTGAACAAAAACCTAGAGCACCTGGAAAAACAAGTAAAAACCTGAGAAATGGATGAAATCAACACAAATCCTGCTCAGTGTGATACTGTGGTGTCACCCTGTGAGATTAAGTTTTGTTCTGATGTTTTATCATGTGTCTAATTTAAGATTTACAGGAAGATAACGTTTCTGTTTGTACACAGACTTTGACTTGAAACTGTTAATTAACTAACTTTTAAATATAAAACCAGCTCATTCAAATAATCTAAACATATTAGTTACCTGATGCTCCAGCAAGAAACCTTTTCTTTCCTCATTTTTAAATAAAAAGTAGAGCAGAGTGAGAAGTTTTGTCCTCGTAGGTTTTTGTATGGATGTATATCTCAGTGCCACCGTAGTACCACAGTGAAAAACCCTCGTACAAAAACCTCGTACAAAAACACTGTTCCCGGGAGAGGAGGGTATGGAGACCTCAACTGTCATCAGTTAAAATTAACAACTTCTCTTCTAATCAACAAAGTTATGTTTAAGTTGCATTTTTTTCACATTTCCTCCATTTTTAACAATCATTGATTATTAATATTTTATGCAGTCTTTTCTCAGCGTCTCAGTGCCACATCTCAGTGTCTGTCTGTCTCACAGTCACATAGAAATCATGGAGACAGTTTCTCAAATTAAAACTATAAGACTAATCAAGACTATAAAATGGCTCCAGACTTTAATAATTTCTCATTGAGCAATAGTTGTCTTTAATGGCCATGTGCCATTTTGCATGAATTTTTATTTTTCTGGAAATATCTGGAGAAATGGTTCACATTTATATGGACCATTGACACAACAATAAACTTGTAAATGACAACATTGTCTCGATACATAATAATAGAGAAAATGTTTGATTCATAAGCACTCACATTAGTGAAACAGTTTAAAATACAGTATTTAAAATTTGTTTTGTACGTGTGTTTAAGATTCTTGTGGAACCATATTTGGTAACTTCAGCACACATTTTAAATTGTGTCTCTCCATGAGGTTTAGAAACATGTGTTTTTCACTCAGCCAATCAGAGAAGATCAAGGAAACATTTTCAGGTCAAATCTGGGTCAAAGCTGGGTCCACCTCTGCATGAACACTGAGCGTACCTGCTTTATTAGGTACCAGGAAGAAGTGGCCTGATGTTGTCTAATGTGATAATGTGAATGTTGACAAGTGTCTGAATCAGTACTGATGTTCTAATGGTCTAAATACATGTTTACATTTGTTTACCATGGAAGGGCAAAGAACCATATGAACTGACACTGAACTGACTCACAGCTGACCAATAAACATTTAGTAGCCAAGTGTCCATTTACTTTTGATCTCCTGTAGTTTGGTCTGTTTCTCACTCTCCAAGGACCAAGCTACATGTTGCCTGTTCAGACTTCATAGCAGAGACGTGTATGTGGACAGATGAACCATGATGGAAACATTTTTTTTTTTTTTTTGTGATCAGGTCTTTATTGCGATAAAGACAAAATACAGCAATCAAACATAGAATTTTCGGTTTTTAACACCCACACCCCATGGACAACAGAAACTAGCACCCCCAAAAACCCAGGTCTCTCAGTCAGAAAGTAAAAAAAGCAAAGATGAATAAAAAAATTCTGCACTCACATAAGGCGCACTTTTTACGTTTTACTCTGTCCTTCACCAGTCTGTGAGCCACCTCCCACACCTCCCCCGGAGAGTTTTAACACTGGCTCCATGTATTCAGGCAACAGAACACTCCATCAAAACTATATCAAGAAAGGTGTTGGCCCACTGCTGCCAGGTCAAGTTGGTGGTCTTTACTATTGATCTATTCCATCTATTTTACCTATGGTCATATTTTGAGGCTCTCTGGCAGAGGACAATTTTAAAAAGAATAAATAAAATAATTCAACTTAGATTGTAATTGTAGGATTTGTTGATTACCATCTTTCTCACTTAGTGACAGCTTATACCTGAGACATTATCCAGGTTGTTTCTTCCATTTTTTATGAACTTATTATCTCAGAACAGTTGGAGGGAAAATCCATCACTTGGACCCAAGGATGACAGAAAAAAACTTTGGGGGTCAAAGGTCAAGATAAAACAAGGACAAACTGAAATTTTTATTTATCTATTTGTTCTAAATCTCTCTGAAGTGTTCTCTGTAATTTTATATTCAAACTTCAGCAAATTAAAAAATAATAATAAAAAATTTAGTTCAGCGAGATGGGTATAAGCAAACCACACAACTACACAGATGATATTTATCATTCAGCTTCTGTCTCATCTGGAAATAAATAATGGAAAAAGTAAAATATCTTTCCAGTAATATTATTTCTACAGACCATAGGTGATCATTACTTATCAAACATTACTGGCTAGGTTATTTGAAAATGTCTGTGGTTACTGTTTATTGCCCTATTTTAACTACTCAAACAAAGGAGCTTTATCATGGTAACTTTATGACATGGAGGAGGACTGGAGGTTTTTGTACAGCTGCTCAACCAACTTTAGTCACTGTGAGTCTCTAGCACAATAATAAACAGCAGAATCTTCAGTCTTCAGACTGTTCATCTGCAGAAACAGCTGATCTCTGTTGTCGTCTCTGGAGATGGTGAACCGGCCTTGAACTGACTGAGTGTAGGATTTGCTGCCACCACCACCGCTGCTAATAGTGGAGACCAACTCCAGTCCTTTTCCAGCAGCCTGTCTGACCCAGTTCATATAGTAGCTGCTGAATGTGTATCCAGAGCCTGTACAGGTCAGTGTGTGGGATTCTCCAGGTCTTTTAACCACTGGTTCAGATTGTGTCAGAGTCTGACCATCAACACCTGTCAAGAGAATAAAAAGCATCAAGTGAAATAAGCTGCTGACTCCAATCAAAGCTATGTAAAATGAAGATGAGTGAAAGTGTTGACCTGCCCAGCAGATAGTTAAAAGCAGCAGTCCTGTCCTACAGTCCATCATGTTAAACTGTGTGTCCACTGTTCTCTGTCATCCTCTCTGCAGTCAGATAAGTAGAGGTGGGAGACATCTTTGTTTTGCATTGACTCCTCCCCTCAGGAAGGATGGAGGTAGATGTTATATTTTATGAAAATATACAAATGAATATTAGTTTAATATGATATTAATTCTCATTAAACATAGATCATCTTTTTGGGCAGTAAAGTTAAGTTTCAGCCCATGTAACAGTTGTAATCCTTTAATAACAAGTCCATGATCACTTTTAAACTGTTCTGACCACATTACTTGCACAAATTCATGCGTAGAAAGCTTCGAAAAATCGCTGTGACATATGTGTCACATCAGGCCTTTAACATAAAAAATGCTGTGGAAATTGCCATGTCTTGTCACAATAAGAAAAATGGCAATGATTTGCTCAAATAATTAAGCTCAATCAGTTAATTTGTATTAACTGATTGTACTGGTGGTTCATTTGAAAGCATAATGTCAAGTTAAATAAATGATAAGATGTATAATGACACGTCAGAAGGTGCACATCAGTCCCAAAAGTGCACCTTCTCTTTAGCGGAAACACTTTTCTTGGTAAATAGATGGACAAACACACAAACAGTTTTTATTAAACTATGCTGGCCCTGGTTCAATTCAATTTAATTCAATTCAATTTTATTTATATAGCGTCAATAACAATACAAATCGTCTCAAGACGCTTTACAAAAACCCAGCCTGAAACCCCCAGACAGCCTGAAGGTGACGGTGGCAGGAAAAACTCCCCTTTAACAGGAAGAAACCATGAGCAGAACCCAGCTCATATGGAGGGACCCATCTGCCTAAGGCAGTGTCTCTTTTTTTTATATTGTAGTGTGCATAAGAAAAACCGGTTCAGTGTTGGCATCTTTACATTTCACTGACAGCACTGACTCGCCAAACAAGCATGTACAGGACAAGTGTTGGAAGATCCACCCATGGCTTGATATGTTTCGCAAACAATGCCTGGAAATCACACCAGAGGAGTACAACTCCATTGATGAGCATTCATGGGTGGAGTAGACCTCCATGATGCATGCGTCGCAAGGTACAAGTACCACATAAGGTCACGGAGGTGGTATCTCTACCTGTTCTGGCAAACCATCATGCTAGGCCTAGTCAATACATGGCTGATCTACCGCCGTGACTGTAAACTACTTGGTGTCCAAAAGCCACTGAAACAAAGCCACTGTTGAAAATACCTCTAATATGAGGCTGTTTTATTGTTCTATTGTTCAGTTTGACATTTTTGTGCTGCAAATCAAATTTGAATAATAATTTGTGGCTAAGGGTGGCACAGTGGAAAGGTGGTTAGCACTGATGCCTCATAGCGAGAAGGTCACCGGTTCGAATCCATGGGCCGGCTGGCCCTTCTGTGTGGAGTTTGCATGTTCTCCCTGTGTCTGCGTGGGTTCTCTCCAGGTTCTCCAGCTTCCTCCCACCATCCAAAAACATGCTGGTTAGGTTGATTGGTGATTCTAAATTGGCCGTAGGTGTGAGTGTGAATGGTTGTCTGTCTCTCTGTGTTAGCCCTGCGATAGACTGGAGACCTGTTCAGGGTGTACCCTTGCCTCTCACCCGATGACAGCTGGGATATACTCCAGCAGACCCCCGCGACCCTTAACAGGAATAAACGGGTATAGAAGATGAATGAATTTGTGGCTAAACCTTATTAAAAAATAAGTCATTTAGATTTATATTGTGGAAATGCAAATAAAATGGCAACTCTGTGTTTCTAAAGAAGAAACTGCCAAGTGGATTTATTTTCAAATAACATATAAAATCTATAATAAATTTACTTTAAACGCCTGATGTGACATATATGTCACTTTACAGATCTTGGCCACTAGGTGGTGTTTTTCCAAAATAACATCAGAAATATGTTCTAGGTGACCCACCTGCTCTGTTTTATATCCAGCATAATTTTCCCTTAAAGAAAAATGGGTCTGGGTTCTTATGGGTTAAAAAGACATGACATTGTTCCAGTTTTATATTGGATGTAGAGTCAGGGCTGCTTTTGTCTGGACTGGTTTGTTTTGAATTCAATAGAAGTTGTTAGAGCTCCATGTACTGTCCCCTGAGAAACCTTCAGTCTCCATGATGTGATGCTGAGATGTCACATAAATAAAATAAAAATCTCATTTCACTGATATAATTTTTTACATTTAGTTAAATTTTGAATGAAGAGTTAGCATGGTGACAGTGACTGATTCATTCAGAAACCAATGAAGTAACCACTATTATGGTTGTACTGAAGGACAGACAATTTATTGATGTGTTTGTATCAAGATCAGTGTTTTAGTTTCATTTTTTGGCAGAGGTCGTCTCTGTCCGTCAGCCAACTTCAGATGAGGACTGGAGGTTTTTAATGTCATTATGTTGAAGCTGTCCCAGCTGTCTCTGAGTCACATTGCTGTTGTGTGTGTTTTTTGTACAGCTGCTCAACCAACTTCAGTCACTGTGTATCTTCGAGCACAGTAATAAACAGCAGAATCTTCAGTCTTCAGACTGTTCAACTGCAGATACACCTGTTCTATGTTGTTTTCTCTGGAGATGGTGAACCGGCCTTGAACTGACTGAGAGTAGTATCGGTCGCTACCACCAGGATGAATAAGGCAAAGCCACTCCGGTCCTTTTCCAGGAGCCTGTCTGACCCAGACCATCCAGTAGCTGCTAAATGTGTATCCAGAGCCTGTACAGGTCAGTGTGTGGGATTCTCCAGGTCTTTTAACCACTGGTTCAGATTGTGTCAGAGTCTGACCATCAACACCTGTCAAGAGAATAAAAAGCATCAAGTGAAATAAGCTGCTGACTTTAATCAAAGCTATGTAAAATGAAGATGAGTGAAAGTGTTGACCTGCCCAGCAGATAGTTAAAAGCAGCAGTCCTGTCCTGTAGTCCATCATGTTAAACTGTGTGTCCACTGTTCTCTGTCATCCTCTCTGCAGTCAGATAAGTAGAGGTGGAAGACATCTTTGTTTTGCATTGACTCCTCCTCTCAGGAAGGATGTAGGTGGATGTGATCAGTTATGAAAATGTATGTATGAATATTAGTTTAATGTGATATTAATTCTCAATAAATATAGATCATTGGATCAGGTTAAACTAGAAGTTTGTTTTAAATGACTGAACCATTATCAATTACCTTAGGGCCCTTTCTTAGTGATGTTTCTACTGTGCAGGCTTCATCAAATGATTATCAAGTAATTCTAGGAGAACAAGTATCACACCCAGTCCTGCTCCTAGACTGCCCTCTAGTGTTTTGAGAAGCAACTGTAAATGTCCAGTCTCACCTTTAAAAAGTCATGACATGCCTTTCAGTATTGTCAGCTTGCTCTCCCGCCGAGGCCAGGTGATGTTCTTTGTTGTGTTTCTCAACAGGTGTAGCAGTTGCTGCTTGGCGTATCCCTCTTTTTCTCTCCACCACTCCCCCCTTTCTCTCAACTCCTGTCCACTCTATCTTCTCTTCACTTTCTCTCTCCTTGTCAGGTTCGGCAATATTATGTAAAGGTCCATCCACCAACATGTATAAACAATAAAATAAAATTAAATAAGTTCAACTTAGATTATCAAGAGGAGCCTTATCATCCATAAAGCTCCCCTTGGCAAATCAAAATCTGCTCAGCACAACATAACGAACAGATCATCATTCTGCTTGCTTCGATGCTGGACAGGACAAAAAAAACCTCTAGCACAATAATAAACAGCAGAATCTTCAGTCTTCAGACTGTTCATCTGCAGAAACACGTGCTTTTTGTTGTTGTCTCTGGAGATGGTGAACCGGCCTTGAACTGACTGAGAGTAGTATTGGCTGCCAAAATGAGTATCAGTAGCAACCCACTCCAGTCCTTTTCCAGGAGCCTGTCTGACCCAACCCAACCAGTAGTTGCTGAAGTCCAGTCCAGATGTTGTACAGGTCAGTGTGTGAGACTCTCCAGGTCTTTTAACCACTGGTTCAGACTCTGTTATGGTCCAACCTTCAGCTCCACTCCAAACAAACAGAGCAACCACCAAGAGTGTCAGCTTTCTGTCAGCCATGTTGACAGTGTGATTAGTAGCTTTTCAACTCCCCTTTAAATATGATGTCAACTGGAGCCCTGTGAGAATTTGGTTACAGTCAGCTCCTCCTACATCACTCCATCTATTAAAGTCACATTCAAGGGAATCAACTCACAAAATGACTTTTGGACAAATATTACATGTCATTGTCCTCTCAGAGACACACAGACACACCAGTCCTATATTTGGTAAAATGAATAACTGATGTCATCAAGTCAATCCTCTCTGATCTGTGTATATCATCAACACTACAACCATGAGGATTTTATTAATTACAAAATGTCAGTCTTGGTTTAGAGATCAGGTACACTAGTCATTATTCTGAGCATTGACTAACTTTTTTTTGTCATCTCACAAAGTCACACCAATGATTTAAAATTATTATTGATTGTGGACATCTCACATTTTTGTGTTTATAAAGGAGCAAAACTTTGCATAGAGCTCCCTCTACAGGTTTAAAAAAGAACATTCAGCAGTTCAAAGCTCTGTTCCACATCACTGCCTGGAAGCTTATTGTGGAGCAGATGAGAGCATGCAATAATATAAAGCATCTGTCCTCAGCCCTACTCATAATACTCTGCTGAGAATCAGTGTGGAGTTTGATGGTTTAATGGGACAGCTACAGGAACCAGGAGGACAAAGACAAAACTCTTGGTGGGGAACAGAAGGCTGAGATAGTTGACTGGAAGGCAGATGGAGCAGATGAGTCAGAGACAGGTAGGGTCGGTACCAGGAAGTCTCACATGGCAAAGAACAAGCTGACAGAGGAGTGAGTGTGGAACTGAAGAATATATGCTGGCCTGATTAGAGAATGAGAAGCAGCTGTGTGCACAGGTGAGCTGAGTTGACTGATGAGGTGGGAGTGGCTGGCAGGCTGAGTGATGCAGAGGGGGGGGGGGGGTCAATGGAAAAGTACGTCGAGGGAGATGGGTGACTGGGCTGTGAGAAATAATGTCTAAATATATAGAGTCAAGCCAAACATCTGGACTGTTATCTGTGTTGTTCTGACAAACCAGTCATCTACTCTGAGTCTTGTGTGATCTCTTTAGTGCATGAACTGACACTGAACTGACTCACAGCTGACCAATAAACATTTAGCAGCCCAGTGTCCATTTAACAGGAAAACAAAAGGCTCTGCAGGGATGGCAGGAAAATAAGAAGACAGGAGAAATAACAGGACAAAAGTTCCACACAACACAGGAAGAATAACAGACGACACAACAGAGAACAAAGGGAAAGGCAGGGCTATATATACACACAAGTGGGCAGAGGGGTGACGAGACACAGGTGAAACTAATGAGGACGGAGCACACGAGGAGAAACCAATGAAACAATCAAACAAATCAAAGAACCATGACACATTCAAGGTTTATTTTATTTCAACAATTGTCTCATTTCTCTTTACTATTGATCTATTCCATCTATTTTACCTATGGTCATATTTTGAGGCTCTCTGGCAGAGGACAATTTTAAAAAGAATATATAAAATAATTCAACTTAGATTGTAATTGTAGGATTTGTTGATTACCATCTTTCTCACTTGGTGACAGCTTATACCTGAGACATTATCCAGGTTGTTTCTCCCATTTTTTTTATCAACTTATTATCTCAGAACAGTTAGAGGAAAAATCCATCACTTGGACCCAAGGATGACAGAAAAAAAATTGAAAAAACTGAAATATTTATATTTCTATTTGTTCTAAATGTCTCTGAAGTGTTCTCTGTAATTTTATATTCAAACTTCAGCAAATTAAAAAAAAATAATAATTAAACATTTTCAGCTAGATGGGTATAAGCAAACCACACAACTGATATTTATCATTCAGCTTCTGTCTCATCTGGAAATAAATAATGGAACAAGTAAAATATATCTTTCCAATTCCGTAATGTTATTTCTACAAACCTATAGGTGATCATTTCTTATCAGTCATTAAATTAATAAATTTAAACTATATCGTTATCTCCTACAAATAATTAGTAATAGCAAGCCTGCTAAGTTTAAAATAAAAAAAATAAAAGTTGTCACACATAAAAACTGTGCACATCATAATTTATTCAGTGTTCAGTGAGGAATCCTCAATGAGGAATAAGTTAATCAGAGGCAGGTCAAACTTCAAAGTTACAAACTGACTTGTGTCTGATCAAAGATCACATGTTACTACTTCAATCTGTGTTCAAGTCAGTTTCAAAGTTACTGTGAGCCACTAATGGAGGAAGATAGACAGATGCTGAACTGTTTCTCTCAGTGATCTGATGTGAAATCATTAGTGGTGTGAGGGCTCCTCCTCTGGTGGCTTCATGTTCCAAGTGTTCAGACACTGAGAGGTTTTTGTTCAGGTCTACTGATGGTTTGTGTCACTGTGACTCTCTGGCACAGTAATACACAGCAGAGTCTTCAGGCTGCACATTCTGTCCATTTAGAGTCACTGTGTTGCTGGAAGAGTCTGCAGAAATACTGAACTTGTTCTTTAGAGAATCTTTGTAGTATGTGGTGGATCCAACACGTGCACCTCCAATCCACTCCAGTCCTTTTCCTGCAGGTTGTCTGGTCCAGTGTGTGTGGTGGCTTCCAACAGAATAAGAGACCTGACAGGTGATGGTCAGACGTTGACCTGGCTGCACAGTCACAGAGGCTGGCTGTGTCAACTGTTCACACTTCACACCTGTTAAAAGAAGAAAATGTTTTGTTCCAATCTATCAAGTGACTCTGCAGAAGAACAACTGTTGACTGAGACAAACCCAGAGAGACTCACAGGATCCAGCTGCCAACAGCAGCAGCAGAGCTACAGGAAACATGTTGAGTCTGCTGTTCTGTTTCCTCCACAGTCTGATGTGAAGTTTTTATATCTGAGTAGAGACGACGTCACTGAGTTTGCATACAGTCAAACACATAAAGCATCAGTGTTGGTCTGTACATCTGCAGAGTGATGAAAAATATATATTTTCTAATAATCCACATATTTTGCTATTGACTTTTAGTAAAATTTGTATTTGGAAATATTAAGATGAATGAGTAGGACATTTTAACAGCAAATTCACATTGAGTATTAAGATTAGCAGCCATTAAATATTCAACAACCCATGTTTACAGTGTGGGAGTGACACCATCTATTATGTTGTATATAATATAAAGACTATGTATAAAGAAGAGAACAAAGTCTGCATCAAAAGATCTGAATGCTTTCAGACATTAGTGTCTCTTGATTTGTATCAAGACCAAATGATTTCATTGTGACACAGACTTCCTCACCAGATGGCAGCATTTACTCAGGTTTCCAGCTTCTCCCGATCAGCTGGAATGTGAGGCAACGTGAGCCTTTAGCTCATCAACAAGCTGACATTTAAAACACGGGACAACAAACAGGCCAGATCATTTAGAAGGCGTGCACCATATGAAAAGCTCATCTCATACATACAGTAGAAAGTACATTTACTTGGATGGTTTTGAGGTACGTGAACTTGAATTGGGTGTTTTCATGTTATGCTTCTTAGACTTAGACTTTATTCATCCACAAGGGAAATTGCTTGGTCACAGTAGCTCAGATGCACATAAAAAACACTCTTGAGAACCACAAGAAAAAATAAAATAAAATAATTCTTTATGATTCCAATCTACACATTACGTTTAAGAGGGAAATAGTCCCAGCCTACAAGTGTTTTCTGGTGGAAAGTTGGTCTGGGACTCCTCTGATGGGAACTCATTAGGGTCCTGCAAAGATCTGCTGGGCCAGTTAGATCATTTGAGCGGAGCTTTGTGTAGTGACAAGGTGGAATTTAGGAGTCACAGCAGCAGGGCCAGACGGTTGTAAAAGTCGGTGTAAAAAAAGTAGAAGGCTAATACATACTGTCACATGTTCTGTTGCTCTGATTGGTTGATGGACTAACCATTTGCATGCGGAGGCGTTTTTCTCTCTGTGTCGGCTGAAACACGGCCCGTAATAAAAAATCCAGATGGAGTCAAGTCAAAGTTTATTTCTAAAGCACATTTAAAAACAACCTGAGTTGAACCAGAAGTGCTGAACAAGCAGAACAATAATAATAAATAATAAAATCCAAGATATCCTGCTCAACATGGACTGAAGGCCAGCGAGAAGAAGTGGGTTTTCAACAATGATTTAAAATGCTCCAAACTCTGGGAGCAGCTTTGATATAAAAGGGTCGGCTGTTCCAGAGTTTGGGGGCCGCCACTGAAAAGGCTCTATCGCCTCTGTTTCTGAGCCTGGATCTGGGGAGGTCCAGTAGCAGCAAAATCATATGTGGGGGAGGTAGGACTTACTCAGAAGTCTTAATTTAGAAAAGCATGTCTTGACCACTGAACTAATCTGCTTATCAAATTTAAAGTCAGAGTCATCTATCACACCAAGGTTTCTTCCAACAGGGTGACAGTAGGAGGCTAGAGGGTCGACTGCCCTCAGGCTCCAGAGCCTCAAGTAAGGGACCCACCTGAGCTTGAAGGAAAAAGTCTGAAAGAGGAATGTATTATTATTATTATTATTATTATTATTATTATTGATCATTTGAGGCCACATTTATTCTGATCTTTGCCTGATGTGAACCTCTTCCTGCTGAAAGCATGTGGGTGATTTCATGCCTGGATACGTGCCGACATGCAAATACGTAGCGCAGTGACAGATGTGTGCGTCGCTTCGAGGAAATCTATTTGCATTTGCAGCTCTGGAGGTTTCCACAAAGTTTCAGGCCTGCAGGTGTGGTCCCAGAGGTGCAGAGAGAGCGGGGGAGTGGCTCTCTAAAGATGACAAGTTTAGAAACAGCAGGAAACTGAAAGCCTGCAGACTTTAACTGATAACAGAAGTTCACAGTACGTTGACTTCACATGCTGTTATTTTAGATGTTCTTAGAGCCCTGTGTTGAGACTGAAACAACAGAAGAAAATCCTCAGACGCTTTTTGTCTTTCTCACACTCATCACTCACAATTCCTTCAAAAAACTAAATGAGCAAATATTATATATAAAAAAGCATTTATTGTTAAACTAGAACCGAACTGTCTCTACTGCAGTAAAAGTTATTTTCATTGACATTTTAACCACGACACTAAGAAATACAACATATTCAATGACATTCAAGTTTTTTATTTTTTATATATTTTTTTCAAATACAGTTTACAAACCTGCTATTTACAGTAAGAATAAAAAATACAAAAGCCAACGCAGTAAAATGTATCATTTAAATGTCACTGAAACTCAAATACTACACTAACAAATACAACACGTTAATGACATTATCCTGTAGACATAACACAGCTAAGTACAGGAAAACATATTCATTTAAATCAATGAGAAATGTGGTATTTTTGTTTTCTATAGATAGATAGATAGATAGATAGATAGATAGATAGATAGATACTTTAATTACCCCATGGTATTGATTTTGCAGATAAACAACAGATAAATGATAATGTACATGTTAAAATAATGAAAAAGATTCATGCTTCCATTCCATCCTTTAATGTTTCTTGACCTGAAAACAAAGAAAACATCAAATTATTAAAATGTATAAGTATTATATTCAGTTGTCCAACACAGACAGTCTCTGGTTCTTTAATGCAGTACATAGTTGTGGCTTGGAGAGCTACACACAGACTCAGTTATTTAATGAATGTGGGCTTATTCATTAATCACTCTTTGGACAAATCAACACTTTGGTTACATTGTGAGGGTAAAAAGGAACACACTGGTGTGCTCTGCAAGATAAAAAAAAGGCCTTCAGTGCAAACCATTCATGAACCTCTTAGGACAGATTAGACCTCTGAAA
Organism: Chelon labrosus; assembly: GCF_963514085.1. Classification (NCBI taxonomy): domain Eukaryota; kingdom Metazoa; phylum Chordata; class Actinopteri; order Mugiliformes; family Mugilidae; genus Chelon; species Chelon labrosus. Next base: position 22,213,152 of record NC_140354.1, read on the forward strand.
ATCCAGGGCTGGAGGAAGGTGTATTACAGCTCATTAATATGTAAAGAGAAACCCCTTCACAGCATTATCAAAGTCTGCAGCAGAGACGTCATGAGAGCAAATACAGAGGGCTCAGCACAAGGTGCAAAACATTCATGAGCACCAAGAATTCATGGGTCAATTTAGACTCCCAAGTCAGAGCAATTCTGGAACCACATTCAAGAAGAAAAAGTGTGGGGAAGGCTTGGAACCCACGAGGTGCAAACCATTCATAAAGCTCCTCATAAACCTAGGCCAGATCACATTTGGAGGATATCACACCAGAAATGATCTGAAGAGCCAGAGCAGTTCTGGAACAGCATGTGGTCCATGAACATGGACATCTTTCAGTTGCACTGGGTCGGTAGCATTTATTAATGATGTGGTAGAAGCATTCTGAAGTGTATGGAGATATACTGTCTGCTCAGATTCTTCCAAATGAAGCAGATATGGCAGATGATGGTTCACAGCACAGATGGACAATGAGCCAACACGTTGTCTGAACGTATCCCAGGGGTTTTTGGAGGTAAAGAAGCAGAATAGTCGTCAGTGTCTGAGTCAGTCACCTGATCTCAGCTCAACAAACAGCATTTCACTTGCTGAAGGTAAAACTAAAGGTAGAAGAGCCACAAGACATCTGCAGTAGAGGCCTGACAAAGCATGACAAAGCAGGAAACCCACTGACCCATCCCACCGGGATGTCCATGGGTTCCAGACTTGAGGCAGTCTAAACTTTTAACATTTTATTTAGGATGAGGTTTATTTGTCCAATCACCTTTGAGCCTGTGGAAATAAGGGACTGTGTTTGAAAAATGACTGTAACTTTATGATTAATGATTCAAAATGAAACACACACATCTTGGAAGTCATCACAATCATCCCCAACAAATTCACTCTGTATCTCTGGCCACTTTTGAAAGTTTCTATTCTCGTTTGTGAAGATGGGAATGAACGGCTCAAACCTACAGGACAAAATAAAAACTACATGTAGCCCTTTAAAAAGCTGAAACTCAGAAAAACTCTGCATGTTTACCTTGATCAGGCTGAATATCATGCTATAGAGGAGAGAGAATATGAAGAGGACTATGAAGGAGGAGGATGTGAACCACAGGCTGCTGAACTCATCCTCTTCAGTGGCACCGTCTGTGCAGTTCAGAGCAAAACGTTCTAAAGAACAATAAGAAGAGGAAGGCACAGTATAGGTGGTTAGATGAGTTAGGTGTATGTACGCACATTTTTTTTTTATTAGGGCAACACACTCGTTCTCGCTCAATGAACAGCTGAACAACGGAACGGTAAAGCGAGGCTTGTCTGAAAACTACTGGTACAAAGTGAGTGTTTGTGCTTGTTTTAAGATGTTGTCATTCACGTACACACGGAACAAACGTTTCTCAATGCAACATTTATTTGAAACAGTCAGCACACTCATCAAGCTGCTGGACAATGGGACAAAGACAGATTTGAAACACACCATGACGACAAAGAAAACAACAATGTTTGTTCACATAGCGAACACGTTTTCATGACACAGAGACTGAATGACACATCAGCACAAAGTACAACATTTAACGTTACTTTTCTTCACATTCACATGAATTACCCGTGGCCTGAGACACTCCTCGACGTTCCATAGGCTTATCACTACCAGCAGGCCAGACATTACAGGAGACCACATTTTTCTGGTTCCACTTTTCCTTGGTGGTGATGTAAAGACTTGTAACTGAGTAGCCATTTGTGGTCTTCTGTGGAGGGAAGTTGACGCCATCAGTGAAGACTCCACCTTCTTCTAACCAGGTGATGTAGTAATCCTGTTGCACGGAACTGGAGACCAGACACACCAGAGTGACCTCAGCTGACTTGTCTTTTTCAATGTGCTCGTCTGGAAGGATGTGAACTGCCACTGTTGGCTTTGTCCCATCTGAAAGAGAGTCAAGGAGATCCATGACTGAGCTGAAGTCAACAACAACAGCAACCAATCCCTGTAATAGTCACTCTATGTTTAGTTACATACCTCCTCTCTTCACAGTCAGCTCTTGGATAACTGGTGTCATATCTCCTATGGTGGCAGAACATCTCACTGTGTTGACTGTCTTCCACTCAGTGAGATTTTGAGTCAGTTTGCTGGTTTTGCTCTGTGCATCTTCTGTGGTGTTAATGTTGTTTGTCACAGTTGTTCCATTAATCTGCCAACTGATTGTAGTTTCAGAGACAGTGTTTCTGTCCTGTCCAGTGACGTTACACTCCAACTCTACCTGGTTGTTGTTGAATATTTTTTTGGGATTTGGGGAGTTCAGTGTCACTGAGATGGGAGCTACATGAGGGGAAGCTATGAAAAAAACAACAATGATTAGTGGCATTTCCTATTTAGAGAATGAACAGGTTTTCATTGGAGAAAGTTCACTCTGATACTTAATGAGACATCAGTTCAGAAAACCACATTTATAACTCAGTCTACTATGTTTCACATTCACATGAATTACCTGTGGCCTTAGACACGTTTCGAGGTTCCATAGGCTGATCACTACCAGCAGGCCAGACGTTACAGTAGAACATCTTGTTCTGGTTCCACTTTTCCTTGGTGGTGATGTAAAGACTTGTAACTGAGTAGCCATTTGTGGTTTTCTGTGGAGGGAAACTGGTGCCATCAGTGAAGCCTCCAGCATCCTCTGACCAGGTGATGTAGTAATCCTGCAGCACAGGACTGGAGACCAGACACACCAGAGTGACCTCAGCTGAGCCTCCTTTACCGATGTCCTTGTCTGGAAGGATGTGAACTGTCACTGTTGGCTTTGTTCCATCTGAAAGAGAGATTCAGATTAACATGGACATCCATGCATGAGCTGAGTTTGAGTCATCTTGATACAGATACAGCTCTAATATTAACAATAAATAAAACAATACATTTGTTGAATAGCTACAGTTTGATATCTAGTCTTTTTCATTTAGTTACCTACCTCCTTTGTTCACAGTCAGCTCTTGGATAACTGGTGTCATATCTCCTCTGGTGGCAGAACATCTCACTGTGTTGACTGTCTTCCACTCAGTGAGACTTCGAGTCAGTTTGCTGGTTTTGCTCTGTGCACTGTTTTGTGTATTAATGTTGTTTGTCACAGTCTGTTCATTAATCTGCCAACTGATTGTAGTTTCAGAGACAGTGGTCGTGTCCTTTCCTGTGACGACACACTCCAACTCTACCTGGCTGTTTTCAAACAGCTTCTTGTGATTTGGAGGATTCAGTGTCACTGTGATGGGATCTGCATGAGAGGAAGTAATGAAATGAATTACGAATCCGCACTATTTACTTTTTTTGGACGGGAAAAGAGAAAAGACAGTCTTCTTAGTATTAGCTTCAGATTTCCATATGTTAATGACTGTGTACCTTTGGAGATCTCTTTGGTATATTTTTGTCCTTTGTGAGTCACCTCACAAGTGTACACAGCTTTACTGTCCCAGTCTGATTTGCTGATTTTCAGGACACTGACAGATGAATATCCATTCTGAACGTCTTTGGGGCTCCAAGCAGTGAAGTCAGTAACAGTGCTTTCATTCTTTTTCCAACTGAATTCCAGTTTGCCAGGGTTAAACTCCTCAGCAGTACACACCAGAGTCTGTTTGTCTCCACTTGGCACTGATAGCAAAGTTACCTTTGGAGGAATTGCTGAATAGAGAAAGAAATACATAATTATGTCATTTTATGTTTAATAATTGACAACATCTGCAGTCAGTATTCATTTCCAGTTACCTGAGACTCAGATAGAAATTACAGAGAAATATTTTAAAATAAAAAGTTACATACGTATATGAAGCTGCACATGTCCGTTTCCTCCAACGTGAGTCACAGAACAATTGTAAGACAAAGAATCAGATCTGGATACTTTGATCACACTGACTCCTGTATATTTGTTGTTATTGTTAACTAGAGGTGAAAGATATTGTTGAGAATCCAGATTGGTCCCTCGAGCGTTGGTCCATGCAAAAGTAACACTCTGTGGATTGAAGTCATGAGCGAGACAGCCAAGAGTGATCTGATCTCCAGCCCCAGAACCACACTGAACCAGAGGGTAAACCTTTGGTGCAACTGTTGGTGCAACAGTTCCTGTGGAAGAAGAGGAGTTTGAAATACATAAATACACAAAAATGTAGTTTAAAAACACATGCATCATCAAGAGCTGTTAAAAAATGTAGTGACAAAAATTACAATAAAGACAAATTAAATTTCTTACATATCTCAGCCACAAATTAAAGGATACAGTTTTTACAAGTTTATTTTTTTTTTAGCAAAATTAATTTCTCTTTGTGTCCAGTAAAAACACAAATAAGTAAAAAAACGAGACAGAGAAAGATAGCTTTTTAAAATTATTTAATTTAATTTAATTTAATATTATTTAATTTACTATTATTTTATTTTATTTTATTTTATTATTATGCAATACAATTACTACTATAAAAAACCCGAAAATGTATCATCGCAAACTAAACATCATGTTATTAGATAATATTATTAATTACAAATAATTTAACCATCACTGCAAATTTGTGCATATGATGATTTTAATTTTCTTTCTTCTTTCTTTTCCCTTGTTTCTGTTTTTTAGTCAAGGTTGAGTTGTTTTCTTACATATCTCAGCCACGATTCAAAGGATACGGTTTTTACAAGTTTTATTTTTTTTATCACAATTATTTTATCTTTGTATCTGGTAAAAACATAAATATGTTAAAAAGGAGAGCTTTTTTAAGTTATTATTAATTTATTTTATTTTATTATTATGCAATACAATTACAACTATAAAAAACTTGAAAGTGTATCGTCTCAAACTACACATCATGTTATTAGATAATATGATTAATTACAAATAATTTAACCGTCATTCCAAATTTGTGCATATGATGATTTTAATTTTCTTTCTTCTTTCTTTTTCCTCCTTGTTTCTATTTTTTAGTCAAGGTTGAGTTGTTTCAGTCAAACACGTACCGTTTCTTTAACTTCCTCTAAAATAAATATAGCACACCACATTTTATTTCTAATTTTAGTTTCACTGCGGCCGTTTACACTGTTACATTCTACTCTGCTTTTATTGTATATATTGTATTTTATTGTGTATAGCTGCTATAGTTTCTATTTTTATTGCTCCTGAACCAAAGAGCTGCCAAACTGTATTTGGTTGTTTTTCACCAGACAATGACAATAAAAAACTTTTTATTCTACTGTAGTTACGATCCATATTTATGTCATTTATACGCTATAAATACCAGATAGAATGGAAAAACATACACAAGCATGTAGATTTTCATCTCCCGGTCGGTAACATTAACATTACTATTACATCAAACACCGTCCTGAATTAATTGATAATGATTTAGAAGAATATTTTCTAATTATTTTAAAGAAACTGCCTCATTAAAAACATCTGGTCAGCTCTGTTTCATCTGCTCTGTCAGTTTAAATTTAAAGAACATATGAATGCAACTTTTTTTTCTCAATAAACATAATTTAAAATAAAATATAAAGAAGTCACTGCAGATATTATGTTTAAATGTGTCTTACCTGAAGAAAGAAGAAAGATGAATAAAAAATTCTGCACTCACATAAGACTCACTTTTTACGGCCTATCATGTTGCACTCTGTCCTTCACCAGTCTGTGAGCCACCTCCCACTACCGGAGAGTTGTTGAGGTGTTGGCCCACTGCTGCCAGGTCAAGGTGGTGGTTCATAGTTAAAAGCAGCAGTCCTGTCCTACAGTCCATCATGTTAAACTGTGTGTCCACTGTTCTCCGTCATCCTCTCTGCAGTCAGATAAGTAGAGGTGGAAGACATCTTTGTTTTGCATTGACTCCTTCTCTCAGTAGCTGGAGAACTGCAGACTGTAGATCAATGTGTTGTTATAATGTGTTTACTATTCATAACCCAAAGAAACAGGAAGTCACTAACCACAAAGTCAGCTGCTACTTTCATAGTGTTCATGTTTGTGGCATATTTAGAGACATTGTTAATTTAATGTCATCTAATTCATATCCTCTACTGCCACCTGGAGGTCATAGTGAAAATGTTTTCTCCAGAGTTTTTGTACAGCCTCTCTGTTCACTTTAACCACTGTCAGTGTTTGGCACAGTAATACACAGCAGAGTCCTCTGGCTTTAGGTTGGACAGTCTCAGGTACACCATGCTGTTGCTGTTATCTCTGGTAACTTCAATTCGTCCTTGCACACTGCTAGAATAATCAGTTTTGCTAGCATCGCTATAGATACGTCCAATCCATTCCAGTGCTTTTCCTACAGGTTGTCTGATCCAGTGCATACTGCAGCAGCTAAATGTGAAGCCAGATCCCCTGCAGGAGAGACTGAGAGTCTCCCCAGGCCTTTTCACTACTGAACTGGAAGGAATGGACTCCATACTCTGACCTGCACAACCTGATGAGATGAAAGGAGAGAGGAAGCACAGAAGAAAGTCAGACAGTCATCTGGGAAGTTCTCTGCTATCACTGACTGCCATCAGTCAATGTTGTCTGATCAAAGATGAAACAGAAGGAAGCAGGAGAACTCACAGGGCAGAGAGAGAGCAAGCAGCAGAAGAGTGAGTGTGTTCATCATCCTGAGGCTGGAGATGTGACCTCTGATGCTCCACACAAAGAACAAGAGCAGTCAGCAGGACAGAAGTACACTGCACACACTGAACATTTGCATCAGGATATCCTGAGGAGGGAGGGGCTCATCTACTAACACACTGTTACAGTTTGTTGAATCATCCCACTTGTTGCTTTTCATGTTTAATTGTCAATCACTCTGAGGTCTAACATCACAACACAGGACATTTTTAAACTCCATATTTTCAGTGTGCGATTTTAATAAACATCCAACTGACTTGGATTACAACTAATTAAATAACGTGATTTCCTGACAGACATTCTACTGAAAACAAGATGTTGTGGAGAAAGACTCCATGCTGAGTCATCTCTACTGGGTATTAGTGCAGATCTTCAGTAATACTCAGTCTGTACTGATGTAGATAAGGTAACCTTAACAACTGCATTCATTCATCTTCTGTAACTGCTTGTAGTGTGAAGGATCGCTGGGTGGGGTCAGGTAGAGCCTATCCCAGCTGTCATCAGGCGAGAGGCAGGGTACTCCCTGGACAGGTCTCTAGTCTATCACAGACAAAGATAGAGAAAGAGGCAGACAACCATTCACACTCACGCAGAAAGGCCCGAGTCGGCCATTGATTTGTACCCGGAACCTTCTTGCTGTGAGGCATCAGTGCTAACCACCACACTACTGTGCCACGCAGTGAGATTTTATATTAATTCTAATCATTTTCTGGAGGTTTAACTTGGTGGGGTTAAATTAACCTCAAGCATAAAAGGTGTTAATAAATTTGAAGGTAACAGGAGGGTTAAATGATTATTCATGAGGTAATGACTAAAAATATATGTATATATTAAAAAAGTGTTTAGAATGTACCCTTTCTATGTATGTGAGGGTCTCTGATGAGGACTGGAGGTTTTTGTACAGCTGCTCAACCAACTTCAGTCACTGTGACCATCGAGCACAATAATAAACAGCTGAATCTTCAGTCTTCAGACTGTTCATCTGCAGATACACCTGCTTTCTGCTTGTGTCTTTGGAGATGGTGAACCGGCCTTGAACTGACTGAGAGTAGAATTTGTTGCTACTGTCAGCTTGAATCCAGGCAATCCACTCCAGTCCTTTTCCAGCAGCCTGTCTGATCCAAGCAGCATGAATATCACCACTGAACCCTGAATATGTACAGGTCAGTGTGTGGGATTCTCCAGGTCTTTTAACCACTGGTCCAGACTCAGTCAGTGTTTGACCCTCAGTACCTGCAGAAATGGAAACAGCTCATTAGTTCAGTCACATTGTCTTCACATCACTTTGTTTGTCCAACACATTTTCATGTCCTTACCAGCCAAGGTACAAAACATGACGAAGAAAATAACAGGTGTGATCATTGTAAAAGTCACTTGTCTTTGTCCAGTCTGCAGTGTGTATGTTAGACTGAGCTGACCTTTGCTCTGCAACACATATAAACACATCAAAGAGGAAAGAGGGAAATAAGTTCATATTTATTTATATTCATATTTGTTGTCCATAAAACTGTGTCATACCTGGACAATGACTATTGAAAATGGCTGTTGTGTCAAGGGGTTTTAACCAGAATGCTTATTTATTTATTATGTATGTGTTTAACGGTTAGTTTTGTTGGTTTTCCCAACAGCGAAAAATATACATTATTTCTCTTCAGGTTTAATCCAGTCAGTATTCAGGACTGGAGGTTTTTGTGCAGCTGCTCAACCAACTTCAGTCACTGTGAGTCTCTAGCACAATAATAAACAGCAGAATCTTCAGTCTTCAGACTGTTCATCTGCAAATACACCTGCTGTCTGTCGTTGTCTCTGGAGATGGTGAACCGGCCTTGAACTGACTGAGAGTAGTATTGGTGTCTACCAGCACCACTAACATAAGCAACCCAGTCCAGTCCTTTTCCAGGAGCCTGTCTGACCCAAACATTTGCATAATCTCCACCAAACCCTGAAATTGTACAGGTCAGTGTGTGGGATTCTCCGGGTCTTTTAACCACTGGTTCAGATTCTGTCAGTGTCTGACCATCAACACCTGTCAAGAGAATAAAAAGCATCAAGTGAAATAATCTGCTGACTCCAACCAAAGCTATGTAAAATGAAGATGAGTGAAAGTGTTGACCTGCCCAGCAGATAGTTAAAAGCAGCAGTCCTGTCCTACAGTCCATCATGTTAAACTGTGTGTCCACTGTTCTCTGTCATCCTCTCTGCAGTCAGATAAGTAGAGGTGGAAGACATCTTTGTTTTGCATTGACTCCTCCCCTCAGGAAGGATGCAGCTGGACTGGACTTGTTGGTTTAGTTAGTCTGATTATAATATCCAGTATTATTCATGATTGACCTGAAACATTCATTCAACCTGTATCTGATCTTCAGAAGCTGATTTTGTGATCTGTGAGTATATGAATTTGTTCATTAATGTGATTGACCATGATCTTGTATGGTGGATCTAGGGAGGGAGCCCACCTGTTCAGTGGTAGAGCTTGAAGTGTAATTAGTAGCAGCCTATAAAAGGGACCCCTCTCACAGAGACAAGGGGGACTGGTTGATTGGCAGAGCTGCTAGCAGACCTCAGGCCACCAAAGCACATTAGTCAGGATTTCTTTTGTTATGTCTTGTAAGTCCTTTTTTTGTTGTAATGATTTACACTGGTGAATAAACACTTGGTTGGTCTGAACCTCATCTGAGCCTCAAGCCTCCTGTTTCAATCCAACCACTGCCAGGCCATTCCAGCACTATATTAGTTGTTACAATATATATATATATATATATATATATGTATGTATATGTGATTATTTTGTACATTATATTATTATTATGCATTTTTTTTATTCATCACAACATTTTGTACGAGGATTTCCCCCAAAACAAATGCTTTAAATTGTGTTTTGACATCTCAACTAAAACATCTTTAGCGGACATATGTTGCTTGTTCAAATTAAATTAATTATTCATTATTTTTTTTAAAAAAGATAGATATGACTCTATGCCATTTATTCAATAATGATGGAAGATACATTTGGCTTCTTGAAGTTGAATGTCTTGTTGGATTCAGTTTTTAAAGTCATGTCACTCTGAGATCATTGGATCAAATCTAAAGACTGTTTCTGTCTGTACTGTAACAGTAAACACAGCTGAAATCATTAGTGGTGTGAGGGCTCCTCTTCCTTTTGTTCAGGTCTGTTGGTGTTTTGTGTCCCCGTGGGGCCACGCACACAGTAATACACAGCTGTGTGGAGAGGATCTGATCAGAGCTCTTCTGTCACACAGACACACACTTCACTTCCTTATGAGGCAACACACAAGAGGATGTATTTACACATGACTGATAGTAAAACAGTTCAATTCAAAACACTCTAAATGTAGAAGAAATGTTCAGGTATTGGTTTTCATTCTCATAAAGAGAAGATGGAAACATGGATATTTGAATAAATGAGGCAATGACACAAGATGACAAATGTACTTAGTGATGATCTTTAATCAGAATGTATTTAAATAGATTAAAATGAAGATGAAATGCTCTGATATAGTTCTTATACTCGGAGGAAAATATAAGAAAAACACACATTAGTTTGTCTAAATTCACCATGAAGCTGACTGAAGACCACAAATGTAAAGAGCTGAAGTCAAGATATATTTAAACCAATGTGTCCTGATGAGTTGAGTTTTTGTACAGCTGCTCAACCACTTTCAGTCACTGTGAGTCTCCAGCACAATAATAAACAGCAGAATCTTCAGTCTTCATACTGTTCATCTGCAGAAACAGCTGTTCTCTGCTGTTGTCTCTGGAGATGGTGAACCGGCCTTGAACTGACTCAGAGTAGTAGATCTCAGCACTGTCAGCTCTAATAATAGCAACCCACTCCAGTCCTTTTCCAGGAGCCTGTCTGACCCAGTGCATCCACTTGCTACTGAAGTCCAGTCCAGATGTTGTACAGGTCAGTCTGTGAGACTCTCCAGGTCTTTTAACCACTGGTTCAGACTCTGTTATGGTCCAACCTTCAGCTCCACTCCAAACAAACAGAGCAACCACCAAGAGTGTCAGCTTTCTGTCAGCCATGTTGACAGTGTGATTAGTAGGTTTTCAACTGCCTTTTAAATATGATGTCAACTGGAGCCCTGTGAGAATTTGGTTACAGTCAGCTCCTCCTACATCACTCCATCTATTAAAGTCACATTCAAGGTTCTTTTTAATGAGATGCATAAAGGTCAAATGTTGTTTTTCTATTCATTTAAGTATTTCATTATATCCACATTTTAAATGATAACTCCCTCTTCTCTTGGTGACTGCTTTTAAGGAGGAATTATGTTTCCAGGTTGTTTCTCTCATTCTTATATATCTCAGGAACAGTTTGAGTGAAATTTGTTCACTTGGACCCAGAATGAACTGAATAAAACTTTGAGGGTCAAAGGTCAAGTTTGAACTAAGCGAGACTAAAAACAATTAGAATCTAAAATGTGTAATCTGAAATCCAAACTACTGTAAACTAAAAAAAAAAAAAACAAGATTACATATTTAAATGTAATTTCAAAACATTTCAAAAATATTAAATTACACAGATGATATTTTTATTTTTAATGATTTCAACTATCTCTCAAGTAATGAAAAGAAATAATGGTAACAGTGAGAGAGACATTCTCAGTGGAATGATTTATTTATTTAACATTTATGTAATAATTTAGCATCAATCATTAATGACTGGACTGTTTAAAATGTTTGTATTAAGTGTTTTGTGTCCTGTTTCAAACAAAGGAGCTTTATCATGGATCATTATGTTATGGAGAAGGACTGGAGGTTTTTGTACAGCTGCTCAACCAACTTCAGTCAATGTGACCATCGAGCACAATAATAAACAGCAGAATCTTCAGTCTTCAGACTGATACACCAGCTGTCTGCTGTTGTCTCTGGAGATGGTGAATCGGCCTTGAATTGACTGAGAGTAGTAGATGCTGCTACCACTACTAATGCAGGCAATCCACTCCAGTCCTTTTCCAGCAGCCTGTCTGATCCAGGCAGCATAAATATCATAACCAAACCCTGAATATGTACAGGTCAGTGTGTGGGATTCTCCAGGTCTTTTAACCTCTGGTCCAGACTCAGTCAGTGTTTGACCCTCAGTACCTGCAGAAATGGAAACAGCTCATTAGTTCAGTCACATTGTCTTCACATCACTTTGTTTGTCCAACACATTTTCATGTCCTTACCAGCCAAGGTACAAAACATGATGAAGAAAATAACAGGTGTGATCATTGTAAAAGTCACTTGTCTTTGTCCAGTCTGCAGTGTGTATGTTAGACTGAGCTGACCTTTGCTCTGCAACACATATAAACACATCAAAGATATCAGTTTTGCATTGACTCCTCCTCCTCAAAGAGAAACACACCATATATCACACATCTCTGAAAACTCAACTATGTAGATCATTATTCTACATTTGGATATTTACACCTTGAAGCTTCAACTGGACAAAGACACAACTCCAAATAAATGATGATGATGCTTCCTATTGACTCCATAAATAAACAACTTCATGGAGAAATAAGCTGCTAAATCAACTTCAATATTAATGATATATATTTCACAACTTCTCTTCAATATGTTACTGCAGTTTTTAACTTGATTCATGTTGTTGTTCTCAGCAGCAACTGGACCAGTTTTAGATTTGGAATATTATGGATAAATGTCCACTTACAGTTCATGTGTCATTCAACACTGCTGTAAAATATCATTATTATCCATTGTTTATCCAAAAAACAACTTGTTACTGGCAACTATATGAAACAGGAAGTCACAAACCACAACCACAGCTGCTCCTTTCCTCGTGTGCATCTGTATTTCATTCTCTATCCTCTCATTCATGATGTCTTGCTGCCACCTGTAGGTCATTGTGAAGTATTTGTTGAGCCTCTGTTCTTCCTTTGTGTATTTGACCCAGTAACACAGCAGAGTCCTCTGACAACATTTCCACCTCCTTTAACATCATCATTTAGTTGTCTCTGTATAGAAGCTATGTGAGACTTCTGATATTTGGTAAAATTAGGGAACTGATGTCAACAAGTCAATCCTCTCTGATCTGTGTATATCATCAACACTATAACGTCTGTCTCACATTCCTAATTAGCCAAAATCATGTTTTGATATAATTCTGATCGACCTGATTTCATATCTTATATGGTTTGTACTTAAAATTATGATTAAGTATCAAACATTGAGACAGAATACCCAGCTGCCTCTGAGTCACATTGCTGTTTGTTGTCTGTGGAGGTTTTTGTACAGCTGCTCAACCAACTTCAGTCACTGTGAGTCTCTTGCACAATAATAAACAGCAGAATCTTCAGTCTTCAGACTGTTCATCTGCAGATACACCTGCTGTCTGTCGTTGTCTTTGGAGATGGTGAACCGGCCTTGAACTGACTGAGAGTAGCTTTTTGTGCCATCATCTCCAAATCTAATATATGCAATCCACTCCAGTCCTTTTCCAGAAACCTGTCTGACCCACTGCATGCTTCTGTCTCTGAGTGAGAATCCAGAGCCTGTACAGGTCAGTGTGTGGGATTCTCCAGGTCTTTTAACCACTGGTTCAGATTGTGTCAGAGTCTGACCATCAACACCTGTCAAGAGAATAAAAAGCATCAAGTGAAATAAGCTGCTGACTCCAATCAAAGCTATGTCAAATGAAGATGAGTGAAAGTGTTGACCTGCCCAGCAGATAGTTAAAAGCAGCAGTCCTGTCCTACAGTCCATCATGTTAAACTGTGTGTCCACTGTTCTCTGTCATCCTCTCTGCAGTCAGATAAGTAGAGGTGGAAGACATCTTTGTTTTGCATTGACTCCTCCTCTCAGGAAGGAGACAACTAGAATGAGTTTTACGTCCCTCTGCTCCTCCGCTGACATTGTGGAGTCAGTCTTGGTGTCTCTAAGTGGTGAATGGACTTAATCTCTCTAATCCTAATCATTCACACTTGTGTTAGGTGAAAGGCATGGCTGAAGAGGCCTGAAAGATAAGAGAACAATCTTCAGCTATAGGGGCTCACCACACTGTTGTACTTGTTTTAAATTAAGTAACATATTGAAATAAACCATCTTTCTGGTAACTTTGTGATCTTGCTTAAAAAAAAATAAGATAAATAAGATAAAAATAAAATAAATCTTCAAATTGTACACATAAAAACAGGATAATATATACACCAAACTGGGGTTATTGTACAGTGAGTATATACAAAAATAGTTTATTGATCATGTGTATGGACTGACACTCTGTGACTACTCAGAGTTCAACAGAGCGACAGCCCAGGGGAAGAAACTGTCCTTGTGTCGGGTGGTTTTGGCGTACAGCGCTCTGTAACGCCGGCCTGAGGGGAGGAGTCTGAACAGATTGTGGCCAGGGTGTGAGGGGTCTGTGGTGATTTTTCTGGCCCGCTTCCTGACCCTGGACCGGTACAGGTCTTGAATGGAGGGAAGATCAGTACCAATGATCCTCTCTGCAGACCTGACTGTTCTCTGCAGTCTGTCCCTGTCTTGCCTGGTGGCGGATCCAAACCAGACAATGATGGATGTGGTCAGGACAGACTGGACTATAGCTGTGTAGAAGATGGTCAGCAGCTCCTGAGGCAGGTTGAACTTCCTGAGCTGACGCAGGAAGAACAACCTCTGCTGGGCCTTCTTCCTAATGGAGTCAATGTGGGAGGTCCACTTCAGGTCCCGTGAAATTGTGGACCCGAGGAACCTGTATGAGTCTGCAGTTGGAACTGTCCTGTTTAGAATGGTGAGAGGAGATGTTGATGTGGGTCTCTTCCTAAAGTCCACTGTCATCTCCACAGTCTTGAGCGGGTTTAGCTCCAGGTGGTTCTGACTGCACCAGAGGACCAACTGTTCCACTTCCCTTCTGTATGCAGACTCGTCGCTGTCCCGGATGAGTCCAATGACGGTGGTGTCGTCTGCAAACTTCAGGAGTTTCACAGAGGGGTCCCTTGAGGTTCAGTCAGTAGTGTAAAGGGAGAAGAGCAGTGGGCAGAGAACACATCCCTGGGGGGCGCCAGTGCTGAGGGAACGGGTGCTGGAAGTGAAATTACCCAGTTTCACCTGCTGCCTCCTGTCAGTCAGGAAACTGGTAATCCACTGACAGGTGGAGGGGGGCACGGTGAGCTGGGACAGTTTTTGATGGAGGATCTCCGGGACGATGGTGTTGAACGCAGAGCTGAAATCCACAAACAGGACCCGTACGTAGGTCCCTGCAGAGTCTAGGTGGTGCAGGATGTAGTGAAGAGCCATGTTGACTGCATCATCTACTGACCTGTTTGCTCTATAGGCAAACTGCAGGGGGTCTAGCAGGGGATCCGTGATGTCCTTCAGATGGGTCAGCACCAGTCGTTCAAAGGATTTCATGACCACAGATGTCAGGGCGACTGGTCTGTAGTCGTTTAATCCTGTGACAGGGGACTTCTTGGGAACCGGGATGATGGTGGAGCGTTTGAGGCAGGAGGGAACCTCGCACAGCTCCAGGGAGTTGTTGAAGATCTGAGTGAAGATGGGAGCCAGCTGGTCAGCACAGACTTTCAGGCAGGACGGAGACACACCATCGGGTCCCGGGGCCTGCCTAATCCTCTGTCTCTGAAAGAGTTGACGCACATCCTGTTCGCAGATCCTCAGCGCAGGCAGGGGGTCGGGTACGGGGGTGGTTTGGGGTACAGCTAGTCCTTTTGTAATGGAGATGGTGGGGGAAGTGAAAGGTGTGAAAGTCCTTTCAAACCTGGAGTAAAAGTCACTGAGGTCCTCAGCCAGGCGGGGGCTCCCCACAGGGTGGGGGGATGGGCTCCTGTAGTTGGTAATGGTCTGCAGGCCTTTCCAAACTGCAGAAGAGTCGTTGGCAGAAAAACGGTCCTTCAGCTTTTCAGTGTAGTTCCTCTTTGCTGCCTTGATCTCCTTTGTCAGCTTGTTCCTGGCCTGCTTGTACAGGTCCCGATCTCCACTCCTGTAGGCCTCCTCCTTGTCCTGGCGTAGCCGTCTCAGTTCTGCAGTGAACCATAGTTTGTTGTTGTTGAACGTGCAGAAGGTTTTGGTCTGCACGCACATGTCCTCACAAAAACCGATCGAAGATGTCACAGTGTCAGTCAGTTCATCCAGATCTGAGGCTGCTGCTTCAAAGACGCTCCAATCAGTGCAGTCAAAGCAGGCCTGTAACTGCATCTTTGACTCGTCTGTCCATCTCTTCACAGTTCTTACTACAGGCTTAGCAGATTTCAGCTTTTGCCTGTAAGCTGGGATGAGGTGGACCAGCCAGTGGTCAGAAAGTCCCAAAGCAGCGCGGGGAACAGAGCGATATGCGTCCTTTATTGTAGTGTAGCAGTGGTCTAAAGTGTTCATGTCCCTGGTGGGACACGTCACGTGCTGTCTATATTTAGGCATTTCAAGTTTGAGATTTGCTCTGTTAAAATCCCTGAGAATGATTAGCAGAGAGTCCAGAATGACTGGTACAAATTGTAGTAAAGGATTCACTCCTTCAGATATGCAAATTATTTAATTGAGACTGATAAATTGATTTAACCTGTGTTCTTCCTACGATAACAGGAGGTGGTGCCCTAACGAGACATTTAAAAGGTGTAGACTACCCTACACACAACTGCCTACATGACATCAAAAACCCCACAACACCCCCACGCTTTTTCACGACTCCAGACAGACCCAAACACAGCGGCCAGGCTTTTAACCAGAACCAGGAAAAGGGATCACATCACTCCAGTTTTAGCAGATCTCCACTGGCTCCCAGTATGTTTTAGAATCGATTGTAAGGTCTTATTGATCACTTTTAAAGCTCCTCATGGCTGTCCCATGTACTACGTCGCTGACCTTTTAGCACCATACAGGCCAGCACGTACCTTGAGATCCTCAGGCAGAGGTCTACTGTCTGTTCCAGGGGCCCGGCTGAAAACTAAAGGTGACAGGGCGTTAGCAGTCTGGGCTCCACGGCTGTGGAATGATCTGCCTGAGGAAATCAGGTCAGATACATTTATCGAAGAGCATTTGTTGGTCTGACTTGAGTTTTAAATAAGTTTTAATTATGTTCTTTTTTTTAATGTGTTTGTGAAACACTTTGTAATGTTGATTTGAAATGTGCTATGCAAATAAAGGCACATCATAATTTATTCAGTGTTCAGTGAGGAATCCTCAATGAGGAATAAGTTAATCAGAGGCAGGTCAAACTTCAAAGTTACAAACTCACTTGTGTCTGATCAAAGATCACATGTTACTACTTCAATCTGTGTTTAAGTCAGTTTCAAAGTTACTGTGAGCCACTAATGGAGGAAGATAGACAGATGCTGAACTGTTTCTCTCAGTGATCTGATGTGAAATCATTAGTGGTGTGAGGGCTCCTCCTCTGGTGGCTTCATGTTCCAAGTGTTCAGACACTGAGAGGTTTTTCTTTTTGCTCTACTTAATGTGTTGAGTTTTTCTCCAGCGTCCCTCCCTTTTTGTGTCACTGTGTCTCTGGAGCACCACAATAAACATATTGAATCTTGATCTGCAGATTCACCTGCTGTTGTCTGGAGATGGTGAACCAGCCTTTGTTGACTGATGATCTATCACCACTATAATGGGCAGTAACAAAGCTCATCATCAGCTGATTGCTGTCTTCACTGTTTGTGTTGAACTTCATATCTTAGGTCTTCTACTGCCCCCTGGAGGTTCTAGTGGAAATAAATACTTGGATGTTTTTGTACAGCCTCTCTGTTCACTTTAACCACTGTGAGTCTCTGGCACAGTAATACACAGCAGAGTCTTCAGGCTGCACATTCTGTCCATTTAGAGTCACTGTGTTGCTGGAAGAGTCTAAGTCGATACTGAACTTGTTCTTTAGTGAATCTTTGTAGTATGAAGTTGAACCAGCTTTCATCCCAATCCACTCCAGTCCTTTTCCTGCAGGTTGTCTGATCCAAGCTGTGTAGTAGCTGCCAACAGAATAAGAGACCTGACAGGTGATGGTCAGACGTTGACCTGGCTGCACAGTCACAGAGGCTGGCTGTGTCAACTGTTCACACTTCACACCTGTTAAAAGAAGAAAAGGTTTAGTTTCTATCTATCAAGTGACTCTGCAGAAGAACAACTGTTGACTGAGACAAACCCAGAGAGACTCACAGGATCCAGCTGCCAACAGCAGCAGCAGAGCTACAGGAAACATGTTGAGTCTGATGTTCTGTGAACTCCACTGACAGTCTGATGTCAATGAAGGAGTTTTTATAGCTGAGTGACAAAGAAGCTCACTGAGTTTGCATAGAATTCAACACATAAAGGATGGATGTTGGTCTGAGTCCAGTCAGTCGTTCTCTCAGTGTTATTATATCTGCAGAGTTCAGACATGTCTGAATCACCTCTGTTTTCCAAATTGTATTTTAATCTCATTAAAACTAGAATATTCTGAAAATGTCTCTGCATTTACTCTATTGAAACAATAGTTAAAGTCTGACAGTAGTGAATAACAATAAAAATATAAAACAGGAAAATTTAAAAAGCTTTGTCGCTATTTTTATCTTCTGTAACCATTGAGAAAAAGATTACATCTCTGAGTGTTGTATATGAAGTCAACTGACATTTGAACTGAATGAAACCATCCAACATTGATCCCAGTCAGTAAAGAAAGGTGAGAGAGATGAGCCATTAAGAGGAGTCAGTGTGCTGTGATCATACTGTCAGAGTCTCTGCCTCAGTGAGACTCACAGGATCCAGCAGCAGAGCTACAGAGAACATGTTGGTGTTGAAGGAGATCTGATGGGAGCTCCTCTTCTTCTGCTGCAGCTGACAGCTTCATATCAAGTCTTCATAGGAGACTGTGAGGAAGGTCACTTTACAGAGAGGATAAAAACACATTAGAAATGAAGGATGGACTGTTTTATAACAAGTCAAACGAACACATTCACATTTACACTCACATCAACAGAATATTTAACCTTCACAGTCTGCTGCAACAAAAACCATCTGAATGAAGAAGGTTTATTGAGACTGTGTTTCTCTGGATGTGTTGATGATGTTAAATTAAAGTTTATTACATGAATGTGAAACAAAGAAAGAAAATGTTTGATCTGGATGATGAGTTGAGTTTTTGTACAGCTGCTCAACCAACTTCAGTCACTGTGAGTCTCGAGCACAATAATAAACAGCAGAATCTTCAGTCTTCAGACTGTTCATCTGCAGATACACCTGCTTTCTGCTGTTGTCTCTGGAGACGGTGAACTGGCCTTGAACTGACTGAGAGTAGTATTTGTTGCTACTGTCATCTTGAATCCAGGCAATCCACTCCAGTCCTTTTCCAGCAGCCTGTCTGAGCCAAGCACCATGAATATTACCACCGAACCCTGCATATGTACAGGTCAGTGTGTGGGATTCTCCAGGTCTTTTAACCACTGGTCCAGACTCAGTCAGTGTTTGACCCTCAGTACCTGCAGAAATGGAAACAGCTCATTAGTTCAGTCACATTGTCTTCACATCACTTTGTTTGTCCAACACATTTCCATGTCCTTACCAGCCAAGGTACAAAACATGATGAAGAAAATAACAGGTGTGATCATTGTAAAAGTCACTTGTCTTTGTCCAGTCTGCAGTGTGTATGTTAGACTGAGCTGACCTTTGCTCTGCAACACATATAAACACATCAAAGATATCAGTTTTGCATTGACTCCTCCTCCTCAAAGAGAAACACACCATATTTCACACATCTCTGAAAACTCAACTATGTAGATCATTATTCTACATTTGGATATTTACACCTTGAAGCTTCAACTGGACAAAGACACAACTCCAAATAAATGATGATGATGCTTCCTATTGACTCCATAAATAAACAACTTCATGGAGAAATAAGCTGCTAAATCAACTTCAATATTAATGATATATATTTCACAACTTCTCTTCAATGTGTTACTGCAGTTTTTAACTTGATTCATATTGTTGTTCTCAGCAGCAACTGGACCAGTTTTAGATTTGGAATATTCTGGAGAAATGTCCACTTACAGTTCATGTGTCATTCAACACTGCTGTAAAATATCATTATTATCCATTGGTTATCCAAAAAACAACTTGTTATTGGCAACTATATGAAACAGGAAGTCACAAACCACAACCACAGCTGCTCCTTTCCCAGTGTGCATCTGTATTTCATTCTCTATCCTCTCATTCATGATGTCTTGCTGCCACCTGTAGGTCATTGTGAAGTATTTTTTATTTTTTATTTTTTTTTATTTTTTGCCTCTATTCGCACATTCCTAATCAACCAAAATCATGGTTTAAAATCCTTGTTATCCAGCTGATTTCATATGGTTTGTACTTGTATAATGATGCACTGAGACATGATGATTGATGATTAAGTATCAAACACTCAGACAGAAAACCCAGCTGTCTCTGAGTCTTATTGCTGTTTGTCGTTTGTGGAGGTTTTTGTACAGCTGCTCAACCAACTTCAGTCACTGTGAGCATCGAGCACAATAATAAACAGCAGAATCTTCAGTCTTCAGACTGTTCATCTGCAGATACACCTGCTTTCTGCTGTTGTCTCTGGAGATGGTGAACCGGCCTTGAACTGACTGAGAGGAGAAGATGTAAGCACTGTCATATCTAATATATGCAATCCACTCCAGTCCTTTTCCAGGAGCCTGTCTGACCCAGACCATCCTGTAGTCACTGAATGTGAATCCAGAGCCTGTACAGGTCAGTGTGTGGGATTCTCCAGGTCTTTTAACCACTGGTGGTTCAGATTGTGTCAGAGTCTGACCATCAACACCTGTCAAGAGAATAAAAAGCATCAAGTGAAATAACCTGCTGACTCCAATCAAAGCTATGTTAAATGAAGATGAGTGAAAGTGTTGACCTGCCCAGCAGATAGTTAAAAGCAGCAGTCCTGTCCTACAGTCCATCATGTTAAACTGTGTGTCCACTGTTCTCTGTCATCCTCTCTGCAGTCAGATAAGTAGAGGTGGAAGACATCTTTGTTTTGCATTGACTCCTCCCCTCAGGAAGGATGCAGCTGGACTGGACTTGTTGGTTTTGTTAGTCTGATTTTAATATCCAGTAAAATTCATGACTGGCCTGAAACATTCATTCAACCTGTATCTGATCTTCAGAAGTTGATTTTATGATATGTGAGTATGTGAATTTGTTCATTAATGTGATTTACCATGATCTTGTATGGTGGATCTAGGGAGGGAGCCCACCTGTTCAGTGGTAGAGCTTGAAGTGTAATTAGTAGCAGCCTATAAAAGGGACCCCTCTCACAGAGACAAGGGGGACTTGTTGATTGGCAGAGCTGCTACCAGACCTCAGGCCACCAAAGCACATTAGTCAGGATTTCTTTTGTTGTGTCTTGTAAGTCCTTTTTTTGTTGTAATGATTTACACTGCTGAATAAACACTTGGTTGGATCGAAACAAGCCTCCTGTTTCAATCCAACCACTGCCAGACCATTCCAGCACAATTATTAATTATTTAAATAAAAAGACAAATGATAACTGTATGCTATTTATTCAGTAATGATGGAAGATACATTTGGCTTCTTAAAGATGAATGTCTTGTTAGATTCAATTTTTAAAGTCACGTCACACTGAGAACATTTGATCAAATCTAAAGACTGTTTCTGTCTGTACTGTAACAGTAAACCCAGCTGAAATCATTAGTGGTGTGAGGGCTCCTCCTCTGGTGGCTTCATGTTCCAAGTGTTCAGACACTGACAGGTTTTTGTTCAGGTCTGTTGGTGGTTAGTGTCCCTGTGGGGCCACGTACACAGTAATACACAGCTGTGTGGAAAGGATCTGATCAGAGCTCTTCTGTCACACAGACACACACCTCACTTCCTTATGAGGCAACACACAAGAGGATGTATTTACATATGACTGATAGTAAAACAGTTCAATTCAAATCAGTCTAAATGTAGAAGAAATGTTCAGGTATTGGTTTTCATTTCTCACAAAGAGAAGATGGAAACATGGATATTTGAATAAATGAGGCAATGACACAAGATAACAAATGTACTCAGTGATGATCTTTCATCAGAATGTATTTAAATAGATTAAAATGAAGATGAAATGCTCTGATATAGTTCATATATTCAGAGGAAAATTAGGAGAAAATCAAGACACATTTAAACCACTGTGTCTTGATACGATAAGTTTTTGTACAGCTGCTCAACCAACTTCAGTCACTGTGAGTCTCTAGCACAATAATAAACAGCAGAATCTTCAGTCTTCAGACTGTTCATTTGCAGAAACAGCTGTTCTCTGCTGTCGTCTCTGGAGATGGTGAACCGGCCTTGAACTGACTGAGAGTGATAACTGCTACTGTCATCATAATTAGAAGCAATCCACTCCAGTCCTTTTCCAGGAGCCTGTCTGATCCAGACCATAAAGTAGCTGCTGAAGTCCAGTCCAGATGTTGTACAGGTCAGTGTGTGAGACTCTCCAGGTCTTTTAACCACTGGTTCAGACTCTGTTATGGTCCAACCTTCAGCTCCACTCCAAACAAACAGAGCAACCACCAAGAGTGTCAGCTTTCTGTCAGCCATGTTGACAGTGTGATTAGTAGGTTTTCAACTCCCCTTTAAATATGATGTCGACTGGAGCCCTGTGAGAATTTGGTTACAGTCAGCTCCTCCTACATCACTCCATCTATTAAAGTCACATTCAAGGGAATCAACTCACAATTTGACTTAAACGTCATTGTCCTCTCAGAGACACACAGACACACCAGTCCTCTATTTGGTAAAATGAATAACTGATGTCATCAAGTCAATCCTCTCTGATCTGTGTTTATCATCAACACTACAACCATGAGGATTTTATTAATTACAAAATGTCAGTCTTGGTTTAGATATCAGGTACAGTCGTCATTATTCTGAGAAATGACAAACTTCTTTTTTTTGTCATCTCACAAAGTCACACCAATGATTTAAAATGATTATTGATTGTGGACATCTCACATTTTTGTGTTTATAAAGGAGCAAAACTTCAATCAATGGAAAAGTACTTTGAGGGAGATGGGTAACTGGGCTGTGACGAATAATGTTCCCTCTTGTGTCACTGTGTCTCTGGAGCACCATAATAAACATATTGAATCTTGATCTGCAGATTCACCTGCTGTTGTCTGGAGATGGTGAACGAGCCTTTGATGACTGATGATCTATCACCACTATAATGGACAGTAACAAAGCTCATCATCAGCTGATTGCTGTCTTCACTGTTTGTGTTGAACTTCATATTTTAGGTCTTCTACTGCCCCCTGGAGGTTCTAGTGGAAATAAATACTTGGATGTTTTTGTACAGCCTCTCTGTTCACTTTAACCACTGTGACTCTCTGGCACAGTAATACACAGCAGAGTCTTCAGGCTGCACATTCTGTCCATTTAGAGTCAGTGTTTTGCTGGAAGAGTCTAAGTCGATACTGAACTTGTTCTTTAGAGAATCTTTGTAGGATGAACCTCCAGTGCCTTTCACCCCAATCCACTCCAGTCCTTTTCCTGCAGGTTGTCTGATCCAACCTGTCCACCAGCTGAGAGAATAAGAGACCTGACAGGTGATGGTCAGACGTTGACCTGGCTGCACAGTCACAGAGGCTGGCTGTTTCAACTGTTCACACTTCACACCTGTTAAAAGAAGAAAAGGTTTTCTATCAAATGATCAGGTTATATTAGAAAACAACATGTGCTGACTATCATCTAAAGAGACTCACATCCAGCTGCTAGGAGCAGTAACAGAGCTACAGGAAACATGTTTGTTGGTGAAGCTGACTTGCTGTGAACTCCACTGACAGTCTGATGGTTTTATAGCTGAGGAACATGGAAGGTCACTGAGTTTGCATAGGATGAATCAAACATGTGAAGCATCAGTGCTGCTCTAAGTGGAGCCAACAGAAAAGTCTGCTCACTGATTCTCTGCAGAGTGAACACACACCTGGAAATCACCTCTGATCAATCATTTAGTCATGAAATGTAACTTTCCAACCAGTCATATATCAGACATACTCTGCTGTATCATGTTGAACTGATTCCATTCATCATGTTGGGTAGAGAGTCAGGGTCTGTTGATCTGTTTCTTTGAATGAACACAAGAATAAGCAGCATCTTCTTCCTGCTGCTCATCTTTTGTTCAAGGTAGAAAGATTTGAACTTTGACAATATCAAGAGTTTAAGAAACATTCAGATCAATGAGAACAGCAGAGAGTCTCTTTATGACAGTGAAGAGAGAAACTTGACTCTGACTGCCCTCTAGTGATTTTAGAAGAGACCCTGCATCATTTGATTTGGTCCTACTCATACAGTATTATGACTCACTTCATTACATGACTACATATTCACTACACTTCATTTGCAGGTTTTCTCTTGTTTTTACTTGTATTTCACCAGATTGTTGTTTTCTCTTCAACTATTTTATTGAGAACTGATCTTTATTGAAGTATTTAAAGTTAATACATTTGCTCATTTATTTATCACTTTCTTTTCTGTAAATGTTCACATTACATTTCACATTTATACCATTTATTCATGTTTTATTGTGCAGAGCTCTGATTAAACTTCCCTTCCTGGTTGATTTTCTACATAATTAACAATTATTTATTGATTCAACACCAACTGTCTTAATGAATGTACTAGATACTGGATAAGACAGCAGAATAATAAGCTGCTATGGAAGTTTCAAGTTACAACTAAAGCAACAGCACTGTCATTTATTTGATATATTGTTTAAGAACTAATGGGAGCTTTAAAACCTGGAGCTTGTTAAAAGACCAGAGAAAAACTATTTAATAGATTACATGACCTGCGACCGTATGTTCTGGACACTCGGGTAAAGAGAGGAGCAGAGCTGTCAACTGATCACCACCTGGTGGTGAGTTGGATCAGATGGCAGGGGAAGACGCCTCGCAGACCTGGTAGGCCCAAACGAGTAGTGAGGGTCTGCTGGGAACGCCTGGTGGAGGAACCTGTCAACTTGGTCTTCAACTCCCACCTCCGGCAGAGCTTCAACCGCGTCCCGGGGGTGGTGGGGGACATTGAGTCCGAATGGGCCATGTTCCGCTCCGCCATTGTGGAGGCGGCTGTTGCAAGTTGCGGCTGCAAGGTCGCTGGTGCTGGTCGCGGCGGTAACCCCCGAACCTGCTGGTGGACACCGGAGGTGAGGAGAGCCGTCAGGCTGAAGAAGGAGGCCTACAGGGCATGGCTTGTCTGTGGGTCTCCTGAAGCAGCTGACCGGTACCGGATGGCCAGGCGGTCTGCGGCGAGGGCAGTCGCTGAGGCAAAAACTCGGGCGTGGGAGGAGTTCGGTGAGGCTATGGAAGAAGACTATCGATCGGCTCCGAAGAGATTCTGGCAAACCGTCCGGCGCCTCAGGGGTGGTAGGCGGCAACACGCTCACACTGTTCTCAGTGGGGGTGGTGAGCTGCTGACATCAACTGAGGATATAGTCGGGCGGTGGAAGGAATACTTTGAGGAGCTCCTCAATCCCACCAACACGTATTCCATAGAGGAAACAGAGCCGGAGGGCCTGGGGTTGGACCATCCAATCTCTGGGGCAGAAGTCGCCGAGGTAGTAAAACAACTCCGCGGCGGTGGAGCTCCGGGAGCGGATGAGATCCGCCCTGGGTATCTCAAGGCTCTGGATGTTGTAGGGCTGTCTTGGTTGACACGCCTCTGCAACATTGCGTGGACATTGGGGGCAGTACCTCTGGAGTGGCAGACCGGGGTGGTGGTCCCCATTTTTAAAAAGGGGGACCAGAGGGTGTGTTCCAACTATAGGGGGATCACACTCCTCAGCCTCCCTGGCAAGGTCTATGCCAGGGTGCTGGAAAAGAGGGTCCGGTCGATGGTTGAACCTCAGATCGAGGAGGAACAATGCGGTTTTCGTCCCGGACGTGGAACCATGGACCAGCTCTTTACCCTCACTAGGGTGCTGGAGGGGAAATGGGAGTTTGCCCAACCAGTCCACATGTGTTTTGTGGATCTGGAGAAGGCTTACGACCGTGTCCCCAGGAGCATCCTGTGGGGGGTGCTCCGGGAGTATGGGGTGGATGGCTCCTTACTAAGGGCCATTCAGTCCCTGTACCAAAGGAGTGCGAGTTTGGTCCGTGTAGCCGGTAGTAAGTCGGACCTGTTCCCAGTGAGGGTTGGACTCCGCCAGGGCTGCCCTTTGTCACCGGTTCTGTTCATAACTTTTATGGACAGAATTTCTAGGCGCAGCCGGGTGGGGGAGGGTGTTGTGTTCGGTGATCGGAGGATCCCGTCCCTGCTTTTTGCGGATGACGTGGTCCTCTTAGCTTCATCGAACAGCGACCTTCAGCTCCTGCTGGGGCGGTTCGCAGCCGAGTGTGAAGCGGCTGGGATGAAGATCAGCACCTCCAAGTCTGAGGCCATGGTCCTCAGTCGGAAAAGGGTGGATTGCCCACTCCGGGTCGGGGAGGAGGTCCTGCTTCAAGTGGAGGAGTTCAAGTATCTCGGGGTCTTGTTCACGAGTGAGGGTAAAAGGGAGCGAGAGATCGACAGGCGGATCGGAGCGGCATCTGCAGTGATGCGGATGCTTAACCGGTCGGTCGTGGTGAAGAGAGAGCTAAGCCGAAAGGCGAAGCTCTCAATTTACCGGTCGATCTACGTTCCAATCCTCACCTATGGTCATGAACTTTGGGTAATGACCGAAAGAACAAGATCACGAATACAAGCGGCCGAAATGAGTTTCCTTCGTAGGGTGGCCGGGCTCAGCCTTAGAGATAGGGTTAGGAGCTCGGACATACGGGAGGAGCTCAGAGTAGAACCGCTGCTCCTCCACGTCGAGAGGAGTCAGTTGAGGTGGCTAGGGCATCTGGTAAGGATGCCTCCCGGACGCCTCCCGGGAGAGGTGTTTCGGGCATGTCCCACCGGTAGGAGACCTCGAGGCCGACCCAGGACACGATGGAGGGATTATATCTCTCGTCTGGCCTGGGAACGCCTGGGGGTTCCTCCGGAGGAGCTGGCGGAAGTGGCTGGGGAGAGGGCTGTCTGGGCTTCCCTGCTGAAGCTGTTGCCCCCGCGACCCGGACCCGGATAAGCGGAAGACGACGACGACGACGAATTAGTTTAGTTCTAAATTTGAGGTTCCTACATTAAGAACAGCAACTTCTTGTTTTAAAAAAAACAGATATTTAATATCCAGTGGAATTAAAAAGATGTGAATTGGTTTTTAGCACATAGGGCAAATTCTAACAGAAACATAGAGTGGGAACGTGCATGAGATACTTTGAGTATTAGTCTGAAAAGCTATTTATATTCTATCAGTGAGTGTCACTGTGACATCTGCAGGGTTTTTGTACAGCTCTGTGGCTTCCTGTATCACTGTGGCTTTCGAGCACAATAATAAAGTGCAGAGTCTTCAGTTGTCAAGCTGTTCATCTGCAGATACACTTGATCCACGTTGTTGTCTCTGGAAATGGTGAAGCGATTCTGGACAGACGTGGAATAAGCTTTAGTGCCTCCACTTGGTCCAGTAATGTACGCAACCCACTCCAGTCCTTTTCCTTCAGCTTGTCTGATCCAGCCAAAATCAGAACTGTCTGATATTCCTGCATATGTACAGGTCAGTTTGTGGGACTCTCCAGGCCGCTTCACCACTGGTTCAGACTCAGTCAGAGTCTGACTGCAAACACCTGGAAGAAAAGCAGTGTGATCAGAACAGAACATGAAGCTTTGACATAAAACCAGAGGAGAGCAGAAGTGTGGTATTCACCAGAGAACAGCAGCAGAAACGTTAGACATGCAGTTAAAGTCATTGTGGAAATCAGTTGCATGTCTGGTTGCTGGTTTGGTTTCTCTTCAGTTTGCAGTCACATTAATAAAGATGGACAAGATCCAGATTTGCATTGACTCCTCCTCACACTGCATCAATAAATAAATACTATATCAATTTAGCTAACACCAATTTAAATCAATTAAATATAAATCAATCTAATATGAAAATAATATTTCCTGTATCTAGCAGCTACTTTTCATGTCCTTTCTTCAGTCCTAGCAGAGAATCATTGTAAAACAGTTCTCTGTAATTCCTTCTTTTTCTCCACAGTAAAGTGGTGACAGCAGTCCTGATCATGTTAAAAGTATCTAACCTTTTGTTTGCTGTGACTTGTTTTCAGGTTCACATAAAACACTTGAACCAGTTTAACTTGGACACTCTAGAGGAAAAGAGCAGAAACATGTGAACTAACTCTCTGTGTTTTTAGAAAGTTAGTCAGAAACACTGAAATACTCATCAAGTTCATTTGTGTGAAAGCAGTGACCATATACTTGTAGGAACCTGTGGTCCTCTCAATTCTTCCCCTCTCTGGAATTTAAATTTACGGAGTTGTTTTGCAGAAGAACTCTCCTAACAGATCAACCTTTTTCACCTTAGCCATAAAGGTGCCATGTCTAAACACTGAACAGACCCACGCTATCGGACCTCCCTAATGCTGAGGACGTCATCTGAGCCAAAAAGACAGATTTACACTTTTTGTGGAATTTCCCACTCTTGTTTCTTGACTAATTAGTCCTGAATCGAAAGAACATCAACATGATATCAGGAACTACAAAGAATGAATTGACTCCTTTTGGATTCGAAGGACAAAGTCTAGAAGCCTTAATGTGATGTTAAATTATGTTTTAAACTTCTGATGTACTAATTTTCTTTTTCAGAGACGAATGCAAACATACCATTTTAACAGGTTTTGCCCCCCTCTCTTGGAATGACCAAGAGAGCGAAACACTGATAAGCCGGTCGTAAATAACTTTCTTTTCCCAGAACCAGACTCTGATATGCATTTTCCTCTGAAAAGCACCTAAGTTTTATAATATGACTATTGAAAATGTAATAACCTGGTAAGTTATATATTATTGTTCAGGAAGTGCTTACGATCACAATGAGACGATTTTGATCATTGTACGATAAAGCTAGCCCAAATTCACATAATTTGTCACAGTAAGGATGGATCAACATTGCCATCAAGTGGCTATCTTTAAAAGTATTATCTCTCTTTTAACCAATTGTTGAAGTTAAAGAATGTTGAAACTTAGGTATGTTCTTATACTAATAGTAGCTATTAGTTGAAATCATAACTGTTGAAA
Organism: Chelon labrosus; assembly: GCF_963514085.1. Taxonomy (NCBI): domain Eukaryota; kingdom Metazoa; phylum Chordata; class Actinopteri; order Mugiliformes; family Mugilidae; genus Chelon; species Chelon labrosus. The sequence goes on from NC_140354.1 coordinate 22,241,852, forward strand.
TTGTTATTTTAGAAACCCCGACCTTTTATTATTAGCAAAATGTCAATGTAAAGAGAACTTGAGTTTATTAATTTATTGATGCTTTTGAGTTACTTTGATGTGGTCATTCTGATACGTCATCTTGTCATGTTGTAATGTTGAGTGTTGTCGCATACGGAAAACATTGCTAACGAGCCATGATGAGTGATGGAATGATTAAATTTAGTAATATAAAATAGGTTAAGAAGATCAGGCAATAAGACACCTCAAGACAAAGGAGAAGGCGTTCCCTTCTCTTTCCGCGCGAAGATTATGGAAACCCGATCCAAACACGCCCTGAATAATTAACTCATAAAACCAGAGAGACGCACCCATTTCTCCGCTCTTTCCTCCGCTCTTTCCCGCCGCACTTTCTCCGCACTTTCAACTCTCCACTTTCTGTTTACGTTTTACTTAGTCGTCTTCTTTACGTACTTAGTCACGTTTATACTTAGTAACTTTAAGAACAACTTGAATATTGACAATACGGTCCTTTTCAAGCTCTGTTTGTTTCTCGTCGGATGTTTTCCCCGACGTACGATTTTTATAGTGACTTAAATATTTTTCTAGCTTTATTCATTTTTATACTCTACGAACCGAAGTACTAACCAACATCGTTTATAAATTAGCCAGCGTAGTCAGCTGGGATATCAGAGAAAGACCCAATCTCTTCGACGGATCAAGAAATCAAGAAGCTGTTGCCATAGCAACGACATCAAGAAGACGTGACGATCCGACTTCTTTCTTCAAACACAAAGACATTGCCAAGTGTCATCTGCCTTTGACTGAACACCTACAACGCTCTCAAGCAAAGCTGGGTGTTGGAGTTGCAGACCAAGCAACAAGTCCTATCTACCGGTCCCAGAGAGACCTGCATCAGCTGTGCCGTTTCGTCACTGACCACCTCGTCACACCGACGCTCCGCCATCACCGACGCCGAGAAGACTCTACGGAAAAGTAGGCTGAATCGTTCCTACCGCTTAAGACAAAGAGTTGGTGTCACTACTTTGAAACTCCCTACTAACATCTTTTAGAGAAGATTGATTAGATTAGGTATCAAATCTATTCCCTTTAGTTTAGGACTTAAACACCTCCATCTCTTACCATCGCTCCAGAAATTAACTATTTCAGACCTTATTATATTCGTTCATTTGATTACACTCCTATATTCTATTAGTCCCTCATTTATTCATAGTTGTCACTTTATTAAATAAATATTTATTCACACTTAAGAAGTTGTTTGTGATGTTGTTTTACGGCAGAGAATGACTGGTACAAATTGTAGTAAAGGATTCACTCCTTCAGATATGCAAATTATTTAACTGAGACTGATAAACTGATTTAAACCGTGTTCTTCCTACGATAACAGGAGGTGGTGCCCTAACGAGACATTTAAAAGGTGTAGACTACCCTACATATTAATGGTGCCCCGTGTGAGGCTACGTATACCTGATTTCTCTGCAGTAATTTCATATTACAGACAAAACTCAACTGTGATAATTAAGAGTTAATGCCGATCTTGTGTCCGCTGAGCGATCCAACATCGCTGCTTGTTTTCTGTGCTTCGGTTGTGTATGAGCTTTCTTTATTGAGTCACTACCTTACGTTAAACGTGTAAAAGAAACCTTGCAAGGATAAAATTGAGCAATATTTAATGAAACAACGTCGCCGTACGTTATGTCTGAGTCGAGTCGCTGCGAGTTTCCAGGACTCTGAACTGTTTGCATGCTAGAGTGTTGTAAGCACGCTCTCTTTAAAAGGCCTGTTGGTGGGTTATCAGTTGTTGCGAAGTTCCAAAACTGATTAACGTCGCCCTGAATATTAGTCCACTTTGCTGCGAGGTTCCAGAAAGTTTGACATATTCAGACCCTCTTGTGTTTTCTGGTTAGATTAGCTACCTAACCCAAAACAGCTGTGTTAAAGACAGTGAAAGAGGCTGTATTTTCCCCTCTTAAGTGATGAGACGGGTTGTTGCTGTGGTAACGAAATTCTTACCACACGCGTATTTGTGAAAAGAGGAGTAGATAACTCCTAAGTTGTGCTCGTAAACGAGCTGAATTAACCTTGTGCTTGTTGTCTGTCCAGGTGAGCTGGAAAACTTTTTGTTGTGTTGAAACTTTAAAGGAGGCCGCTGTGCCCTGGAGTTTCTCTTGTGTGAAAAGTGGATTTCTCGCTGCTGAGAAATTAACCCTGTCGTGCCCAAACTGACACTGAATCAGATTCTGTTTGAACAGGGCGGTCTTTCAGTGGGCGGAGCTAGAAACGCCCCCTCGTGACGCCTAAAACGTAACTTCCCTACATTTGTAGACGTAACTTCCCTACATCTGTAGAGTAAAATAAACGACACCGCCTCTGGTGGTTGATTTGACTAATTGCATTTGACTTGCAAACATGGAAGGTCTGAGCTTGTATAGACAGAGCCTAAAGTAACTCACTCTATCACTATTGAACTAGTGGTTTTGTTAAAAACTAAAACTAAAAAACTAAACTCCCTTGAGATATACTATTAATCCAATTTACTAAACTAAGTTTGTTTGATTACATGTTTGAAGATATATAAAGTATCAATATTATTTGGAAATTGCTATCTCCTAAACACATTATATGTTTCTGTATTTACAGATTCTCATTTAAGCTAAAGCCACTGTGTGCTAACACACTTACAGGCTATTGAAATTTAATTTGAAATTAAATCAAGATTTAATTACTTAATCTATTCCATAAGGAAAAAGAAATTATTAATCAAAAATTTTAACTTTTCTAATTTTCTTAAAATTACTCATTCGAGTTCTTTTTAATTTTTCCATGTTTCTCCACCCTAGAGTTACTCACTGCTGAAACACAAAGTATTACTGACTGTAAGGTTCAAAATTACCACAACTAATCATGGAGGACCCAACCGGATCCTTTCCCTCCAGTTTAGGAAATCCCTCCGAGAGCCTAGATTCAGCATTGATCGATCTGACTAGCAAATTGATGCCTGGATATGTAAATCAGATCCAAAAAACAAATCCCTCTGATCTCGAAGAAATAATGTCTGTGCTCGTGTGCCGAGCTTTAACTGAAAAACTTAAAGATAAAGATCTAACTAAGATGTTAGGAAGCATGGCTATTGTTATGGCAGCGCAACTTAAACAGTCAGCAAAATTGTTGGAGCAAAGCCAAACTAAAATAAGAACCCAGCGACAAGATAATAAAGCCCTCAAAAGACAACTTGATGAGACTAAACAGTCTTTAACTGCGGCAAAGGAACGCAATGATGACTTAGAATTTCAATGTAACACCAAAAGGGGGGTAGAAAATAAATCGTCGGACGACGAAGGTACAGAGTTTGAAAGTAGGAATACTAGACTCAAACAAATCCTCCAATACCGCGAGCAGGAGCTATCGGAAACAAAAGATCAGCTTCAAGAGTTGAGCAAACTTCTCATCCATTCTGACAATTGTCTTAAAGACGCACTAAATGAAATAAAAGACCTGAAGATTAAACTCAAAGTTCACGACCGAGCTAGAGAATTTGAGAAAAATCGCTTCCTCCACTTGAAGCAGGAACTAGAAGAAGTCCGGGATAATGCTGGAGAATCCCGACGACAACAACAAAGGACAGAGACAGAGCTGGAAGAGGTTAAAAGAGAGTTGGAATATTCTCTTGAGTTAGGCCTACACCAGAAAGAAGCTTTGGGTGCAACGTCCCATGAAAAAAGAAGAGGAGCAACACACCACAGGGACACTCATGCAGACCGTCCCTCTCCTCACCCTCCGCCGCCCCCAGATCTCAACCTTCACACTCAGGTTAGCACAGCTATACCTGACCGGTTTAGGGAGACCTTGTCCCCTAAACCTCACTCATCTTTGGACACTTATCATTCACAAGGTCCTTCTGACAGAGACCTGGATAAGATCGCCCGCAACATAACCCGCTTTGAGCCCAAAGCCGGTGAAACTCATGACACTGACGCATACCTCAAAGATATAGAGTTCTATTTGAGGAAATTCCCAAATGCTACAACTGATGACAGGATCTACCTAATCAAGGTAACCTCAAGTCATCGAGTTAGCAGATTCATTGAGCGACAACCTCACCATGTCAAGGAAAGATATGGAAGCCTCTGCGAGGTACTAAAAGAGGAATTCTCTGGCTACACGCCACAGACAGGTCTCGCAGCTGCTTTAGCTGTCAAACAAGGAAGACAAGAATCTCCTCAAGAATACTATGAGCAGCTCCACGAAGCCTATTTTGGTTCCAGAAACGATATACAGATGGAAGAAGAAATGCACTTCAAATCTCTGTTCGTGCAAAACCTCCATCCCTCAACTAGCCATCACCTCGGAGTCATGGCATGTCCAAAAACCCTCACTAGTCGCCAACTGCGTGAACTAGCCATGAAAGGGTTTGCAAAACAAAAAGAAACCATGGGGAAACCATCAGAACCCCACATCCTGAGTATCAACACCAGGTCAATTCCCTTGGAGTTAGAAGGAGCTCCGAAGAGAGCACCTTCGCAGCCCACCACGAATCCTGCTGAACCATGTCAACCTGTCACCAGGCCATATCCTTCCTTTCAACAAAAGAAGCAAGGCCGCTGGCATTCACAGTCATCCTGGTCTGACAGAGGTCAGAACCAACCACACTTTGAGAGAAATCGGAAGCCTCCTGATTTCCGCCGAGACAGGCCCCCACCTAACCGGTGGAAGGACCGCCAACCTCGTGCTAATAGAAGACATGATCCACGTGACTTTCGAAACACTCCCTTTAGGGACCAGCAACATCATGATCAGAGCTCCTCTGATGAGGAAGCAACAGATCAGAACAGGCGAACTAGCCAACAAAAGAGAAACAGCACTGACGGTAAGTATAATCAATCAGGTCTGACCAAGAAAGATCTTGAAGCCATCAGGCAAATGATTGAAAATATATTCAAGAAAGAAAAGAAAGTCGACGTCTTATCTGTAGCTTCAGCAAATCCAAAACCTTCTCCTCAGAAGAATCCAGACGACCAACCAAACGTCGTTGTGGAAGAAGTCCACTTGGGCCCGAAGAAACTGAGCAGGTGCTGCCTCAGACTCAGGCCCCAACACTCTCAACCACTGCCCGTGAACAATCAGACGCAGGGAGAGAGAAAACAACCACTCCTAGTGCAGTTCTGGTAGTCCAGTCGGACTCAAAAGAAGAACCATTCAAAGAGGAATCTTTGATCACTCAAGGTGAGCCACCTTTCCAACAGTTCTTGTGCCACCTCACAGAAAAAGGAATCGCTCGAAAATTCTACTTGCCTACTACACTTGAAAACGAGCTTGAACATGAAGCGCTCCTTGACACTGGTGCAGATATCACTTTGATGTCATCAGCGCTTTTCGACAAGTTGCAAATGGTGACAAACCAATCCAACAAGAACTTGAAATTGCAGAGCTGTTCTCTTGACGCTCAACCATATTCTTCCACAAGCACCGTCTTGAAGGCCATGGCAGTGATTCACTTTACTATAGGACCAATGACCCTTGTCCACCCCGTGTATGTGTCTCCCCTTGACACTATTCCTCTTCTAATTGGTAAAGACCTCCTTAACCGATTTGAGCCATTGATTGACTTCAAGCATTTGAAGATCTGGGCACAGGTCCGTCGACCTCTGCCTATTTCTCTTTCCCATGCCACTGCAGCTCAGTGCTACACCCTTGAGACAAGGTCCTTGACACCTGATAACCTACCTGACAAAAAGCAACCCACCGAGGTTGATGACATGTCAGAAGAAACAAACACCATCCAGCCACCACCCTTGTGGCCCAAAGAAGAACTTCTGTCTCAGAGAGACACTTTCTTGTGCACGTTGACCAGTTCTCTTGAAGCACACAACTACAACCCTCAGGTAGTAAAAGGCATCAAACTTGAAGATGCTGATGTCAACGATGTGATCTTAACTCTCTGGACTGATAAATCAGCCATCAGCCGAGAGCTGTATAAGTCCTTGTCACTGACAAATCCAAATCTTCCGTTTGTGAAGAAATCTTTCCGCTTCCCTTTATATCCCACACCTCAGGCGATAGCAACCGCTGACGGGATCTGCACCTTAAAGGTGATATGGAATCACAGGGAGCTGAATCATCTTTTTCTGGTCGTTCCTGACCTACCACACTCTGTCCACATTGGCGGTGATGTACTTGTCAGACTTACTGCTCCGATGGACACGATCAAAAACATTCCATGGTCTCAGACAGGAGTACGAGGTGAAACCACCCTTCCTGACCATGACGACATGAAGACTGGAAAAACAATTCCTGAAGCGAGCCAGGTGGCCAACGAACGCCACCCGCACATACCTGCTCGAACGAAGGATGTGTCTATACACTTCAACAGAAGACCGTTCAAAAACAAAGAGCTCAATACTTTGGCCAAAACAGGTGCCCCTAAAGGGACACCCTGGATACTTGACACTGGATGTTTTCCCCACCCTCCCACCCCAGTTGTCTTTGCTCCTCGAATCATCAAGGGCCTTCTTGTCCATGTCTCCGACGCACTCACTTCTCCTGAGTTCGTGGTGCCTCAGAGCCACAGGGGGGTAATGCCAATGCATGCCCTTGACTCTCCATGCGTAGGCCACAAAAGAATCAGAGCAACCCCACACAGAGTGACAGGGTTCTCACCTTTTGAAATGACAACTGATAGACAGATGATGCTTCCACGGCACATGCTCTACCAGCCAGAAGAGACCAACATTGCAACGGCATATACAACACACCAGTATATGACCGACCTAAATGCTCATCCCAAAGCCACCTTTGCCTTTGCCCAGAAAAACTTGGACAAGAGCGCAGAAGGACACAAGGCCTGTTACAACCAAAAAGCGTTCCATAACAAATTACAAGTGGGGGACCAAGTCTCTTCCGCCGTGTACCAAATCAAGGTTAGCAAAGGTCAAAAAGAGCCAACCTTCAAATGGGTTAATCGCAACCAGATTAAACCACACAAAAACCCCATGGGACTTGTCGGGGACTCCAATGTCCTAATTAGGTCATAAACGATAAGAAACGTTTAAACACCCAAGGGTGCCAATCGATAGAAAAAATTAAAACAAATAAGATTGCTGTTAACCGAAACTACTAAAATTAATTGTAAGATAGGTGTCCTATCCTAATCCACCAACCTCGATTTACTTGCCAAGTTAAAATCGACATAATCAATTAGCTACAAGTGGGGGTCAAACACCTCACACAACATAGTTCCCTTTTGGGCTCAACTCTATACATTTAACAGAACCCCAACCATGTGTGTTCTTTTCATAAAGATGATTTGGCTGATCACCAATTATCGACTGCACACCCAAAAATTTATTTGTTAAGTAAATCCTAGCGAGTTATGTAGGAAAAACTTTCCTACAACCACTGATCTGACCAGCTGGGCTGGTAAGAAATGGAACAAGTAAATTATAGAACATGCTGAAGCAGACACGACTCTCATGTTGCTGCGGTTGCAGAAGTTCACTGTCACACAATCAAAACTGAATGGGTATGTTGAGAGACCTAAATGGTTCATTGGAATTATGTCCGATTGCAGACATAAGAGCACAAATGTACAGACAACGAAACGAGTTGCAAACTGTAATACAATCTTTGAAGAGCACCATTCTGGTGTTTAATGCTCATAGTGAAGCCTTGAGCAAGACTATCCATGCGATAGTCTCTCTTTTCTTAATAGTGTCTGTTGACTATGCTCATACACAACTGGTTAGCATGCTAATGACAGATATGTTGCAAGAGATCCTCAATGGACAGCCTAGCCATTAGTAAGATTTCCCCATATCTTATTCCTAGATCCCTAGAGTAAAACATATTATTCCCCGCCATCCTAGAGCTAGCATCCTGGATAACCAAGTGATTCAGAAATTCAGTTAGGACTAGATAGTGACCCTGTACTAGATCCCTTTTCACTGATATTTCCAAAAAAAAAAAAAACACCAACTCTGGTCTTAAAGGTGGTTATCAAGTCAACGTCCCTTCGATGACAACAGGTCCCATCTTGTCGATCCGAAAGATCCCTGGACAGCGATCATTCGAATCGAGTGGGGGATATGTAGGAACCTGTGGTCCTCTCAATTCTTCCCCTCTCTGGAATTTAAATTTACGGAGTTGTTTTGCAGAAGAACTCTCCTAACAGATCAACCTTTTTCACCTTAGCCATAAAGGTGCCATGTCTAAACACTGAACAGACCCACGCTATCGGACCTCCCTAATGCTGAGGACGTCATCTGAGCCAAAAAGACAGATTTACACTTTTTGTGGAATTTCCCACTCTTGTTTCTTGACTAATTAGTCCTGAATCGAAAGAACATCAACATGATATCAGGAACTACAAAGAATGAATTGACTCCTTTTGGATTCGAAGGACAAAGTCTAGAAGCCTTAATGTGATGTTAAATTATGTTTTAAACTTCTGATGTACTAATTTTCTTTTTCAGAGACGAATGCAAACATACCATTTTAACAGGTTTTGCCCCCCTCTCTTGGAATGACCAAGAGAGCGAAACACTGATAAGCCGGTCGTAAATAACTTTCTTTTCCCAGAACCAGACTCTGATATGCATTTTCCTCTGAAAAGCACCTAAGTTTTATAATATGACTATTGAAAATGTAATAACCTGGTAAGTTATATATTATTGTTCAGGAAGTGCTTACGATCACAATGAGACGATTTTGATCATTGTACGATAAAGCTAGCCCAAATTCACATAATTTGTCACAGTAAGGATGGATCAACATTGCCATCAAGTGGCTATCTTTAAAAGTATTATCTCTCTTTTAACCAATTGTTGAAGTTAAAGAATGTTGAAACTTAGGTATGTTCTTATACTAATAGTAGCTATTAGTTGAAATCATAACTGTTGAAATTGTTATTTTAGAAACCCCGACCTTTTATTATTAGCAAAATGTCAATGTAAAGAGAACTTGAGTTTATTAATTTATTGATGCTTTTGAGTTACTTTGATGTGGTCATTCTGATACGTCATCTTGTCATGTTGTAATGTTGAGTGTTGTCGCATACGGAAAACATTGCTAACGAGCCATGATGAGTGATGGAATGATTAAATTTAGTAATATAAAATAGGTTAAGAAGATCAGGCAATAAGACACCTCAAGACAAAGGAGAAGGCGTTCCCTTCTCTTTCCGCGCGAAGATTATGGAAACCCGATCCAAACACGCCCTGAATAATTAACTCATAAAACCAGAGAGACGCACCCATTTCTCCGCTCTTTCCTCCGCTCTTTCCCGCCGCACTTTCTCCGCACTTTCAACTCTCCACTTTCTGTTTACGTTTTACTTAGTCGTCTTCTTTACGTACTTAGTCACGTTTATACTTAGTAACTTTAAGAACAACTTGAATATTGACAATACGGTCCTTTTCAAGCTCTGTTTGTTTCTCGTCGGATGTTTTCCCCGACGTACGATTTTTATAGTGACTTAAATATTTTTCTAGCTTTATTCATTTTTATACTCTACGAACCGAAGTACTAACCAACATCGTTTATAAATTAGCCAGCGTAGTCAGCTGGGATATCAGAGAAAGACCCAATCTCTTCGACGGATCAAGAAATCAAGAAGCTGTTGCCATAGCAACGACATCAAGAAGACGTGACGATCCGACTTCTTTCTTCAAACACAAAGACATTGCCAAGTGTCATCTGCCTTTGACTGAACACCTACAACGCTCTCAAGCAAAGCTGGGTGTTGGAGTTGCAGACCAAGCAACAAGTCCTATCTACCGGTCCCAGAGAGACCTGCATCAGCTGTGCCGTTTCGTCACTGACCACCTCGTCACACCGACGCTCCGCCATCACCGACGCCGAGAAGACTCTACGGAAAAGTAGGCTGAATCGTTCCTACCGCTTAAGACAAAGAGTTGGTGTCACTACTTTGAAACTCCCTACTAACATCTTTTAGAGAAGATTGATTAGATTAGGTATCAAATCTATTCCCTTTAGTTTAGGACTTAAACACCTCCATCTCTTACCATCGCTCCAGAAATTAACTATTTCAGACCTTATTATATTCGTTCATTTGATTACACTCCTATATTCTATTAGTCCCTCATTTATTCATAGTTGTCACTTTATTAAATAAATATTTATTCACACTTAAGAAGTTGTTTGTGATGTTGTTTTACGGCAGAGAATGACTGGTACAAATTGTAGTAAAGGATTCACTCCTTCAGATATGCAAATTATTTAACTGAGACTGATAAACTGATTTAAACCGTGTTCTTCCTACGATAACAGGAGGTGGTGCCCTAACGAGACATTTAAAAGGTGTAGACTACCCTACATACTGTCTTTATTCATGTTCACAGTCACAGTGTGTGGTTGTGTCTTGCTGGTTGCTGAGTATTTGTTCAGGTCTGTTGGTGGTTTGTGTCACTGTGTCGCTCACACGTACACAGTAATACACAGCTGTGTCCTCAGGCTGCAGATTCTGTCCTGTTATTGTCACTGTTCTAGCAGAAGTGTCTCTGCTGTAGCTGAACTTGTTCTTAAAAGCATCATTGGAAGTTAAGCCACTTGTACCCCACATATGGAAAATCCAGTCCATTGGTTTTCCTTCACGCTGTCTGATCCAACCTGTTGCATAGCTGTCATCAGTCAAAGAATAACCAGAGACCTGACAGGTGATGGTCAAAGACTGTCCAGGCTGCACAACCATTGAGTCTGGCTGGATGAGATCAATACTGTACACACCTGTGGAAACAGAAATCAACATTATCTCCATCATTCATCTGACTATTCAGTGTTTCTAATGTGTTTATTAGTGTGAATCCACTGAAAGCTGCTCACAGGATCCAGCTGCCAGCAGCAGCAGCAGCAGCAGCAGCAGAGCTACAGAGAACATGGTTGATGTTGGAGAGGATCTGATGGGAGCTTCTCTTCTTCTGCTGCAGCTGACAGCATGATATCAAGTCTTTATAGGAGACTGTGAGGAAGGTCACTTTGCATAAAGGATACAGACACATTAGAAAAGAAGGATGGACTATAACGCTTGGATTTATGTTGTCTGAAGAAGCCATAGCTAGTTCAGATAAAGAGGACATTTATTTATTATTGAAGAAAAAGTGACTTTGCTTCTATGACTGGGTTCATGATGTTGACATGCAATTTATTCTGTGATTGTTTAAAGCAGAGAGAATATTTTGGAGATGATTTAATATGTTGAGTTTTCTTAAACTGTTGCTTCCTCTTGTGTCACTGTGTCTTTGGAGCTCCTTAATAAACATATTGAATCTTAAACCATCATAAACCAGCCTCTCACTGACTGATGATCTATCACCACTATAATGGGCAGTAACAAAGCTCATCATCAGCTGATTGCTGTCTTCACTGTTTGTGTTGAACTTCATGTTTTAGGTCTTCTACTGCCCCCTGGAGGTTCTAGTGGAAATAAATACTTGGATGTTTTTGTACAGCCTCTCTGCAGTCAGCAGGACAGAAGTTCACTCCTCCCACTGAACATTTGTATTAGGATATCTTGAGGAGGGAGGGGTTACAGTTTTGTTAGATCATCCTAATTTTGCTTTTCATAATTTAATTTATATGATATATTTCTTATATATCAGCTGCTGGTTATTTGTGCAGGTTTTCTGATAAACTCAGTCTGAACTGATGTATATGAGGTCACTTTTAATAACACAATGCATTTGTAAACATTTAACTAATATAATAAAGGGATTGGCTCTGAGTTAAAGAGTTATAAAAACAATCAATGTGTGACAAAAAGCTGTTGCACTGTCTTCAGTCACTGTGACTCTCTGGCACAATAATAAACAGCAGAATCTTCAGTCTTCAGACTGTTCATCTGCAGAAACAGCTGTTCTCCGTAGTCGTCTCTGGAGATGGTGAACCGGCCTTGAACTGACTGAGAGTAGTGTTTGCTGCCACCACCACCTTTGCTAATAGCGGAGACCCACTCCAGTCCTTTTCCAGGAGCTTGTCTGACCCAGACCATATAGTAGCCGCTAAATGACAGTCCAGATGTTGTACAGGTCAGTGTATGGGATTCTCCAGGTCTTTTAACCACTGGTTCAGATTGTGTCTGACCATCAACACCTGTCAAGAGAATAAAAAGCATCAAATGAAATAAGCTGCTGACTCCAATCAAAGCTATGTAAAATGAAGATGAGTGAAAGTGTTGACCTGCCCAGCAGATAGTTAAAAGCAGCAGTCCTGTCCTACAGTCCATCATGTTAAACTGTGTGTCCACTGTTCTCTGTTATCCTCTCTGCAGTCAGATAAGTAGAGGTTGATTGACTCCTCCTCTCAGGAAGGATAGTATGTCACTACAGTTGACTTGGATCTCAGTTACGTAAGGTTCAGAATAAATTCATTTTACAGCACATGAGAAAGCAACAATGAATTAGATTTATGTAATCTAAATGAAAAACCTCATTTAACTTGACCTCCAACAAAACTTAACATCAACACATCAGGTTACATGGTCTTTTATTTATAGCCATCTAGCTGCCAGCAGAACATATGATGCTGAAGCTGGACTGATGAGAGCTCTGCTGTTCTCTACATAGTTTATCAGAGTTTATTACAATCGCCTCTGTTTTCCATATGGTATTTTAATCTCATTAAAACTGGATTGTTCTGAAAACCTCTCTGCATTTACACTAAAGAAACAATAGTTAAAGTCTGACAATAATGAATAAAAATAAAAAAATATAAATAAATAAAAAAATGGAAAATTTGAAGGAGTGAAGAGCCATTAAGAGGAGTCAGTGTGCTGTGATCATACTGTCAGAGTCTCTGCCTCAGTGAGACTCACAGGATCCAGCAGCAGAGCTACAGAGAACATGTTGGTGTTGAAGGAGATCTGATGGGAGCTCCTCTTCTTCTGCTGCAGCTGACAGCTTCATATGGTATGGTATGGTATCAACTTTATTGTCACTATAACAAGTACAGCGAAATTGCGCCACTCGACCCGTACATATACAGACAATACATACAATAAGACAGACATAACAGGATGAGTGTTTGGTAATAGTGGGGGTAGGAAAAGGGAAGAGACAAGAGGAGAGGGGAGGAGAAAAAAAAAAACAGCTCCCAGACTACACTCCTGAGGAAGTACAGTGTGGGACCGGGAAAAAAACCTCAGCAACATAAGCACATATGAGCACAGTATACAACATGAAAACTCAAAGACAACTTGCACCGGGGGGAGGGGGAAGGGCGTGTGGAGGTGTTCCAGCGCAGACAGGCAGCCAGCCGTAGCCGCTGCCCTTAGGCGCCACCAGCAGACCCCGCCTGTTGCACTGGAGTGGGCGAAAGCGGCGAAGGCGTGGGTTTGGGTTAGGGAGGTGTATTGCATATGTGCATGTGTGTGATTTGTCCTTGGGTGCGTGTGTGTACATAAGCCTGGAGAGTTGCTTCAACTAGCCTCCCAAACAGCGCCTCAGTTCGCAGGATGTCAGCGCGATAACACAGCATGGTTGCCATGGAAACGTCCTGATTGGGTCCCAGACGGAGTCAACATCACCAGGTGTCCATGGAGGAAGGGAGTGCAGGGATGGGACAGAGTGTCTCACTGCAGCGATCTACTGGGGGATTTGTTACAGCAGCGGCCTTGGCCAAGGCCGGCTGGCTCCGGAATGCAGATTAGAATATGATTTGTTTGGGTTAGGGCGAGTAGTCGCATTTCAATAGACACGGCTTACTCTGTTTGTCCATTCTGGTCTCCAAATCCATTCATTCGCCTTAGCAAAGCTGAAAACTTATCCTCCAAGATGGTTGCCATGTTGTGGTTGATGACCACAGTCTGAGCCCGAACAGCTCTCTCCAAGGTGTTATCCATGTTGCGATTTATAACCACAGTCAGTGTGCTGTTGGCTTTTTCCAAGGTGTTTTCCATGTTGCGGTTGATGACCACAGTCTGAGCGCTAACAGCTCTGCTCACTCCATCAATAATAATGTCGGGCAGCTTCATGGGGTTTTGGACTGCTGACCCTGACTTCCGAATTTCCCGATACACCAGGGCAATGCCTAATCCGATCAGCAGAAAGCCTGTTATCATGGTTCCGAATATATAAAGATCCTCAATGTCCTCGACGGAAAGAATCGCCAGGCACACGACCCTCCACTTCTCCCAGGAGTCCATCGTGTATCCAGCAGCAAACGTTCCGGCAGGACAGGCAGGTTCCCCCGAACCCAGTCCTCTCGTCGAGAAGATTCTGTCAATTGCATTGAGAGACCAGTTGACCAATTCCATGATTTGAGATTTAAGAGAGCAGTGCGGAGAGAGGCTCTTAAAGTTTGAGACATATCAAGTCTTTATAGGAGACTGTGAGGAAGGTCACTTTACAGAGAGGATAAAAACACATTAGAAATGAAGGATGGACTGTTTTATAACAAGTCAAATGAACACATTCACATTTACACTCACATCAACAGAATATTTAACCTTCACAGTCTGCTGCAACAAAAACCATCTGAATGAAGGTTTATTGAGACTGTGTTTCTCTGAATGTGTTGATGATGTTACATTAAAGTTTATTACATGAATGTGAAAAGAAGAAAGAAAATGTTTCATCTCAATGATGAGCTGAGTTTTTGTACAGCTGCTCAACCAACTTCAGTCACTGTGAGTAACTAGCACAATAATAAACAGCAGAATCTTCAGTCTTCAGACTGTTCATCTGCAGATACACCTGCTTTCTGTTGTTGTCTCTGGAGATGGTGAACCGGCCTTGAACTGACTGAGAGTAGTATTTGTTGCTACTGTCATTTTCAATCCATGCAATCCACTCCAGTCCTTTTCCAGCAGCCTGTCTGACCCAAAACAGCATGAATATCACTACTGAACCCTGACTATGTACAGGTCAGTGTGTGGGATTCTCCAGGTCTTTTAACCACTGGTCCAGACTCAGTCAGTGTTTGACCCTCAGTACCTGCAGAAATGGAAACAGCTCATTAGTTCAGTCACATTGTCTTCACATCACTTTGTTTGTCCAACACATTTTCATGTCCTTACCAGCCAAGGTACAAAACATGATGAAGAAAATAACAGGTGTGATCATTGTAAAAGTCACTTGTCTTTGTCCAGTCTGCAGTGTGTATGTTAGACTGAGCTGACCTTTGCTCTGCAACACATATAAACACATCAAAGATATCAGTTTTGCATTGACTCCTCCTCCTCAAAGAGAAACACACCATATTTCACACATCTCTGAAAACTCAACTATGTAGATCATTATTCTACATTTGGATATTTACACCTTGAAGCTTCAACTGGACAAAGACACAACTTCAAATAAATGATGATGATGCTTCCTATTGAGAAATAAGCTGCTAAATCAACTTCAATATTAATGATATATATTTCACAACTTCTCTTCAATATGTTACTGCAGTTTTTAACTTGATTCATATTGTTGTTCTCAGCAGCAACTGGACCAGTTTTAGATTTGGAATATTATGGAGAAATGTCCACTTACAGTTCATGTTTCATTCAACACTGCTGTAAAATATAATTATTATCCATTGGTTATCCAAAAAACAACTTGTTATTGGGTACTATATGAAACAGGAAGTCACAAACCACAACCACAGCTGCTCCTTTACGAGTGTGCATCTGTATTTCATTCTCTATCCTCTCATTCATGATGTCTTGCTGCCACCTGTAGGTCATTGTGAAGTATTTGTTGAGCCTCTGTTCTTCCTTTGTGCTGTGTGAGACTTCTGATATTTGGTAAAATTAGGGAACTGATGTCAACAAGTCAATCCTCTCTGATCTGTGTATATCATCAACACTACAACCTTGAGTCATTTAATCATTCTAAAAGATCAGTCCTAGTTTAGATATCAGATTGCTTTTACAACAAAATAAATAATCTAATCCAAATCATCAGCCAAAGTCATGTTTTAATATGTTTTCATATAGTGGTTCTCTCCAGGTACTCCAGCTTCCTCCTGCCATCTAAACACATGCTCGTATTGGCTGTAGGTGTGAGTGTGAATGGTTGTCTCTCTCTCTGTGTTAGCCCTGTGATAGACTGGAGACCTGTCCAGGGTGTACCCCTCCTCTCACCCATTGACAGCTGGGATAGGCTCCAGTGCCCTGCAACCCACAAGACGTAGACATTTTAAATTATAGCTCCTAGACACAGTGTATGTTTTTTTTTTTTTTTTGGTGACTGCATTTAATTGAGGAATTATGTTTCCAGTTTGTTTCTCCCATTTGTATATATCTTAGGAGCAGTTTGAATTTATATATAAATAAATAAATAAATTCAAATTCAGTTACAGTCCAAGGTCCATTAAAACTTTAAGGTGAAAAATGACTGTGTGAAAACACTGAACCAAACTTGTTGGACTGTGGGAGCAATTTCAGGTTTAGACTACGCTTGTTAAAAAGCCAGAGTTAATGTTGAGGCAGCACAGGTCAGGATGAAAGGTTGGTTTGAAGAGCACATGAAAAGTAGAACATTTTTACCTGGTGACAAGGTTTTAGTATTGCTTCCCTGGGTCTAGCTTGGAAGCTCAATATACTGGTTAGTGATACAAACTATCTCTTGTCCACTCCAGGTCATTGATGCAGATCTCGTCTCTGTCATGTCAATATGTTGAAGCTGTACTGTGAGAGGGAACATGTACAACTAAAGCCTCAAGCAGAGACAGGTGAACTTGATGTGTCCCCCGTAGACACTGTCCAGTGCTGAAGTTACCTCTCCTTGTGTTAGCCTGGCAGCAGAGAGGGGTTCAGAGGAGCTGTCCAGTACTGAAGTTACCTCTACTTGTGTGAGCCTGGTAGTAGAGAGGGGTTCTGAGGAGCTGTCCAGTGCTGAAGTGAGTGACTGCTGCTTGTCTGAGGCCTTGACCCAAGGAAAGTTGTCAAACTCTGAAATTCCAGGTCTCTGGTCCTAGAGCGCCCTCGAGTGTTTTAAAACAAGTGACAGTAAATTTCCAGTCTCACCTTTAAAAAGTCATGACATTGTTCTATTATCTAGATCTTGAGTCAATATTGTTTTGTGTTCATATATTTTTTAAAACTAGAAGAGATTTTTTTCTGGACTGGTTTGTTCTGAATTCAATAGAAGTTGTTAGAGCTCCATGTGGTGGAACAGAAAGACAGACATTATCTTCCTCTGTTTGTATCAAGATCAGTGTTTTAGTTTTCTTCTTGTTGCAGTCAGAACTAGGACTGTAACTCTGTGAGGTCTGTCAGCCAACTTCAGAGGAGGACATTAAGGTTTGACTTCACATGATCATGACGTGTTTAATGGTTTTAGAGTCTTGTGCAGAACAAAATCCTCTGAGGCTTTTTATGTTTGTCACACTCATGTGGGGTTAGTGACGATGGAGCAATAAAAAAAGTTTCATGACACGAGACAAGACGAGAGACATATTCTGATTTCTAGAAGTGTTATCGATGAGTTTTGACTTCTGTAATATCACCACTGGGACTTATAACTTTAACACTGTTTGAAATGATGCAATAAATATATAATGTTTCATGTTATGATTCACTCTGCAGAGACTCTGAACTCTGACTCCACTTAGAGCAGCACTGATGCGTCACATGTTTGATTCATTCTATGCAAACTCAGTGACCTTCCATGTTCCTCAGCTATAAAACCATCAGACTGTCAGTGGAGTTCACAGCACGTCAGTTTCACCAGAAACCATGTTTCCTGTAGCTCTGCTGCTGCTGTTGGCAGCTGGATCCTGTGAGTCTCTCTGGGTTTGTCTCAGTCAGTAGTTCTTCTTTTAAGGTTGATCATTTGATGGAAAACATTTTCTTCTTTTAACAGGTGTGAAGTGTGAACAGTTGACACAGCCAGCCTCTGTGACTGTGCAGCCAGGTCAACGTCTGACCATCACCTGTCAGGTCTCTTATTCTGTTAGTGACTACTACACAGCTTGGATCAGACAACCTGCAGGAAAAGGACTGGAGTGGATTGGAATGAAATATACTGGAGAGTCACACTACAAAGATTCTCTGAAGAACAAGTTCAGTATTGATGTAGAGTCTTTACCTGACAACGACACAGTGACTCTAAATGGACAGAATGTGCAGCCTGAAGACTCTGCTGTGTATTACTGTGCCAGAGGTGGGGTGGGTGAGTGGGCTTATTTTGACGTCTGGGGTGAAGGAACTAAAGTCACGATATCTTCAGGTAAGCCTCATTTAAACATAATGTCTGTTTTTTGATGGTAGAGACATTCAGCTGATATGTTGTTGAAATTTATACTGACAGAGCAGATGGAAGTTAAATGCTGCTGTTTATTAAAAAAAAAAAAAAAGTTTAAATTGAAAGATAAGATAAGATAAGACAGCATGTGTTTGGAAAAAAAAAAAATAAATAATAAAAAAGGATGAACTTAGTCACTACATGTTGAAGTTAAGATACTGCATCTTCAGGTCCTTGTCCCCAGTAGTCTAAATACCAGCATGTCTCACAGTGATAAACCCTCCTACAAAAAACAAACACTGTTTCCTGCAGTAGAGAGAAAGGAGACCTTTAATGTAATCACATAATGGAACACAACTCACTCAGTCGTTCAGTGATGATGGAAGAGAAATTGGCTTCTTGAAGATGAATGTCTTGTTAGATTAAGTTTTTAAAGTCATGTCACACTGAGATCATTTGATCAAATCTAAAGACTGTTTCTGTCTGTACTGTAACAGTAAACACAGCTGAAATCATTAGTGGTGTGAGGGCTCCTCCTCTGGTGGCTTCCTGTTCCAAGTTTTCAGACACTGAGAGGTTTTTGTTCAGGTCTACTGATGGTTTGTGTCACTGTGGTTATCTCTGGCACAGTAATACACAGCAGAGTCTTCAGGCTGCACATTCTGTCCATTTAGAGTCACTGTGTTGCTGGAAGAGTCCAAGTCGATACTGAACTTGTTCTTTAGTGAATCTTTGTAGAATGAAGCTCCAGTATATTTCCGTCCAATCCACTCCAGTCCTTTTCCTGCAGGTTGTCTGATCCAAGCTGTAGCATAGGTGCTTAGAGAATAAGAGACCTGACAGGTGATGGTCAGACGTTGACCTGGCTGCACAGTCACAGAGGCTGGCTGTGTCAACTGTTCACACTTCACACCTGTTAAAAGAAGAAAAGGTTTTGTTCCAATCTATCAAGTGACTCTGCAGAAGAACAACTGTTGACTGAGACAAACCCAGAGAGACTCACAGGATCCAGCTGCCAACAGCAGCAGCAGAGCTACAGGAAACATGTTGAGTCTGATGTTCTGTGAACTCCACAGTCTGATGTGAAGTTTTTATATCTGAGTAGAGACGACGTCACTGAGTTTGCATACAGTCAAACATATGAAGCATCAGTGTTGGTCTGTACATCTGCAGAGTGATGACAAATATTTTTTTTTTTTCTAATAATCCACATATTTCGCTATTAACTTTTAATAATATCAAGATGAATGAATAGGACATTTTAACAGCAAATTCACATTGCAGATTAAGATTAGCAGCCATTAAATATTCAACAA
Organism: Chelon labrosus; assembly: GCF_963514085.1. Taxonomy (NCBI): domain Eukaryota; kingdom Metazoa; phylum Chordata; class Actinopteri; order Mugiliformes; family Mugilidae; genus Chelon; species Chelon labrosus. The sequence continues at coordinate 22,261,353 of NC_140354.1, forward strand.
CCCATGTTTACAGTGTGGGAGTGACACCATCTATTATGTTGTATATAATATAAAGACTATGTATAAAGAAGAGAACAAAGTCTGTATCAAAAGATCTGAATGCTTTCAGACATTATTGTCTCTTGATTTGTATTTATAGACGTTTAATGTCAGTGATCAGCTGCTGCTTTTAACATTCATAATTATAATTAACTACTATTATAAATTATTATCAAGAATACTAGAGTTAGGCATTTATTTTACTAAAATACATAATACAGCTAGTTTTTATTTGATTTGATTTGATTTCCCTGGGGTTGTGTGTTTCCCGTGGAGCTCCATGCCACATCTGTTTATCACGTGGGAAACTCAGTGTCCAGTAGCTTCATCACATTAAACATTTCATGACTTCATCACTTCAAAGTTATAGAATAATATGAATATAAAATGTTGTGTAAAAAATACACAGTAGTGGCAGCAATGACCACAGTCCAGTTGTTTCCTCACAGGCGTGGTATAGTCTTATGGCTTGAAGGACAAACAACCACCTCAGCCTGTCTGCATAATAAAAAATTTAAACTAATCATGAAGGAGGAGTTATTAAAAAAATAAAAAGTTCCCTTCATGTATGAGCTGCAACTTCCCATGAGAAGAATATTGGAGGTTTTTGTACAGCTGCTCAACCAACTTCAGTCACTGTGAGTCTCTAGCACAATAATAATCAGCAGAATCTTCAGTCTTCAGACTGTTCATCTGCAGAAACAGCTGTTCTCTGCTGTTGTCTCTGGAGATGGTGAACCGGCCTTGAACTGACTGAGAGTAGAATTTGCCGCTACTACCACCATCAGTAGCAATCCACTCCAGTCCTTTTCCAGGAGCCTGTCTGACCCAGCCCCACCACCAGCTGCTGAATGACAGTCCAGATGTTGTACAGGTCAGTGTGTGAGACTCTCCAGGTCTTTTAACCACTGGTTCAGACTCTGTTATGGTCCAACCTTCAGCTCCACTCCAAACAAACAGAGCAACCACCAAGAGTGTCAGCTTTCTGTCAGCCATGTTGACAGTGTGATTAGTAGGTTTTCAACTCCCCTTTAAATATGATGTCAACTGGAGCCCTGTGAGAATTTGGTTACAGTCAGCTCCTCCTACATCACTCCATCTATTAAAGTCACATTCAAGGGAATCAACTCACAATTTGACTTTTGGACAAATATTAAATGTCATTGTCCTCTCAGAGACACACAGACACACCAGTCCTATATTCGGTAAAATGAATAACTGATGTCATCAAGTCAATCCTCTCTGATCTGTGTATATCATCAACACTACAACCATGAGGATTTTATTAATTACAAAATGTCAGTCTTGGTTTAGATATCAGGTACACTAGTCATTATTCTGAGCATTGATTAACTTCTTTTTTGTCGTCTCACAAAGTCACACAAATGATTTAAAATTATTATTAAGACTTCTGTTACTGTTAGTGATTTAAAAAGATAAAAATAAATGCACATCTAAAATGATGAAAATATGTATTACTTTAATATTAATATATTAATTCATACAATTAATATAGATGGAGACTGGTCCAGTTTGATTTAGAGCAGAAATTATGTTCTTACCGTGACCACTAACTATAAAGAGCAAACTTCAGGAAAGTAGATTTTCCATAGTTTAACACTTTATGATCAGAGTGTTTGTCAAATTTAATAAAAGTCTCCAAACTGCTCTGTCTCAAATGACATGAGAGTTCCAGATGATGTGTTTATAAAGGAGCAAAACTTTGCATAGAGCTCCCTCTACAGGTTTAAAAAGGAACATTCAGCAGTTCAAAGCTCTGTTCCACATCACTGCCTGGAAGCTTATTGTGGAGCAGATGAGACCATGCAATAATATAAAGCATCTGTCCTCAGATGTACTCAATACTCTGCTGAGAATCAGTGTGGAGTTTGATGGTTTAATGGGACAGCTACAGGAACCAGGAGGACAAAGACAAAACTCTTGGTGGGGAACAGAAGGCTGAGATAGTTGACTGGAAGGCAGATGGAGCAGATGAGTCAGAGACAGGTAGGGTCGGTACCAGGAAGTCTCACATGGCAAAGAACAAGCTGACAGAGGAGTGAGTGTGGAACTGAAGAATATATGCTGGCCTGATTAGAGAATGAGAAGCAGCTGTGTGCACAGGTGAGCTGAGTTGACTGATGAGGTGGGAGTGGCTGGCAGGCTGAGTGATGCAGAGGGGGGGTCAATGGAAAAGTACGTCGAGGGAGATGGGTGACTGGGCTGTGACAAATAATGTCTAAATATATAGAGTCAAGCCAAACATCTGGACTGTTATCTGTGTTGTTCTGACAAACCAGTCATCTACTCTGAGCCTTGTGTGATCTCTTTAGTGCATGAACTGACACTGAACTGACTCACAGCTGACCAATAAACATTTAGCAGCCAAGTGTCCATTTAACAGAAAAACTAAAGGCTCTGCAGGGATGGCAGGAAAATAAGAAGACAGGAGAAATAACAGGACAAAAGTTCCACACAACACAGGAAGAATAACAGACGACACGACAGAGAACAAAGGGAAAGGCAGGGCTATATATACACACAAGTGGGCAGAGGGGTGACGAGACACAGGTGAAACTAATGAGGACGGAGCACACCAGGAGAAACCAATGAAACAATCAAGGAGAGGAAAACACAGGGAGGAACACTAAACAGGAAACCAAGGAAGAACTTTACAAAATAAAACAGGAAACTCAATACTGGTTCACAGGAAAACTTAACACAGAACCATGACACATTTAAAGATTATTTTATTTGCACAATTGTCTCATTTCTCTTTACTATTGATCTATTCCATCTGTTTTACGTATGGTCATAGTTAGAAATATTTATTAATCTATTTGTTCTAAATCTCTCTGAAGTGTTCTCTGTAATGTTATATTCAAACTACAGCAAATTCAAAAATAATATAATCAGTAAAACATATCTTTACAATAATATTATTTCTACAAACATATAGGTGATCATTACTTATCAATCATTATTGGCTGGTTTATTTTAAAATGTCTGTGGTTACTGTTTATTGCCCTATTTTAACTATTCAAACTAAGGAGTCTTATCATGGATCATTATGTTATGGAGAATGACTGGAGGTTTTTGTACAGCTGCTCAACCAACTTCAGTCACTGTGAGTCTCTAGCACAATAATAAACAGCAGAATCTTCAGTCTTCAGACTGTTCATCTGCAGATACACCTGTTCTCTGTTGTTGTCTCTGGAGATGGTGAACCGGCCTTGAACTGACTGAGAGTAGGATTTGGTGCTACCACTAGGATAAATGCAACTGATCCACTCCAGTCCTTTCCCAGGAGCCTGTCTGACCCAAGCCATGTCGTAGCTGCTGAATGTGAATCCAGATGTTGTACAGGTCAGTGTGTGGGATTCTCCAGGTCTTTTAACCACTGGTTCAGATTGTGTCAGAGTCTGACCATCAACACCTGTCAAGAGAATAAAAAGCATCAAGTGAAATAAGCTGCTGACTCCAATCAAAGCTATGTAAAATGAAGATGAGTGAAAGCGTTGACCTGCCCAGCAGATAGTTAAAAGCAGCAGTCCTGTCCTACAGTCCATCATGTTAAACTGTGTGTCCACTGTTCTCTGTCATCCTCTCTGCAGTCAGATAAGTAGAGGTCGAAGACATCTTTGTTTTGCATTGACTCCTCCTCTCAGGAAGGATGCAGCTTTATTGCAGATATTTGATAAAACTGTGGAGCTGATGTCATCAAGTCAGTCCTCTCTGATCTGTGTATATCATCAACACTACAACCATGAGTATTTTAATCATTCTAAAATGTCAGTGCTTTTGTCATTGAAAGAGTTCTGTTACTGTTAGTGATGTAAGAAGATCAAACATAAATGTAAATCTAAAATGATGGTGTTCCCCTCTGTTGGTCCAGAGCAGGAAAGACTGTTTAAATCTTGTGTTCTCTCCCTCAGATGAAGCTGATCTGGAGAAATCTGAAGGATCCAATAAATAGAGGGAGGAACCTTGGCACTCTGTCTCACATCGTATTCTCCTGGTCAGTGCAGCAGGTGTCAGTGTTTATGTAGCTTCTGTTTTACTTCTTTATTGTGTTGGAAGGGTTCAGTAGTCTCTCTTTCTCTGTATTATTTCTGATCAGGGTTCAGTTTGGTATGTTTAGGGTTAGGGGGAAAACACCAGGTCCCACGGTCCTTTGTGGCTTCTTCTTTGTTTAGTTTATTTGACCGACCCATCTTGTTTCTTAAATGTTTAAGTTGTTTAATCTTCGTACATTTAATGTTTAAAGCAGTTTCTGCTTGTGTTCAATCGCTTTATTGTGAGCCAGTCAAGGTGATCGTGACAGGGAATAATTATTATTGTAATATTAACAAATTGATTAATTAATACAAATATCTGATATCAAATACTATAAAATGTGTATTACTTATGCATTTAATGTAAAACATATAGAAATCTATTGTGGATATATGTTTAGAGAAAACCCAGCTGTCTCTGAGTCACATTGCTGTTTGTTGTCTGTGGAGGTTTTTGTACAGCTGCTCCACTGTCTTCAGTCACTGTGTCTCTTCGAGCACAGAAGTAAACAGCAGAATCTTCTACTGTCAGTCTCTGGACCTGGAGGTACTGAGTGCTGCTGGACACATCTTCAGTCATAATGAAACGACTTTGGAAAGAACTGCCATAGATAGCAGAGTTTGAACCTGTGTTCATCCTCCCAATCCACTCCAGAGCTTTTCCTTTTTTCTGTCGTATCCAGTGAATATTTTTGCTTGTCATGCTGTAACCAGATATGACACATGACATCTTCACTGTCTCTCCAGGTCTCTTCACCTCAGAGGGAGACTGGTCCAGTTTGATCTCACTCCAAACTCCTGGAAGCAAAGAACTTGTGATCATCATCCGTCACACTGTGATATTAACAGAAAAAGTCTTCAGTGTTTTAGAGCAGAAATGATTTTCTTACCGTGAACACTAACTATAAAGAACAAAGTCCAGGAAAGTAGATTTTCCATAGTTTAACACTTTATGATCAGAGTGTTTGTCAGATTTAATAAAAGTTTCCAAACTGCTCTGTCACAAATGACATGAGAGTTCCAGATGATGTGTTTATAAAGGAGCAACACTTTGCATAGAGCTCCCTCTACAGGTTTAAAAAGGACCATTCAGCTCCATGTTGCCTGTTCAGACTTCATAGCAGAGACGTGTATGTGGACAGATGAACCATGATGGCAACATTTAATATCAGAGGAAATGACTAGAAAATAAGCTGCAAGTTTATTTTAATATCACTAAGATAATTCATTCACTATCAATAAATGTAGTTATGTTTAACCCTCCTATTCTGTTTGGGGTCAATTTGACTCCATTCAATGTTTAACATCTCTAAATATATGATCAATATTTCTTTATTTATTCATATAATGACATGTCCTAATTTAACAGAGAAAAGTTTTATAATGTTTAATCAGTATAATCTTCAACTGTAACCTAACATGCTGTGGCTGGAAGAAAATATGGTTCTTGTGAAGATATTGATAGTTCACTCAACATAGGGGTGAAGCAACATATAAAAGCTTGCACAGCAGCCTTCTAAACCTTCTGGATTTCTCTTGGTGCTCTGTGTGCTCTATCTTTCTGCTCTCTCTCAATGTGAGAATGTGTCTGAGACAGAGGACGTAGTTGAGGAGGACCCTGATTATGAGACATCCTCCTCTGATGAGAATGAGACCCTCAGTGTTGATCCTCCTGTTGTCTCTCAACCACCAGTAAACACACTACCTTCCAAAGATGGAAAGATATTATGGTCCAGCTCCCTACTTGAACAACAGGCTAGACTTAGTGCTGCTAACGTCATCAAAATGGTTCCAGGCCCCAGCAGATATACTGTCAGCCATGTCCAAGACATCAGATCAGCATTGGAGCTCTTTATAATACCATCAATGAGAAATGATATACTTGAGATGACATGTTTATCATATGTCATATTATCACAACATAATATATGTTATGATTCTAGATAACAGAAATCGTTTTTAATACCCAATGCTATAGATATAAAAAAAATAATAATAAATGATATAAAGCCACTTAAACATATGTGTTTCCAATTCAAGGTCAGCCAGTGAGATTTTATTTTAATTCTAATCATTTTCTGGAGGTTTAAATTGCTGGAGTCAGATTGACCTCAAGCATAAAAGGTGTTAATAAATTTGAAGGTAACAGGAGGATTAAATGATTATTCATAAGGTCTAAAAATATATGTATATTAAAAAAGGAATTAAAATGTGGCATTTCTATGTATGTGAGGATCCCTGATGAGGACTGGAGGTTTTTGTACAGCTGCTCAACCAACTTCAGTCACTGTGACTCTCTTGCACAATAATAAACAGCAGAATCTTCAGTCTTCAGACTGTTCATCTGCAGATACACCTGTTCTCTGCTGTTGTCTCTGGAGATGGTGAACCGGCCTTGAACTGACTGAGAGTAATATTTGTTGGTACCACTAGGTTTGCTGAGAGATGCAATCCACTCCAGTCCTTTTCCAGGAGCCTGTCTGACCCAGTCCATAGCGTAGTCTCTGAATGTGAATCCAGAGCCTGTACAGGTCAGTCTGTGGGATTCTCCAGGTCTTTTAACCACTGGTTCAGACTCTGTTATGGTCCAACCTTCAGCTCCACTCCAAACAAACAGAGCAACCACCAAGAGTGTCAGCTTTCTGTCAGCCATGTTGACAGTGTGATTAGTAGGTTTTCAACTCCCCTTTAAATATGATGTCAACTGGAGCCCTGTGAGAATTTGGTTACAGTCAGCTCCTCCTACATCACTCCATCTATTAAAGTCACATTCAAGGTTCTTTATTTTATTTTTTTTTCTTAATTGTCTCATTTCTCTTTACTATTGATCTATTCCATCTATTTTACCTATGGTCATATTTTGAGGCTCTCTGGCAGAGGACAATTTTAAAAAGAATATATAAAATAATTCAGCTTAGATTGTAATTGTAGGATTTGTTGATTACCATCTTTCTCACTTGGTGACAGCTTCCAAGAAGAAACGGCCCGGTGAGCTGAATGACTTCCAACTGGTGGCACTCACATCACATCTGATGAAGACGCTGGAGCGGCTCTTCCTCAAGCTCCTCAGACCTCAGGTGAAGCATGCTGAGGACCCTCTACACTGTAGAGGATGCCATCCTATACCTTCTACACAGAGCCCACTCGCATCTGGACAAGGGAAAAGGCACTTTCAGGATTACCTTCCTGGACTTTTCGAGTGCCTTCAACACAATCCAGTCCCTTGTACTCCAGGAAAAACTCTCCAGAATGTGAGTGGACCCCTGCCTGGTTGCTTGGACTTCCAGCTACCTCACTGATAGACCACAGTACGTCAGGCTGAAGGACATCACGTCTGACACTGTGGTCAGCAGCACTGGAGCTCCACAGGGGACTGTACTTTCGCCTATCCTCTTCACCCTCTACACCGCGGACTTCTGCTACAACGTGGACACATGTCACATTCAGAAGTTCGCAGATGACACGGCCATCATGGGGTGCATCAGCAACGATGAAGAGGAGGAGTACAGGAGCCTGGTGAGGTATTTTGTTGTCTGGAGCCACACGAACAACTTACAGCTCAACACCTCAAAGACTAAGGAACTGGTCATTGACTTTGGGAGGGACAGACCCAACCCTAGACCAGTTGTGATAGGAGCGGAGGTGGAGGTCATGCAGACCTATAAATATCTTGGGCTGTGGCGAGACAGCAAGCTGGACTGGACGAGCAACACGGGGCAGCTGTACAAGAAGGCCCAGAGCAGGATGTACTTCCTGAGGAGGTTAAGACCCTTCAACATCTGTAAGAAGCTCCTGGGGATCTTCTACCAGTCTGTGGTCACCAGCGTTCTGTCCTACGCTGTGGTGTGCTGGGGTGGAAGCACCTCAAAGGCAGACCTCTCCAGGTTGGAGAAGCTGATGAGGCGGGCTGGCTCGGTGGTTGGCACGAGGCTGGACCCTCTGGTTACTGTAGCAGAGAGAAGGACGCTTAAAAAACTAACGGGTATCCTGGACAATGCCAGCCATCCTCTGCACACGACCTTCAGTAGCCAGAGAAGCACCTTCAGTGAGAGGCTGCTCCTCCGAAGGTGCAGGACAAATACACTGAGGAACTCCTTTGTCTCCCGTGCCATCAAACTGTTTAACCACCACTCACTTGGGGGGAGGAGGACAAAAAAGAAAGGGACTGAATGACTTTTTCAACTAACCTGCAACAACATGAGTGCAATAGTAAAGTGCAATAACAATATGCAGCTGGTATTTTTTTATATCTGGTATTCTTCTATTTATGCAACAACCATGTATGTACAGTACAGTCACAATATGTATTATTATTATTATTATTATTATTATTATTATTATTTTCTGGGTGTTTGGTATTTGGGTTTATAATTCGTGTACATGTATGTCCAAGAGTGCTGTATGCGATGGAGATGTCAATTTCCCTGCGGGAACCTCCCAAAGGGATCAATAACGTTATCTATCTATCTAGCTTATACCTGAGACATTATCCAGGTTGTTTCTCCCAAATTTTAAGAACTTATTATCTCAGAACAGTTAGAGGGAAAATCCATGACTTGGACCCAAGGATGACAGAAAGAGACTTTGTTATTTTAAAATGTCTGTGGTTACTCTTTATTGCCCTATTTTAACAAACAAAGGAGCTTTATCATGGTAACTTTATGACATGGAGGAGGACTGGAGGTTTTTGTACAGCTGCTCAACCAACTTCAGTCACTGTGTCATTCGAGCACAATAATAAACAGCAGAATCTTCAGTCTTCAGACTGTTCATCTGCAGATACACCTGCTCTCTGTTGTTATCTCTGGAGATGGTGAACCGGCCTTGAACTGACTGAGAGTAGAAATTGCTACCACCAGCATAGATGAAACTGATCCACTCCAGTCCTTTTCCAGCAGTCTGTCTTATCCATGCAGCAGTAATATCGCCACCAAACCCTGAATATGTACAAGTCAGTGTGTGGGATTCTCCAGGTCTTTTAACCACTGGTCCAGACTCAGTCAGTGTTTGACCCTCAGTACCTGCAGAAATGGAAACAGCTCATTAGTTCAGTCACATTGTCTTCACATCACTTTGTTTGTCCAACACATTTTCATGTCCTTACCAGCCAAGGTACAAAACATGATGAAGAAAATAACAGGTGTGATCATTGTAAAAGTCACTTGTCTTTGTCCAGTCTGCAGTGTGTATGTTAGACTGAGCTGACCTTTGCTCTGCAACACATATAAACACATCAAAGATATCAGTTTTGCATTGACTCCTCCTCAAAGAGAAACACACCATATTTCACACATCTCTGAAAACTCAACTATGTAGATCATTATTCTACATTTGGATATTTACACCTTGAAGCTTCAACTGGACAAAGACACAACTCCAAATAAATGATGATGATGCTTCCTATTGACTCCATAAATAAACAACTTCATGGAGAAATAAGCTGCTAAATCAACTTCAATATTAATGATATATATTTCACAACTTCTCTTCAATATGTTACTGCAGTTTTTAACTTGATTCATATTGTTGTTCTCGGCAGCAACTGGACCAGTTTTAGATTTGGAATATTATGGATAAATGTCCACTTACAGTTCATGTGTCATTCAACACTGCTGTAAAATATCATTAGTATCCATTGGTTATCCAAAAAACAACTTGTTATTGGCAACTATATGAAACAGGAAGTCACAAACCACAACCACAGCTGCTCCTTTCCTAGTGTGCATCTGTATTTCATTCTCTATCCTCTCATTCATGATGTCTTGCTGCCACCTGTAGGTCATTGTGAAGTATTTGTTGAGCCTCTGTTCTTCCTTTGTGTATTTGACCCAGTAACAACTGATGTCATCAAGTCAATCCTCTCGGATCTGTGTATATCATCAACACTACAACCATGAGTCATTTAATCATTCTAAAATATCAGTCCAAGTTTAGACATCAGGTTGTTTTTATAACAAAATAAATAATCTACAGTTTTATTCTGATCACTGAGCAACATTTCATTTAAATGTATTTTCTGTAATCTCACAAAGTCACATCAATGTTTTAAATTTGTTCACGACTGTCAACGTCACACATTCCTAATCAGCCAAAATCATGTTTTAATATAATTCTGATCGATCTGATTTCATATCTTATATGGTTTGTACTTAAATGATGATTAAGTATCAAACATTGAGACAGAAAACCCAGCTGTCTCTGAGTCACATTGCTGTTTGTTGTCTGTGGAGGTTTTTGTACAGCTGCTCAACCAACTTCAGTCACTGTGAGTCTCTAGCACAATAATAAACAGCAGAATCTTCAGTCTTCAGACTGTTCATCTGCAGCAACAGCTGTTCTCTGCTGTTGTCTCTGGAGATGGTGAACCGGCCTTGAACTGACTGAGAGAAGTATTTCCCACTGCTGTCAGTAGTGATAGTAGCAACCCACTCCAGTCCTTTTCCAGGAGCCTGTCTGATCCAGCCCATCCAGTTGCTGCTGAAGTCCAGTCCAGATGTTGTACAGGTCAGTCTGTGAGACTCTCCAGGTCTTTTAACCACTGGTTCAGACTCTGTTATGGTCCAACCTTCAGCTCCACTCCAAACAAACAGAGCAACCACCAAGAGTGTCAGCTTTCTGTCAGCCATGTTGACAGTGTGATTAGTAGGTTTTCAACTCCCCTTTAAATATGATGTCAACTGGAGCCCTGTGAGAATTTGGTTACAGTCAGCTCCTCCTACATCACTCCATCTATTAAAGTCACATTCAAGGTTCTTTTCAGTGAGATGGATAAAAGCTTAATTTTGCTTTTCTATTCATTTAAGTGTTACGACCGGCTCGTTGGCCGCAACAAAACAGGAGTTGTACACTCAAGTAAAGTATAATAAAGCAACATTTATTAAAGTAAATCTCAAATCAGATGGGATGTGGAAATCAGAATCAGGGGTGTAGGTGAATGTATGGGTGTGTTGGTCAATGTGTGGTCCATGTTGTTAGTGCGAAATAAGATAACTCAAACAAAACATTAGCAGGCTGGTTTGGTGCCACCGGGAGAGATCAGAGCAGGCAGAGTGAGAGAGAGAGAGAGCTGGCATCTTAGTAGGCGGGGTTATATAGGCCTAACAGGAAATGCTGGCCAGGTGCTCCATGTCAGCCTAATGCACTGTTTCCAACCTGCAACAAATAAACACACCAACAGTACACTGTACACCGACACATCGAACTCAGGCCTGGGGCCGTCGCATTATGTATCTCACTTATATCCACATTTTAAATGATAGCTCCCTGACACAGTACAATTGTATACATTTTATTTTCAATATATTAAATAACAGAAAATATCATTTCACTTCAAGATTATTTGATTTCCACGTTTTTTCTCTTGGTGACTGCTTTTAATTGAGGAAAATATGTTTCCAGGTTGTTTCTCTCATTTTTATATATCTCATGAACAGTCTGAGTGAAATTCGTTCACTTGGACCCAGAATGAACTGAATAAAACTTTGAGGGTAAAAGGTCAAGGTTGACCAAAGAGAGACTAAAAACAATTGGAATCTCATTTTATTCTGTTTGTCCTCATTCTCTGAAATACTAGGTGTAATCTGAAATCCAAATTACTGTAAACTAAAAAAAGGTAGATTACATATTTAAATGTCATTTCAGAAAAAAACTAAATATTAAATTACACAGATGATGATTTTTCATGATTTCAAATCTCTCTCAACTTATGACAAGAAATAATGGAAAAAGTGAGAGATGTGTTTTCAGTGGTATGATTTTTTCATTTAATATTTATCTAATAATATTAGTATTAGTGACTGGATTGTGTAAAATGCTTGTATTAAGTTTTTTGTATCCTGTTTCAACTACTCAAACAAAGGAGCTTTATCATGGATCATTATGTTATGGAGAAGAACTGGAGGTTTTTGTACAGCTGCTCAACCAACTTCAGCCACTGTGAGTCTCTAGCACAATAATAAACAGCAGAATCTTCAGTCTTCAGACTGTTCATCTGCAGAAACACCTGATTTCTGCTGTTGTCTCTGGAGATGATGAACCGGCCTTGAACTGACTGAGAGTAGTATTTGCCGCTACTATCAGAAAAAATGAAACTGATCCACTCCAGTCCTTTTCCAGCAGCCTGTCTGATCCAAGCTGTAGCATAATGACTACTGAACCCTGAATATGTACAGGTCAGTGTGTGGGATTCTCCAGGTCTTTTAACCACTGGTCCAGACTCAGTCAGTGTTTGACCCTCAGTACCTGCAGAAATGGAAACAGCTCATTAGTTCAGTCACATTGTCTTCACATCACTTTGTTTGTCCAACACATTTTCATGTCCTTACCAGCCAAGGTACAAAACATGATGAAGAAAATAACAGGTGTGATCATTGTAAAAGTCACTTGTCTTTGTCCAGTCTGCAGTGTGTATGTTAGACTGAGCTGACCTTTGCTCTGCAACACATATAAACACATCAAAGATATCAGTTTTGCATTGACTCCTCCTCCTCAAAGAGAAACACACCATATTTCACACATCTCTGAGAACTCAACTATGTAGATCATTATTCTACATTTGGATATTTACACCTTGAAGCTTCAACTGGACAAAGACACAACTCCAAATAAATGATGATGATGCTTCCTATTGACTCCATAAATAAACAACTTCATGGAGAAATAAGCTGCTAAATCAACTTCAATATTAATGATATATATTTCACAACTTCTCGTCAATATGTTACTGCAGTTTTAACTTGATTCATATTGTTGTTCTCAGCAGCAACTGGAGCAGTTTTAGATTTGGAATATTATGGAGAAATGTCCACTTACAGTTCATGTGTCATTCAACACTGCTGTAAAATATCATTATTATCCATTGGTTATCCAAAAAACAACTTGTTATTGGCAACTATATGAAACAGGAAGTCACAAACCACAACCACAGCTGCTCCTTTCCCAGTGTGCATCTGTATTTCATTCTCTATCCTCTCATTCATGATGTCTTGCTGCCACCTGTAGGTCATTGTGAAGTATTTGTTGAGCCTCTGTTCTTCCTTTGTGTATTTGACCCAGTAACAACTGATGTCATCAAGTCAATCCTCTCTGATCTGTGTATATCATCAACACTACAACCATGAGTCACTGAATCATTCTAAAATATCAGTCCTAGTTTAGACATCAGGTTCTTTTTACAACAAAATAAATAATCTACAGTTTTATTCTAATCACTGAGCAACATTTCTTTTAAATGTATTTTCTGATCTCACAAAGGCACATCAATGTTTTAAATTTGTTCATGACTGTCAACGTCTCACATTCCTAATCAGCCAAAATCATGTTTTAATATAATTCTGATCGACCTGATTTCATATCTTATATGGTTTGTACTTAAATGATGAAATGATGATTAGGTATCAAACACTGAGACAGAAAACCCAGCTGTCTCTGAGTCACATTGCTGTTTGTTGTCTGTGGAGGTTTTTGTACAGCTGCTCAACCAACTTCAGTCACTGTGTAGGTCTCTAGCACAATAATAAACAGCAGAATCTTCAGTCTTCAGACTGTTCATCTGCAGAAACAGCTGTTCTCTGTTGTTGTCTCTGGAAATGGTGAACCGGCCTTGAACTGACTGAGAGTAGTAATTGCTGCTACTACCACGATCAATGGCAACCCACTCCAGTCCTTTTCCAGGAGCCTGTCTGACCCAAACCATGTTGTAGCTGCTGAAGTCCAGTCCAGATGTTGTACAGGTCAGTCTGTGAGACTCTCCAGGTCTTTTAACCACTGGTTCAGACTCTGTTATGGTCCAACCTTCAGCTCCACTCCAAACAAACAGAGCAACCACCAAGAGTGTCAGCTTTCTGTCAGCCATGTTGACAGTGTGATTAGTAGGTTTTCAACTCCCCTTTAAATATGATGTCAACTGGAGCCCTGTGAGAATTTGGTTACAGTCAGCTCCTCCTACATCACTCCATCTATTAAAGTCACATTCAAGGGAATCAACTCACAATTTGACTTTTGGACAAATATTAAATGTCATTGTCCTCTCAGAGACACACAGACACACCAGTCCTATATTTGGTAAAATGAATAACTGATGTCATCAAGTCAATCCTCTCTGATCTGAGTATATCATCAACACTACAACCATGAGGATTTTATTAATTACAAAATGTCAGTCTTGGTTTAGATATCAGGTACACTAGTCATTATTCTGAACATTGACTAACTTTTTTTTGTCGTCTCACAAAGTCACACCAATGATTTAAAATTATTATTGATTGTGGACATCTCACATTTTTGTGTTCATAAAGGAGCAAAACTGTGCATAGAGCTCCCTCTACAGGTTTAAAAAGGAACATTCAGCAGTTCAAAGCTCTGTTCCACATCACTGCCTGGAAGCTTATTGTGGAGCAGATGAGAGCATGCAATAATATAAAGCATCTGTCCTCAGCCCTACTCATAATACTCTGCTGAGAATCAGTGTGGAGTTTGATGGTTTAATGGGACAGCTACAGGAACCAGGAGGACAAAGACAAAACTCTTGGTGGGGAACAGAAGGCTGAGATAGTTGACTGGAAGGCAGATGGAGCAGATGAGTCAGAGACAGGTAGGGTCGGTACCAGGAAGTCTCACATGGCAAAGAACAAGCTGACAGAGGAGTAAGTGTGGAACTGAAGAATATATGCTGGCCTGATTAGAGAATGAGAAGCAGCTGTGTGCACAGGTGAGCTGAGTTGACTGATGAGGTGGGAGTGGCTGGCAGGCTGAGTGATGCAGAGGGGGGGTCAATGGAAAAGTACGTCGAGGGAGATGGGTGACTGGGCTGTGACAAATAATGTTCCCTCTTGTGTCACTGTGTCTCTGGAGCACCATAATAAACATATTGAATCTTGATCTGCAGATTCACCTGCTGTTGTCTGGAGATGGTGAACCAGCCTTTGATGACTGATGATCTATCACCACTATAATGGGCAGTAACAAAGCTCATCATCAGCTGATTGCTGTCTTCACTGTTTGTGTTGAACTTCATATTTTAGGTCTTCTACTGCCCCCTGGAGGTTCTAGTGGAAATAAATACTTGGATGTTTTTGTACAGCCTCTCTGTTCACTTTAACCACTGTGGGTATCTGGCACAGTAATACACAGCAGAGTCTTCAGGCTGCACATTCTGTCCATTTAGAGTCACTGTGTTGCTGGAAGAGTCTAAGTCGATACTGAACTTGTTCTTTAGAGAGTCTTTGCAGGTTGATGTGCATCCAACACATCCATATCCAATCCACTCCAGTCCTTTTCCTGCGGGTTGTCTGATCCAATTTGTACCATAGCTGCTAAGAGAATAAGAGACCTGACAGGTGATGGTCAGACGTTGACCTGGCTGCACAGTCACAGAGGCTGGCTGTGTCAACTGTTCACACTTCACACCTGTTAAAAGAAGAAAATGTTGTCCATCAAATGATCAACTTTAAACGATGAACTACTGACTGAGACAAACCCAGAGAGACTCACAGGATCCAGCTGCCAACAGCAGCAGCAGAGCTACAGGAAACATGGTTTCTGGTGAAACTGACGTGCTGTGAACTCCACTGACAGTCTGATGGTTTTATAGCTGAGGAACATGGAAGGTCACTGAGTTTGCATAGAATGAATCAAACATGTGAAGCATCAGTGCTGCTCTAAGTGGAGCCAACAGAAAAGTGAATGAGTGACTACACACCTGGAAATCACCTCTGATGATGTTAATAATATTTATTTCTTTACAACAACAATCAGAATCATTTTAATTCTTCTTAATTGTAATATTAGATGAATAATGACTAATGGAAAACACTCATTGCAATAACAATGATGATGAAGTTCATGTGTTGAAACTAAAGTAGAAACCAGTGAGTATGTTACTTTCTATAAACCATGTTTCCAGTGTGTTTAGTATATTTTCAGATCAATGATTCTCCTTTAAATATGATGTGAACTGTTTCCTGAAGAGAATTCATTGACTGTAAGCTCCTCCTACATCACATTCATGACCAACTGTAAACTCATCAACACAGTGTGTTTGTAGCTGAAGCATTTATTTAGTCATTGATTTCCTTCCTGACATTATTTGATGCAAACATAAGCTCTGACATCATGGAGTAGAGAAACTAAAAGTCTGCTGTTTGCAGGTTTCCATGAAAGACTCTGGATGGTTTCACTTGTTGCAGATGTTTGAAGACAAAGACACACAGAGATCTTTGGAAAGTGCAGAGAAAAACAGCTGCTCAGGAACTGAACCTATGTCTGACAACATGCAGAAAACTACCACCTCAAGCTGATGAGATAAAGTTCATGCATTTAGGAGTTATTTAATGTTTGGAATGATGAACATATTTACACTGATTATTATAGCACTGAGTAGGAAATGTGTTTTGTGTTTCCTTTGAGAAATCAGTCTCCTACAAGCTCACTGTTACAATAAAGGAGAGAACTGAATGTTCCTGTTAGTGGAGGTTAAATGAGGAAGTAGTTTTTGTATGACTCTCCTCTTACTGTCTCTCACTGTGAGTGTCTGGCACAGTAATAAACTGCTGTGTCCTCAGTCTTCAGACTGTTCATCTGGAGATAGACTTTACTGCTGGAGTCATCTCTGGAGATGGTGAATCTACCCTGAACTGACTGAGAGTAATATTTATGAGAACTGCCTGTGTGCACAAAAGCGATCCATTCCAGTCCTTCTCCAGGAGCCTGTCTGACCCAGTTCATAGGGTAGCTGCTGAATGTGAATCCAGATGTTGTACAGGTCAGTTTGTGGGATTCTCCAGGTCTTTTAACCACTGGTTCAGATTGTGTCAGAGTCTGACCATCAACACCTGTCAAGAGAATAAAAAGCGAAGTGAAATAAGCTGCTGACTCCAATCAAAGCTATGTAAAATGAAGATGAGTGAAAGTGTTGACCTGCCCAGCAGATAGTTAAAAGCAGCAGTCCTGTCCTACAGTCCATCATGTTAAACTGTGTGTCCACTGTTCTCTGTCATCCTCTCTGCAGTCAGATAAGTAGAGGTGGAAGACATCTTTGTTTTGCATTGACTCCTCCTCTCAGGAAGGATGCAGCTGGATGTGATCAGTTATGTGCTGACGACAGGAGGGATATTTTACATATGTACGTATATAGTTATTTACATGTTGGTGATGATTAGACCAGATGACAACAGAAATTTAATCTGAATAAATAAACCATTATCACTTGCTTTTAAGGCCTTTCTACAGACTCAATCAAACGATATAATAAACAAATAATTATAAGAGAACAAATATCAAACTTAATCCTTGTCCTTCACTGTCCTCTAGTGTCTCAATAAATTCGACTGTCTATTTCTATTCTTTCAAACATATCATGGTATTTTACAGCATATTTTTTTGGCCTCATGTGTTAAAGCAGCTCAAGATTAAACATTGCTATTCCAGAGTAAATCACCCAGAGAGCCAGGGTGCTCTTGAACGCTTTCACCAGACATTACAGACATCATGTTACGCACATACTGTCCGGAGTTTGAAAAAGACTGGGATGAAGGAGTTCATTTACAGATGTTTACCATAAGGGAGGTGGTACAGGAATCTCTGGGGTTAAGTCCATCTGAGTTGGTATTTGTCCATACAGTCCAAGGTCCATTAAAACTTTAAGGTGTAAAATGACTGTGTGAAAACACTGAACCAAACTTGTTGGACTGTTGGAGCAATTTCAGGTTTAGACTACGCTTGTTAAAAAGCCAGAGTTAATGTTGAGGCAGCACAGGTCAGGATGAAAGGTTGGTTTGAAGAGCACATGAAAAGTAGAACATTTTTACCTGGTGACAAGGTTTTAGTATTGCTTCCCTGGGTCTAGCTTGGAAGCTCAATATACTGGTTAGTGATACAAACTATCTCTTGTCCACTCCAGGTCATTGATGCAGATCTCGTCTCTGTCATGTCAATATGTTGAAGCTGTACTGTGAGAGGGAACATGTACAACTAAAGCCTCAAGCAGAGACAGGTGAAGTTGATGTGTCGCCCGTAGACACTGTCCAGTGCTGAAGTTACCTCTCCTTGTGTGAGCCTGGCAGTAGAGAGGGGTTCAGAGGAGCTGTCCAGTGCTGTAGTCAGTGACTGCTGCTTGTCAGAGGCCTTGACCCAAGGAAAGTTGTCAAACTCTGAAATTCCTGGTCTCTGGTCCTAGAGCGCCCTCTAGTGTTTTAAAACAAGTGACAGTAAATTTCCAGTCTCACCTTTAAAAAGTCATGACATTGTTCTGCTATTAATTTAGATGTTGAGTCAATATTGTTTCATATTATCATATCTATCTATAAATCAAGAAGCGTCTGTGTGTCTGTGTGTCTGTTTGTCTGTGGCACGCATATCTCGCGAACCGTTGGCCCGATGGATTTGAAACTGGCCAGGTGTCTCGCTACGGGCACGAAGATGTGCACTGCTAAGTTTGACGTTGTTTGGATAAGAAATGTAAAATATATCGATAAAATAGGTTTTCTCCGCTCTAATATTTCCACTAATCCTCATACACAGCACCTGTAGGCTCCCACTATAGGAATACATACTTCCGACGGGCACTGCACTAGTATACATATTTTAAACTGGTAGAGATTTTTGTCTGGACTGGTTTGTTTTGAATTCTAAAGAGGTGGTTAGGGTTCCATGCACTGCCCCCTTAGAACCATTCAGTCTCCATGATTTGATGCTGAGAAAGACCCTCTTTACTCAGAGTAACAATCTGACTCTGTTAGGGATTGATGTTTTTACCCCACAGAATGAGAGCAGCCTTCTGAAGAAGCAAAGTTCCCTAAGATGATGACCATGAAACAGCAGAATTCAGAGCTCTGAGAGTTTTTAATACAAAAAAAAAAAAAAGGTTCAGGGAAAAGACAAACTGGAAGCAGTGACACTGGATGTTAACAACCTTACACGTTCCTATGCCCATACAAACAAACAAACAAAAAATGCCTTAACACCTGATCTTAAATACCATTTGGACTAAACCATCTTTAAGATGCAAAGTTTGAAATAAAAACAACCTAACCAAGAAACTACAAATTTAAACAAAGAGGTTTTTAAATTAAACCCTTTTAAATACAATAACTTCAAAACAAAAGTTTTAATCTTAAATTAATGTTACTAGGCTTAAAAGAAAAGAAAATACAACAGAAAGCAATCCCCCTCTCTCCCCCTCTAAATACTAGATTGTGTAGTCCAGATTGGAAACACCTGGTGGATATGTGGCGTTCAAGAGCAACTTCTTGAGCTCCAGCTCCAAACAGGAAAACCTCCAAAAGAGAAAATGATTAGAAATCAAACCAAACAAACACCAATGAAACAAATATATGGAGGAAAATATATTAACTTAAGTAAATGTATTGAGCAGCTAAACAGGATCCACTTTTAGTTCAGCAATGTTGAACATTTTCCTCTTCTAAATGAACCAAGATCTGTGTTTATGGTTTATTTCCTGGTGGTCAAAAGATTTTTCTGGTCTGTCAGTCAACTTACAGTTTTTCTCAATTGCTAAAACACAATTTCTGAAACCTTGCTCCATTTTCTCAAAACCTTAAACACAAAACCTCAGCTTCAAGCACGATTTACAAAACCTCTGACTCCTCTTGCAAAATCAAACTTTGGCCTCAAAACAGTTTTACGTGTGCCCAAAATGAAACTTTGGCCTCAAAACAGTTTTACGTGTGCCCAAAATGAAACTTTGGCCTCAAAACAGTTTTACCTGTGCCCAAAATCAAACACTGCTCTCAAAATAATAAACAAATTGCTCAAAATTACATACACTATCAAGCAGTCAGTAAACAATACACCAAAAAATAGAAAACACATTGTTCAAAACATATAGTTCTCAGGAAGAAGTACATTTTTAATCTCAAAACAAATTTCATATGTTTCTGTCATTATACAAAAAGCTCAAAATTGATCAGAAATTACTGTTTTGCTCTTTGCATTTTTTTTGTTCTTCCTCCTTCTTGTACCCTTATTTTTACAGTGCTGTACCCTGCATCTCAAAAACTTCATCTCTGTGATACTGTAATTCTTGTTCTTTGATGATATAAACCTGTAACCAGTTGAAATCTATTGAGCAGTCAGTACTGAAAACAAATGGAAAGCACAATGTTCAGGGCCATACAATTTGTTTATTGTACCATATACAGCCAACAACATGGTCTATGATTGTTGCTCGAATTTCATCGGATATTTCCACTCTTTGTCTTCCTCTTCCTCTTCCTCCTCCTCTTTCTCTTTCTTGCCCTCCTCCTCTTTCTCCTCGTCCCCCATCTCGCATACGCACTCGTCCTCGTCCTCTCACATAAATTCTTCTGTCCATTCTCACACTTTCTCATTCCCACCTTCAACAACCTGTTTGCTCTCTGAACTGGCTTATATTGGTTGTCACATCATTTGAAACAAGTGAAATCAATTTTGACTGATTGTGTTCAATCAATGACATTTCTGCTCTCTTTATATGTAATTGTTGCCACTTGTGTTTACCAGTATGGATGACATGTGCATTAGAGTGCAGAATGTGTTTTAAGAATGAGAATGTGTTGAGAGTTTTGCTAAACCATGTGAAATGGTTTAAGGTATTGACAACAGACTGAACAGTTAGCTTAATGAGTTCAAGCAACTTAGAACTTTCTTCAGCCAATGGATTTTAGTGTTTTAGCAACTGAGAAAAACTGTAATATGAGCATTAAGGTTTTTGTACAGCTGCTCAACCAACTTCAGTCACTGTGAGTCTCTAGCACAATAATAAACAGCAGAATCTTCAGTCTTCTGTTCAGACTGTTCATCTGCAGAAACACCTGCTTTCTGCTGTTGTCTCTGGAGATGGTGAACCGGCCTTGAACTGACTGAGAGTAGTATTTGCCGCTGCTATCAGAATAGATGAAACTGATCCACTCCAGTCCTTTTCCAGGAGCCTGTCTGACCAAGCAGCATGAATATCACTACTGAACCCTGAATATGTACAGGTCAGTGTGTGGGATTCTCCAGGTCTTTTAACCACTGGTCCAGACTCAGTCAGTGTTTGACCCTCAGTACCTGCAGAAATGGAAACAGCTCATTAGTTCAGTCACATTGTCTTCACATCACTTTGTTTGTCCAACACATTTTCATGTCCTTACCAGCCAAGGTACAAAACATGATGAAGAAAATAACAGGTGTGATCATTGTAAAAGTCACTTGTCTTTGTCCAGTCGGCAGTGTGTATGTTAGACTGAGCTGACCTTTGCTCTGCAACACATATAAACACATCAAAGATATCAGTTTTGCATTGACTCCTCCTCCTCAAAGAGAAACACACCATATTTCACACATCTCTGAAAACTCAGCTATGTAGATCATTATTCTACATTTGGATATTTACACCTTGAAGCTTCAACTGGACAAAGACACAACTCCAAATAAATGATGATGATGCTTCCTATTGACTCCATAAATAAACAACTTCATGGAGAAATAAGCTGCTAAATCAACTTCAATATTAATGATATATATTTCACAACTTCTCTTCAATATGTTACTGCAGTTTTTAACTTGATTCATGTTGTTGTTCTCAGCAGCAACTGGACCAGTTTTAGATTTGGAATATTATGGATAAATGTCCACTTACAGTTCATGTGTCATTCAACACTGCTGTAAAATATCATTATTATCCATTGGTTATCCAAAAAACAACTTGTTATTGGCAACTATATGAAACAGGAAGTCACAAACCACAACCACAGCTGCTCCTTTCCCAGTGTGCATCTGTATTTCATTCTCTATCCTCTCATTCATGATGTCTTGCTGCCACCTGTAGGTCATTGTGAAGTATTTGTTGAGCCTCTGTTCTTCCTTTGTGTATTTGACCCAGTAACACAGCATTCATTCACACTGTTGACATATCCATGAGCAGCTGCATCACTGAGTTTAAATCCCATCAACATTTCCACCTCCTTTAACATCATCATTTAGTTGTCTCTATATAGAAGCTGTGTGAGATTTCTGATATTTGGTACAATTACGGAACTGATGTCAACAAGTCAATCCTCTCTGATCTGTGTATATCATCAACACTACAACCATGAGTCATTTAATCATTCTAAAATATCAGTCCTAGTTTAGACATCAGGTTGTTTTTACAACAAAATAAATAATCTAGTTTTATTCTGATCACTGAGCAACATTTCTTTTAAATATATTTTCTGTCATCTCACAAAGTCAGACCAATGCTTTAAATTTATCTTTAATTGTCAACGTCTCACATTCCTAATCAGCCAAAATCATGTTTTAATATAATTCTAATCGACCTGATTTCATATCTTATATGGTTTGTACTTAAATGATGATTAAGTATCAAACACTGAGACAGAAAACCCAGCTGTCTCTGAGTCACATTGCTGTTTGTTGTCTGTGGAGGTTTTTGTACAGCTGCTCAACCAACTTCAGTCACTGTGAGTCTCTAGCACAATAATAAACATCAGAATCTTCAGTCTTCAGACTGTTCATCTGCAGATACACCTGTTCTCTGTTGTTGTCTCTGGAGATGGTGAACCGGCCTTGAACTGACTGAGAGTAGTATTTGCTGCCACCACCGGTATTAATCCAAGCAATCCACTCCAGTCCTTCCCCAGCAGCCTGTCTGACCCAAGCCATGTAATAGCTGCTGAATGTGAATCCAGAGCCTGTACAGGTCAGTGTGTGGGATTCTCCAGGTCTTTTAACCACTGGTCCAGATTGTGTCAGAGTCTGACCATCAACACCTGTCAAGAGAATAAAAAGCATCAAGTGAAATAAGCTGCTGACTCCAATCAAAGCTATGTAAAATGAAGATGAGTGAAAGTGTTGACCTGCCCAGCAGATAGTTAAAAGCAGCAGTCCTGTCCTACAGTCCATCATGTTAAACTGTGTGTCCACTGTTCTCTGTCATCCTCTCTGCAGTCAGATAAGTAGAGGTGGAAGACATCTTTGTTTTGCATTGACTCCTCCTCCCAGGAAGGATGCAGCTGGACTGGACTTGTTGGTTTTGTTAGTTTAAATTTAATATCCAGTAAAATACATGAGTGGCTTAAAATCGTGCAACCTCATTTGATGCTGCATTTTCAAATCCTTATTTCATCAAGTCATTTTTGGTTCATTTTTATTTATTGTAAAACAGTATTTCATTCTGAATGTCTGATTATTTCACCCAAAACAAGTGCTTTAAATTTTGTTTTAAGAAAAAGACAAATTGTACATATGTTTTTTTTGTCAATAATAATTGGAAGAGAAACTGACTTCTTGAAGATGAATATCTAGATGGATGATGGATGATCTAGATGGACTGTTTCTGTCTGTGCTGTAACAGTAAACTCCTCCTCCAAGTGTTCAGACACTGTAATCCCTCAATAATTCCTCAACAGTTTTTATGTGTCTGTGTCCTTTGCAAATTAATTGAACTTTCAGTCAATGACCGTCAACCCATAAAGAAAGATGAGAGTGGAGAACCGACCACAGCGTTCTCCTTGCTCCAGGTCTCGGTGCCCGGCCATGTCTCTCTCCAGCATGTACGATGGGTGTGTGTGTGTGGGTGTGTTTCTGTATGTCTCTGTGTCTCTCTGTGTTTTTACGGGGGTGGGAGGGTTGGGTTTTGTCCTTGCTGTGGGGCACTTTGTATTGCTTTTAAAGTGTGAAAAGTGCCATATAAATAAAATTTCATTTGATTTGAATTTGAGAACATTCAGACCAACTGAGTCTCCCCAGTGGTTTTTGGTAACTTCATATTTTAACGAAGAAACTGCTGACGCAGACTCAGTATACAAAAAAGGTCAGAGCCGTCTCAGGAGGTTAAGGTGGTTTAATATCTGCAGGAAGCTGCTGGAGAGGACTAAGAAGAAGGACACCTCATGGCTGGACAAGCTGATCCAGAAGGAGGACTCTGTGGTAGGGACAGAGCTGGAGTCCCTGATATCTGTGGTAGATGGAAGGACCTTGAACAAACTCTGGTCCATCATGAACAACGTCCACCACCCTCTAGAGGACACCATAGTCAGACAGAGAAGCTTGTTCAGTGATATGCAGTAAATCTATATATGCAACTATCCTACTGGACACGGAAGTTCCCTCGGGATAAATAAAGTACCTATCAATCAATCTGTCTATCTATCAATCAATCTATCTATCAATCAATCAATCAATCAATCAATGGATTTCTCAATCTATCTACTGTATCTATCATGCTCAATTAATTGATGTGTCAAATATATATATTATCATGCACCTGTCTTTAACCTTCAATATTACCCATATTAGGAACAAATACATGAAACATGCAGTAACAAAGCTCATCATCAGCTGATTGCTGTCTTCACGGTTTGTGTTGAACTTCATATTTTAGGTCTTCTACTGCCCCCTGGAGGTTCTAGTGGAAATAAATACTTGGATGTTTTTGTACAGCCTCTCTGTTCACTTTGACCACTGTGGTAGTCTCTGGCACAGTAATACACAGCAGAGTCTTCAGGCTGCACATTCTGTCCATTTAGAGTCACTGTGTTGCTGGAAGAGTCTGCAGAAATACTGAACTTGTTCTTCAGTGAATCTTTGTAGTATGTGGTGTATCCTCTCGCTGCACCTGCAATCCACTCCAGTCCTTTTCCTGCAGGTTGTCTGATCCAGTGTGTCCTATAGCGGCTAACAGAATAGGAGACCTGACAGGTGATGGTCAGACGTTGACCTGGCTGCACAGTCACAGAGGCTGGCTGTGTCAACTGTTCACACTTCACACCTGTTAAAAGAAGAAAATGTTTTCCATCAAATGATCAGGTTATATTAGAAAACAACATGTGCTGACTATCATCTAAAGAGACTCACATCCAGCTGCTAGGAGCAGTAACAGAGCTACAGGAAACATGTTTGTTGGTGAAGCTGACTTGCTGTGAACTCCACTCCACAGTCTGATGGGAAGTTTTTATAGCTGAGGAACAAAGGAGGTCACTGAGTTTGCATAAAGTCAAACATATGAAGCATCAGTGTTGGTCTAACTGGAGTCAGTTGGACTTAAATCAGTTGGAGGTGTTAACAGTGTGTCTTCTGGAGTGACCAGAGAATGGAGATTATTTGATGACAGAGCTTGTATGGACTTTAATGTTACATCTAGATGTTCATTTATTAAACTCATATGTTTTATATTCACTTATCATGAAGTTAGTTCAGGTGAATGTAGAAATATTGAATCTAGTTTTATACAGAGGCTTTTGAAGTCAACTTTGAGTTGATTTTCTGTTGTCATTGCTGTAAGGCTGTCTTCTTACAGATGCAGGTGTTGCTGTGAGTCATGACAAATTATTTTTATTGACTGTTTCTTTGTTAAATGTCCATTATGATGAAGATGATGAAGACACTGGAGAGACTGATACTGATACTGGCACATCTCCGCTCTGAGGTGGGCCCCTCCATGGACACACTACAGTTTAGAAACAGCAGGAAACTGAAAGCCTGCAGACTTTAGCTGATAACAGAAGTTCACAGTGTGTTGACTTCACATGCTGTTATTTTAGATGTTCTTGGACTGAAGCAACAGAACAAATCCTCAAGTGCTTTTGAAGTTTCTCACAATCATCACTCGTAATTTCTTCAATTTATAAGCAGCAGCAAATTTTTATTATACTCTCCAAGTAACTAATGAAAACAAAATGAGCTTTTATTAACAGAAAAAATATATATATATTGTTACTAAACTAAAACTCTTTTAAAAAAGTATTTTTTTTTTTTCTTTTCCACATTTGTTTGAAACAGTCAGCACACTCACCAGCTGCTGGATGATGTGACAAACACACCAACCACAGTGATTACTCCTGGATTATTGTAATGTCTGAAGTGGTATGGTGTATAAATTCAAACAAACAAACAAACAATTGAGGACATCACAGAGTGAACAGGTTTTCATGACACAGAGACTGAATGACATATCAGCACAAAATACAACATTTAAAGTTATTTTGCATCACATACTTTACATTCTTTACATGAATTACCCATGGCCTTAGACACTGCTCGAGGTACCCACAAAACCCAGCTGTCTCTGAGTCACATTGCTATTTGTTGTCTGTAGAGGTTTTTGTACAGCTGATCCACTGTCTTCAGTCACTGTGTCTCTTCGAGCACAATAATAAACAGCAGAATCTTCAGTGTTCAGACTGTTCATCTGCAGAAACAGCTGTTCTCTGTTGTTGTCTTTGGAGATGGTGAACCGGCCTTGAACTGACTAAGAGTAGTAGATACTCGTAACATCGATAAAAGCAATCCACTCCAGTCCTTTTCCAGGAGCCTGTCTGACCCAAACCCACTGGTAGCTGCTGAAGTCCAGTCCAGAAGTTGTACAGGTCAGTGCGTGAGACTCTCCAGGTCTTTTAACCACTGGTTCAGACTCTGTTATGGTCCAACCTTCAGCTCCATTCCAAACAAACAGAGCAACCACTAAGAGTGTCAGCTTTCTGTCAGCCATGTTGACAGTGTGATTAGTAGGTTTTCAACTCCCCTTTAAATATGATGTCAACTGGAGCCCTGTGAGAATTTGGTTACAGTCAGTTCCTCCTACATCACTCCATCTATTAAAGTCACATTCAAGGGAATCAACTCACAATTTGACTTTTGGACAAATATTAAATGTCATTGTCCTCTCAGAGACACACAGACACACCAGTCCTATATTTGGTAAAATGAATAATTGATGTCATCAAGTCAATCCTCTCTGATCTGTGTATATCATCAACACTACAACCATGAGGATTTTATTACAAAATGTCAGTCTTGGTTTAGATATCAGGTACACTAGTCATTATTCTGAGCATTGACTAACTTTTTTTTGTCATCTTGAATGATTTAAAATGATTATTGATTGTGGACATCTCACATTTTTGTGTTTATAAAGGAGCAAAACTTTGCATAGAGCTCCCTCTACAGGTTTAAAAAGGAACATTCAGCAGTTCAAAGCTCTGTTCCACATCACTGCCTGGAAGCTTATTGTGGAGCAGATGAGAGCATGCAATAATATAAAGCATCTGTCCTCAGCCCTACTCATAATACTCTGCTGAGAATCAGTGTGGAGTTTGATGGTTTAATGGGACAGCTACAGGAACCAGGAGGACAAAGACAAAACTCTTGGTGGGGAACAGAAGGCTGAGATAGTTGACTGGAAGGCAGATGGAGCAGATGAGTCAGAGACAGGTAGGGTCGGTACCAGGAAGTCTCACATGGCAAAGAACAAGCTGACAGAGGAGTGAGTGTGGAACTGAAGAATATATGCTGGCCTGATTAGAGAATGAGAAGCAGCTGTGTGCACAGGTGAGCTGAGTTGACTGATGAGGTGGGAGTGGCTGGCAGGCTGAGTGATGCAGAGGGGGGGTCAATGGAAAAGTACTTTGAGGGAGATGTGTGACTGGGCTGTGACAAATAGGCTGCGTTCAGACTGCAGACGGATCTGATTCAAATCTGATTCCTTCTCATATCATATATTTTTAGGGCTGACTGTTCACACTGCCTTTAGCAAGTGTCCAAATCGGATATGGTTCTGTTCAGACTGGGCTACATTCTTCACCGGTCTGATAGGTTGCTGGAGCAACGAGCGGAAGCGTCATTCAGCACGTGTATTTGTCAGACGTCATATAATTGCGACAGCGACAAGCAAAACAACAACAAACAACACGATGGATGTACGTCACGTCAGTGTAAGGCATGCAGTTTCTTCCTCTGTCCAAGGCGAATTGTTTTCAAAGTCCTCCTCCATTGTGATAGCTGTAATATCACTGTCCGTGGCCGTAACGTGGCTCCTCCACAACGGAAATAGGCACGCGGTCTGGCGCATTGGTTCTGGCCTGGCGTCGCGTAAGTGACGTCACGGACAGTCAAAACCCATCTGAGTGTTGGGAGCTGTTCAGACTGAGACGCATCTGTCCATGTCCGATACGAATGCGATATGAAACTACCTCTGGATGTGGTTTGCAACCGTTTGGCAAAAATCGGATTTCATGTGATCTGTCACTGTTCAGACTTCAAAATCGAGATCCGATTCAAATCTGAATGGGCTAAAAATTGGATTTTGGCTGGCAGTCTGAACGCAGCCATAATGTCTAAATATATAGAGTCAAGCCAAACATCTGGGGGGTATTCCAGAAAGCAGGTTTAACAAACACTGAGATAAAACTTAACCTCTGGGTTGTCTGAACCTGAGGCGACTAAACCCGACCTGTCGGTTCCAAAACACCGGTTAGCAATCAGTTCAATCAACCCCGGATTGTTTAACCCAGAGTTGTGCGCGATCACGGCGAAGTTATAAAGGCATCATCTGAGAGTCGAAACCATGAGTAAAAATGGCAAAGCGCAGAGCAGCCTATTTTTCTGAAAGAGCGATAATCACGAAAAAAGCAATACTTGCGCGTCTGCCAAGGAACGAGATCTTGCTTGGCAGAGAATTGCCGACCGCGTAAATGCGTAAGTTTAGTAGGCTATAGCACACTAATGTGTCAGAAGCACAATAATTCAGTAGATATTAGGCTACATATTAACTGCTTTGTATGAGACTTTCTTATACCATAGACTACCTTGTCATATATTGTATTATTTTTAATTAGATGTAACCCGACCGCCCTTAAGAGAACGTGGCCGCAGGTCAAAACTAAATATAAAAACATTGTCCAAGTTGGTAAGATATATCTGGGTGCATCATCTTAGACATCACTTATCCAGTATTATATTCTTGAATTGCCATATTGCAACAAGTTACATTCATTTCAAAGCCAATAGGAAGAAAGCAGAGGAGAGGAAGACCGGTTCTGGGCCAGCGGTGTCCTCCCCCACCCCCCACCCCTGTGGAGGAGTTGGCGATCAGTATCAATGGAGGGCGTCCGATGATGGAGGGGATTCCTGGGGGCACGTCATCGGAGCCCTCAACCTCCCAGGAGGAGCAAAATGAACAAGTGCAATGTATTTACCCTAATAGGCCCACGCCTAAATCACTTATGTCTAATTTGTGTAGCCTTGCATGTTCGAAAATGACCAATTTATAGCCAATATTACCGTTCACATAAATAATAGGAGGATGAATAGACATTATCAGCAGTCACGGAGGAATCGAGGTAAAGAAATGCTGTGCAGAGACTAGAGCATAGTTTCTTCATGTTCTCTGTCAGTGCATGAGAACACTGGATCAGAACATTTGCTCTATAATGAAGTGTTTTCTCTTTTCAGGCCATGAAACACGCAATGGGCAAATAAATGTGTGAAACAGTCTTACGTGCATTTATTTATTTATTTATTTTTTGGTTTAAGTGATTGTGACAGATTTCATCACGCATTCTTTGAACATCTCTGATGTCAAGTTGCTGAATGTGTTCCTATCTGCTCCTCAATAGCAGGAACTAATTCATTGCGCAACGTTGCAATGTTGTGCAATAGGTTAACGCACGCGCAACAATTACGATGAGCGAATCCACGATGCGTAACGTTCGAAATGTGGGGATGGAGAATGTTGTTTAAATAAATTAAAGATTCCGCAGAAAAACAGTAGCGCTCTGGCAAAAACTCATTAGGAAAAGAAAGGATATTAAGTCGTGGTCTTATCACCCTCTCACGGTGAATAGCCCGAATGATTTGTGCTTCAATGTCAATTGGATCTTCATCAAAAGGAAATGTCATTGTGTGACAAGTGTGGAAACAGCAGCCTGGCTGAACGTGCACTTAAATACCCGAACATAACCTGAACAAAACCTACCCCTACCAGGTTAACTTCAGAGCCTATGTTACCATAGTTACTTACATAACCTGATCATATTTGAGCGTTCTGGAACCGAAATCCCAGGTTTACCGCTAACTCTGGGTTTACATACCCAGAGTTAGCGGTAAACCTGCTTTCTGGAATACCCCCCTGGGGGGTATTCCAGAAAGCAGGTTTAACAAACACTGAGATAAAACTTAACCTCTGGGTTGTCTGAACCTGAGGCGACTAAACCCGAGCTGTCGGTTCCAAAACACCGGTTAGCAATCAGTTCAATCAACCCCGGATTGTTTAACCTAGAGTTGTGCGCGATCACGGCGAAGTTATAAAGGCATCATCTATTGAGAGTCGAAACCATGAGTAAAAATGGCAAAGCGCAGAGCAGCCTATTTTTCTGAAGCGGAGCAGCAAGTTCTGCTCGAGGCGTACGAGGAGGAAAGAGCGATAATCACGAAAAAAAGCAATACTTGCGCGTCTGCCAAGGAACGAGATTTTGTTTGGCAGAGAATTGCCGACCGCGTAAATGCGTAAGTTTAGTAGGCTATAGCACATGAATGTGTCAGAAGCACAATAATTCAGTAGATATTAGGCTACATATTAACTGCTTTGTATGAGACTTTCTTATACTATAGACTACCTTGTCATATATTGTATTATTTTTAATTAGATGTAACCCGACCGCCCTCAAGAGAACGTGGCCGCAGGTCAAAACAAAATATAAAAACATTGTCCAAGTTGGTAAGATATATCTGGGTGCATCATCTTAGACATCACTTATCCAGTATTATATTCTTGAATTGCCATATTACAACAAGTTACATTCATTTCAAAGCCAATAGGAAGAAAGCAGAGGAGAGGAA
Organism: Chelon labrosus; assembly: GCF_963514085.1. NCBI lineage: Eukaryota > Metazoa > Chordata > Actinopteri > Mugiliformes > Mugilidae > Chelon > Chelon labrosus. Next base: position 22,292,042 of record NC_140354.1, read on the forward strand.
GACCGGTTCTGGGCCAGCGGTGTCCCCCCTCACCAGTGTGGAGGAGTTGGCGATCAGTATCAATCGAGGGCGTCCGATGATGGAGGGGATTTCTGGGGGCACGTCATCGGAGTCCTCAACCTCCCAGGAGGAGCAAAATTAACAAGTGCAATGCATTTTCCCTAATAGGCCCACGCCTAAATCACTTATGTCTAATTTGTGTAGCCTTGCAAGTTCGAAAATGACCAATTTATGAACTTCTCAGTTGTAGGTGGAGGTGGAGTGGTGGAGCCCGCACGCGCAACAATTACGATGAGCGAATCCACGATGCGTAACGTTCGAAATGTGGGGATGGAGAATGTTGTTTAAATATATTAAAGATTCCGCAGAAAAACACTAGCGCTCTGGCAAAAACTCATTAGGAAAAGAAAGGATATTAAGTCGTGGTCTTATACCCTCTCACGGTGAATAGCCCGAATGATTTTTGTGTTTCAATGTCAATTGGATCTTCCTCAAAAGGAAACGTCATTGTGTGACAAGTGTGGAAACAGCGGTCTGGCTGAACGTGCACTTAAATACCCGAACATAACCTGAACAAAACCTACCCCTACCAGGTTAAGTTCAGAGCCTATGTTACCATAGTTACTTACATAGCCTGATCATATTTGAGCGTTCTGGAACCGAAATCCCAGGTTTACCGCTAACTCTGGGTTTACATATCCAGTTAAGCCAGTAAACCTGCTTTCTGGAATACCCCCCTGGACTGTTATCTGTGTTGTTCTGACAAACCAGTCATCTACTCTGAGCCTTGTGTGATCTCTTTAGTGCATGAACTGACACTGAACTGACTCACAGCTGACCAATAAACATTTAGCAGCCAAGTGTCCATTTAACAGAAAAACAAAAGGCTTTGCAGGGATGGCAGGAAAATAAGAAGACAGGAGAAATAACAGGACAAAAGTTCCACACAACACAGGAAGAATAACAGACGACACAACAGAGAACAAAGGGAAAGGCAGGGCTATATATACACACAAGTGGGCAGAGGGGTGACGAGACACAGGTGAAACTAATGAGGACGGAGCACACGAGGAGAAACCAATGAAACAATCAAACAAATCAAAGAACCATGACACATTCAAGGTTTATTTTATTTCAACAATTGTCTCATTTCTCTTTACTATTGATCTATTCCATCTATTTTACCTTTACCTATGTCTGTGGTTACTGTTTATTGCCCTATTTTAACTACTCAAACAAAGGAGCTTCATCATGGTAACTTTATGGCACGGAGGAGGACACGAGGAGAAACCAATGAAAAAATCAAAGAGAGGATTTCTATCTTCACTTTTTGTGTTGAACTTCATATTTTAGGTCTTCTACTGCCCCCTGGAGGTTCTAGTGGAAATAAATACTTGGATGTTTTTGTACAGCCTCTCTGTTCACTTTAACCACTGTGAGTATCTGGCACAGTAATACACAGCAGAGTCTTCAGGCTGCACATTCTGTCCATTTAGAGTCACTGTGTTGCTGGAAGAGTCTAAGTTGATACTGAACTTGTTCTTTAGAGAATCTTTGTAGATTGTCGTGCATCCATGACATCCATATAAAATCCACTCCATTTCTTTCCCTGCAGGTTGTCTGATCCAAGCTGTGTTGTAGCTGCTAACAGAATAAGAGACCTGACAGGTGATGGTCAGACGTTGACCTGGCTGCACAGTCACAGAGGCTGGCTGTGTCAACTGTTCACACTTCACACCTGTTAAAAGAAGAAAATTTTTTCCATCAAATGATCAATTTTAAAAGATCAACTGCTGACTGAGACAAACCCAGAGAGACTCACAGGATCCAGCTGCCAACAGCAGCAGCAGAGCTACAGGAAACATGGTTTCTGGTGAAACTGACTTGCTGTGAACTCCACTGACAGTCTGATGGTTTTATAGCTGAGGAACATGGAAGGTCACTGAGTTTGCATAGAATGAATCAAACATGTGAAGCATCAGTGCTGCTCTAAGTGGAGCCAACAGAAAAGTCTGCTCAGTGATTCTCTGCAGAGTGAACACACACCTGGAAATCACCTCTGATCAGTCATTTAGTCATGAAATGTAACTTTCCAACCAGTCATATATCAGACATACTCTGCTGTATCATGTTGAACTGATTCCATTCATCATGTTGGGTAGAGAGTCAGGGTCTGTTGATCTGTTTCTTTGAATGAACACAAGAATAAACAGCATCTTCTTCCTGCTGCTCATCTTTTGTTCAAGGTGGAAAGATTTGAACTTTGACAATATCAAGAGTTTAAGAAACATTCAGATCAATGAGAACAGCAGAGAGTCTCTTTATGACAGTGAAGAGAGAAACTTGACTCTGACTGCCCTCTAGTAATTTTAGAAGAGACCCTGCATCATTTGATTTGGTCCTACTCATACAGTATTATGACTCACTTCATTACATGACTACATATTCACTACACTTCATTTGCAGGTTTTCTCTTGAGTTTTACTTGCATTTCACCAGATTGTTGTTTTCTCTTCAACTGTTTTATTGAGAACTGATCTTTATTGAAGTATTTAAAGTTAATACATTTGCTCATTTATTTATCACTTTCTTTTCTGTAAATGTTCACATTACATTTCACATTTATACCATTTATTTATGTTTTATTGTGCAGAGCTCTAATTAAACTTCCCTTCCTGGTTCATTTTCTACATAATTAACAATTATTTATTGATTCAACACCAACTGTCTTAATGAATGTACTAGATACTGGATAAGACAGCAGAATAATAAGCTGCTATGGAAGTTTCAAGTTACAAATAAAGCAACAGCACTGTCATTTATTTGATATATTGTTTAAGAACTAATGGGAGCTTTAAAACCTGGAGCTTGTTAAAAGACCAGAGAAAAACTATTTAATAGATTACATGAATTAGTTTAGTTCTAAACTTGAGGTTCCTACGTTAAGAACAGCAACTTCTTGTTTTAAAAAGCAGATATTTAATATCCAGTGGAATTAAAAAGATGTGAATTGGTTTTTAGCACATAGTTCAATTTCTAACAGAAACATAGAGTGGGAACGTGCATGAGATATTTTGAATATTAGTCTGAAAAGCTATTTATATTCTATCAGTGAGAGTCACTGTGACATCTGCAGGGTTTTTGTACAGCTCTGTGGCTTCCTGTATCACTGTGGCTCTCGAGCACAATAATAAAGTGCAGAGTCTTCAGTCGTCAAGCTGTTCATCTGCAGATACACTTGATCCACGTTGTTGTCTCTGGAAATGGTGAAGCGATTCTGGACAGACGTGGAATAAGCTTTAGTGGCTCCACTCGGAGCAGAAATGAAAGCAACCCACTCCAGTCCTTTTCCTTCAGCTTGTCTGATCCAGCTGATATCAGCATCATTATCTGATATTCCTGCATATGTACAGGTCAGTCTGTGGGACTCTCCAGGCCGCTTCACCACTGGTTCAGACTCAGTCAGAGTCTGACTGCAAACACCTGGAAGAAAAGCAGTGTGATCAGAACAGAACATGAAGCTTTGACATAGAACCAGAGGAGAGCAGAAGTGTGGTATTCACCAGAGAACAGCAGCAGAAACGTTAGACATGCAGTTAAAGTCATTGTGGAAATGAGTTGCATGTCTGGTTGGTGGTTTGGTTTCTCTTCAGTTTGCAGTCACATTAATAAAGATGAACGAGATCCAGATTTGCATTGACTCCTCCTCACACTGCACCAATAAATAAATACAATATCAGTATAGCTATGATGCATATTGTAATACCAATTTAAAAAACAATTAAACATCAATCAGTCAGGTTCACATGAAACATTTGAAACAGTTTAACTTGGACACTCTAGAGGAAAAGAGCAGAAACATGTGAACTAACTCTCTGTGATTTTAGAAAGTTAGTCAGAAACACTGAAATACTCATCAAGTTCATTTCTGTGAAAGCAGTGACCATATACTGTCTTTATTCATGTTCACAGTCACAGTGTGTGGTTGTGTGTTGCTGGTTGCTGAGTATTTGTTCAGGTCTGTTGGTGGTTTGTGTCACTGTGGGACGACGTACACAGTAATACACAGCTGTGTCCTCAGGCTGCAGATTCTGTCCTGTTATTGTCACTGTTCCAGCAGAAGTGTCTCTGTCTACTGCCCCCTGGAGGTTCTAGTGGAAATAAATACTTGGATGTTTTTGTACAGCCTCTCTGTTCACTTTAACCACTGTGAGTATCCGGCACAGTAATACACAGCAGAGTCCTCGGGCTTTAGGTTGGACAGTCTCAGATAAGTCATGCTGTTGCTGTTGTCTCTGGTGATTTCTATACGTCCTTCCAAACTGCTCACATAATTGGTTTTGCTAGAATCATAGTAAATAAGCCCCATCCATTTAAAAGTTTCTCCTGCAGGTTGTCTGATCCAGTGCATTCCATACTGACTGAAATCAAATCCTGATCCTCTGCAGGAAAGACTGAGGGTTTCCTGAGGCCTTTTCAGCACTGAAGTGGAGGGAATGGACTCCAGAGCCTGGCCATTCAAACCTGCCAAAGAAGCAGAAGTAAAAAAAAATAAATGAGACCTGCATGAGTTCTCCAGTCAGTGTCTGAGAACATGAAGCAACTTACAGGGCAGACAGAGCGCTGACAGCAGAACAGACAGTCTGAACATCATCTTGAAACTGAAGGTGTGAACAAAGAGCTTCCCACTAATCATGAAGAAAGCCAGTCAGTAGGAGGACAGAAGTACTGGATGACATCTGGATTTGAATATTCAGACTCAAATATCATTCAAATGAATCTCTGAGATAAAAATATGTTTCATGGAGTTTCATCATGTTTCTTTGCTGCAACAGTTTCACTAACAAACATGGACTCACCTGCTGCTGCAATAGAACTGTTGTTACTGTTAGAAGAATATTCCAGCGAGTCTATGAACTTAAGATATCATTTTTAAGAAGAACATTTGATCAATCACATCAGATGAGTAGGAAAAGGATCTTGAGTCAGTACAGATACACGTGGAGGCTAAAGTCAAAAAATATTTTCTGACATTTAAAGATTTTATTGAACATATGACCTGCCAAACTCATAAAAATATCTGATTAAAATGTTAAATCACTTTTAATCAAACGAACACATTCACATTTACACTCACATCAACAGAATATTTAACCTTCACAGTCTGCTGCAACAAAAACCATCTGAATGAAGGTTTATTGAGACTGTGTTTCTCTGAATGTGTTGATGATGTTACATTAAAGTTTATTACATGAATGTGAAAAGAAGAAACAACATGTTTGTTTTAGAGAATGAGATGGGTTTTTGTACAGCTGCTCAACCAACTTCAGTCACTGTGAGTCTCTAGCACAATAATAAACAGCAGAATCTTCAGTCTTCAGACTGTTCATCTGCAGAAACACCTGCTCTCTGTTGTTGTCTCTGGAGATGGTGAACCGGCCTTGAACTGACTGAGAGTAGAAGATGTGGCTGCTAGCAGAAGGATGCATACTAGAAATCCACTCCAGTCCTTTTCCAGGAGCCTGTCTGATCCAGCCCATATAGTAGCTGCTGAATGACAGTCCAGACATTGTACAGGTCAGTCTGTGAGACTCTCCAGGTCTTTTAACCACTGGTTCAGACTCTGTTATGGTCCAACCTTCAGCTCCACTCCAAACAAACAGAGCAACCACCAAGAGTGTCAGCTTTCTGTCAGCCATGTTGACAGTGTGATTAGTAGGTTTTCAACTCCCCTTTAAATATGATGTCAACTGGAGCCCTGTGAGAATTTGGTTACAGTCAGCTCCTCCTACATCACTCCATCTATTAAAGTCACATTCAAGGGAATCAACTCACAATTTGACTTTTGGACAAATATTAAATGTCGTTGTCCTCTCAGAGACACACAGACACACCAGTCCTATATTTGGTAAAATGAATAACTGATGTCATCAAGTCAATCCTCTCTGATCTGTGTATATCATCAACACTACAACCATGAGTCATTGAATCATTCTAAAATATCAGTCCGAGTTTAGACATCAGGTTGTTTTTACAACAACATAATCTACAGTTTTATTCTGATCACTGAGCAACATTTCTTTTAAACGTGTTTTATATCATCTCACAATGTCACACCAATGCTTTAAATGTATTTTTAATTGTCAACATCTCACATTCCTAATCATGTTTTAATATAATTCTGATCGACCTGATTTCATATCTTATATGGTTTGTATTTAAATGATGATTAAGTATCAAACATTGAGACAGAAAACCCAGCTGTCTCTGAGTCACATTGCTGTTTGTTGTCTGTGGAGGTTTTTGTACAGCTGCTCAACCAACTTCAGTCACTGTGTGTCTCTCTAGCACAATAATAAACAGCAGAATCTTCGGTCTTCAGACTGTTCATCTGCAGATACACCTGCTTTCTGCTGTTGTCTTTGGAGATGGTGAACCGGCCTTGAAATGACTGAGAGTAATATGTGCTACTGCCACCACTGATAAGAGCAATCCACTCCAGTCCTTTTCCAGGAGGCTGTCTGATCCAGTGCATACTGTAGCCAGTGAGTGCGAATCCAGATGTTGTACAGGTCAGTGTGTGGGATTCTCCAGGTCTTTTAACCACTGGTTCAGATTGTGTCAGAGTCTGACCATCAACACCTGTCAAGAGAATAAAAAGCATCAAGTGAAATAAGCTGCTGACTCCAATCAAAGCTATGTAAAATGAAGATGAGTGAAAGTGTTGACCTGCCCAGCAGATAGTTAAAAGCAGCAGTCCTGTCCTACAGTCCATCATGTTAAACTGTGTGTCCACTGTTCTCTGTCATCCTCTCTGCAGTCAGATAAGTAGAGGTGGAAGACATCTTTGTTTTGCATTGACTCCTCCTCTCAGGAAGGATGGAGGTGGACTGGACTTGGTTTTGTTCATCTGATTTTAATATCCAGTAAAATTCATGACTGGCCTGAAACATTCATTCAACCTGTATCTGATCTTCAGAAGCTGATTTTGTGATCTGTGAGTATGTGAATTTGTTCATTAATGTGATTGACCATAATCTTGTATGGTGGATCTCGGGAGGGAGCCCACGTGTTCAGTGGTAGAGCTTGAAGTGTAATTAGTAGCAGCCTATAAAAGGGACCCCTCTCACAGAGACAAGGGGGACTGGTTGATTGGCAGAGCTGCTACCAGACCTCAGGCCACCAAAGCACATTAGTCAGGATTTCTTTTGTTATGTCTTGTAAGTCTTTTTTTTTTTGTTGTAATGATTTACACTGGTGAATAAACACTTGGTTGGTCTGAACCTCATCTGAGCCTCAAGCCTCCTGTTTCAATCCAACCACTGCCAGGCCATTCCAGCACTATATTAGTTGTTACAAAAAATATCTCTGGTAATTTTGTGTACTATATTATTGTTATGAATTTTTTTTTATTCATGACAACATTTTGTACGAGGATGTCCCCCAAAATAAATGCTTTAAATTGTGTTTTGACATCTCAACTAAAACATCTTTAGCAGACATATATTATTTGTTCAAAGTTACATGTATCAGTCATTATTTTCATAAAAAGACAAATGATAACGGTATCTAAAGACTGTTTCTGTCTGTACTGTAACAGTAAACACAGCTGAAATCATTAGTGGTGTGAGGGCTCCTCCTCTGGTGGCTTCATGTTACAAGTGTTCAGACACTGAGAGGTTTTCGTTCAGGTCTGTTGGTGGTTTGTGTCACTGTGACTCTTTGGCACAGTAATACACAGCAGAGTCTTCAGGCTGCACATTCTGTCCATTTAGAGTCACTGTTTTGCTGGAAGAGTCAAAGCTGATACTGAACTTGTTCTTTAGAGAATCTTTGTAGCTTGATGTGCATCCATTACATACACTCCCAATCCACTCCAGTCCTTTTCCTGCAGGTTGTCTGATCCAACCTGTCCAATAGCTGTTAAGAGCATAAGAGACCTGACAGGTGATGGTCAGACGTTGACCTGGCTGCACAGTCACAGAGGCTGGCTGTGTCAACTCTTCACACTTCACACCTGTTAAAAAGAGGAACATATATATTTACTTTAAATAACTGTGTTACGATTCAAAAGAAGGAACTGTTGATGAAGACAAACCCAGAGAGACTCACAGGATCCAGCTGCCAACAGCAGCAGCAGAAGCTGACGTGCTGTGAACTCCACTGACAGTCTGATGGTTTTATAGCTGAGGAACATGGAAGGTCACTGAGTTTGCATAGAATGAATCAAACATGTGACACATCAGTGCTGCTCTAAGTGGAGCCAACAGAAAAGTCTGCTCAGTGATTCTCTGCAGAGTGAACACACACCTGGAAATCACCTCTGATCAATCATTTAGTCATGAAATGTAACTTTCCAACCAGTCCTATATCAGACATACTCTGCTGTATCATGTTGAACTGATTCCATTCATCATGTTGGGTAGAGAGTCAGGGACTGTTGATCTGTTTCTTTGAATGAACACAAGAATAAACAGCATCTTCTTCCTGCTGCTCATCTTTTGTTCAAGGTAGAAAGATTTGAACTTTGACAATATCAAGAGTTTAAGAAACATTCAGATCAATGAGAACAGCAGAGAGTCTCTTTATGACAGTGAAGAGAGAAACTTGACTCTGACTGCCCTCTAGTGATTTTAGAAGAGACCCTGTATCATTTGATTTGGTCCTACTCATACAGTATTATGACTCACTTCATTAAATGACTAAATATTCACTACACTTCATTTGCAGGTTTTCTCTTATTTTTACTTGTATTTCACCAGATTGTTGTTTTCTCTTCAACTATTTTATTGAGAACTGATCTTTATTGAAGTATTTAAAGTTAATACATTTGCTCATTTATTTATCACTTTCTTTTCTGTAAATGTTCACATTACATTTCACATTTATACCATTTATTTATGTTTTATTGTGCAGAGCTCTAATTAAACTTCCCTTCCTGGTTCATTTTCTACATGATTAACAATTATTCATTGATTCAACACCAACTGTCTTAATGAATGTACTAGATACTGGATAAGACAGCAGAATAATAAGCTGCTATGGAAGTTTCAAGTTACAACTAAAGCAACAGCACTGTCATTTATTTGATATATTGTTTAAGAACTAATGGGAGCTTTAAAACCTGGAGCTTCTTAAAAGACCAGAGAAAAACTATTTAACAGATTACATGAATTAGTTTGCAGAGTTTTACATTTACTAAAAATAAAAACTATCAAGTTAATAATATTCAGTACTGGAGGTTTTTGTACAGCTGCTCAACCAACTTCAGTCACTGTGAGTCTCTCGCACAGTAATAAACAGCAGAATCTTCAGTCTTCAGACTGTTCATCTGCAGATACACCTGCTCTCTGCTGTTGTCTCTGGAGATGGTGAACCGGCCTTGAACTGACTGAGAATAAAAGATGCGAGCGTTGTCGTATTCAATAATTGAAATCCACTCCAGTCCTTTTCCAGGAGCCTGTCTGATCCAGGCCATCCAGTAGCTGCTGAAGTCCAGTCCAGATGTTGTACAGGTCAGTCTGTGAGACTCTCCAGGTCTTTTAACCACTGGTTCAGACTCTGTTATGGTCCAACCTTCAGCTCCACTCCAAACAAACAGAGCAACCACCAAGAGTGTCAGCTTTCTGTCAGCCATGTTGACAGTGTGGTTAGTAGGTTTTCAACTCCCCTTTAAATATGGTGTCAACTGGAGCCCTGTGAGAATTTGGTTACAGTCAGCTCCTCCTACATCACTCCATCTATTAAAGTCACATTCAAGGTTTACTTTATTTGAACAATTGTCTCATTTATCTTTACTATTGATCTATTCCATCTATTTTACCTATGGTCATATTTTGAGGCTCTCTGGCAGAGGACAATTTTAAAAAGAATATATAAAATAATTCAACTTAGATTGTAATTGTAGGGTTTGTTGATTACCATCTTTCTCACTTGGTGACAGCTTATACCTGAGACATTATCCAGGTTGTTTCTCCCATTTTTTTTCATCAACTTATTATCTCAGAACAGTTAGAGGGAAAATCCATCACTTGGACCCAAGGATGACAGAAAAAAACTTGGGGGTCAAAGGTCAAGCTGAAGCTTGGACAGATAAGTGAGACTAAAACTGAAATATTTATTTATCTATTTGTTCAAAATCTCTCTGAAGTGTTCTCTGTAATTTTCTATTCAAACTACAACAAATTCAAAAATAATACAAGTAAAACATATCTTTAAAGTAATATTATTTCTACAAACCTATAGATGATCATTACTTATCAATCATTACTGGCTGGTTTATTTGAAAATGTCTGTGGTTACTGTTTATTGCCCTATTTTAACTACTCAAACAAGGATCTTTATCATAGTAACTTTATGACATGGAGGAGGACTGGAGGTTTTTGTACAGCTGCTCAACCAACTTCAGTCACTGTGAGTCTCAATGGCACAATAATAAACAGCAGAATCTTCAGTCTTCAGACTGTTCATCTGCAGATAGACCTGTTCTCTGTTGCTGTCTTTGGAGATGGTGAACCGGCCTTGAACTGACTGAGAGTAGAAGATGTAAGCAGTGTTGTCTTCGACATAAGCAATCCACTCCAGTCCTTTTCCAGCAGCCTGTCTGACCCAAGCAGCATGAATATCTCTACTGAACCCTGAATATGTACAGGTCAGTGTGTGGGATTCTCCAGGTCTTTTAACCACTGGTCCAGACTCAGTCAGTGTTTGACCCTCAGTACCTGCAGAAATGGAAACAGCTCATTAGTTCAGTCACATTGTCTTCACATCACTTTGTTTGTCCAACACATTTTCATGTCCTTACCAGCCAAGGTACAAAACATGATGAAGAAAATAACAGGTGTGATCATTGTAAAAGTCACTTGTCTTTGTCCAGTCTGCAGTGTGTATGTTAGACTGAGCTGACCTTTGCTCTGCAACACATATAAACACATCAAAGATATCAGTTTTGCATTGACTCCTCCTCCTCAAAGAGAAACACACCATATTTCACACATCTCTGAAAACTCAACTATGTAGATCATTATTCTACATTTGGATATTTACACCTTGAAGCTTCAACTGGACAAAGACACAACTCCAAATAAATGATGATGATGCTTCCTATTGACTCCATAAATAAACAACTTCATGGAGAAATAAGCTGCTAAATCAACTTCAATATTAATGATATATATTTCACAACTTCTCTTCAATATGTTACTGCAGTTTTTAACTTGATTCATATTGTTGTTCTCAGCAGCAACTGGACCAGTTTTATGTTTGGAATATTATGGAGAAATGTCCACTTACAGTTCATGTGTCATTCAACACTGCTGTAAAATATCATTATTATCCATTGGTTATCCAAAAAACAACTTGTTATTGGCAACTATATGAAACAGGAAGTCACAAACCACAACCACAGCTGCTCCTTTCCTAGTGTGCATCTGTATTTCATTCTCTATCCTCTCATTCATGATGTCTTGCTGCCACCTGTAGGTCATTGTGAAGTATTTGTTGAGCCTCTGTTCTCCCTTTGTGTATTTGACCCAGTAACACAGCAAGTCACAGCAATGCTTTAATGGTCAGCGTCTCACATTCCTAATCAGCCAAAATCATGTTTAAATATAATTCTGATCAACCTGATTTCATATCTTATATGGTTTGTACTTAAATGATGATTATCAAACACTGAGACAGAAAACCCAGCTCTCTCTGAGTCACATTGCTGTTTGTTGTCTGTGGAGGTTTTTGTACAGCTGCTCAACCAACTTCAGTCACTGTGAAACTCGAGCACAATAATAAACAGCAGAATCTTCAGTCTTCAGACTGTTCATCTGCAGATACACCTGTTCTCTGTTGTTGTCTTTGGAGATGGTGAACCGGCCTTGAACTGACTGAGAGAAGGTTTTCATGCTACCATCTCCTTTTCTAATATAAGCAATCCACTCCAGTCCTTTCCCAGGTGCCTGTCTGACAGAGACAATACTGTAGTCAGTGAATGTGAATCCAGAGCCTGTACAGGTCAGTGTGTGGGATTCTCCAGGTCTTTTAACCACTGGTTCAGATTGTGTCAGAGTCTGACCATCAACACCTGTCAACAGAATAAAAAGCGAAGTGAAATAAGCTGCTGACTCCAATCAAAGCTATGTAAAATGAAGATGAGTGAAAGTGTTGACCTGCCCAGCAGATAGTTAAAAGCAGCAGTCCTGTCCTACAGTCCATCATGTTAAACTGTGTGTCCACTGTTCTCTGTCATCCTCTCTGCAGTCAGATAAGTAGAGGTGGAAGACATCTTTGTTTTGCATTGACTCCTCCTCTCAGGAAGGATGCAGCTGGACTGGACTTGTTGGGTTTGTTAGTCTGATTTTAATATCCACTTAAATTCATGACAGGCCTGAAACATTCATTCAACCTGTATCTGATCTTCAGAAGCTGATTTTGTGATCTGTGAGTATAATGTATGAATTTGTCCATTAATGTGATTGACCATGATCTTGTATGGTGGATCTAGGGAGGGAGCCCACCTGTTCAGTGGTCGAGCTTGAAGTGTAATTAGTAGCAGCCTATAAAAGGGACCCCTCTCACAGAGACAAGGGGGACTGGTTGATTGGCAGAGCTGCTACCAGACCTCAGGCCACCAAAGCACATTAGTCAGGATTTCTTTTGTTATGTCTTGTAAGTCCTTTTTTTGTTGTAATGATTTACACTGGTGAATAAACACTTGGTTGGTCTGAGCCTCATCTGAGCCTCAAGCCTCCTGTTTCAATCCAACCACTGCCAGGCCATTCCAGCACTATATTAGTTATTACAAAAACATATCTCTGGTTATTTTGTGTATTATATTATTATATATTATTATTATTATTAATTCTTTTTTTTTATCCCTTACAACCTTTTGTACCAGGATTTCCCTCAAAACAAATGCTTTAAATTGTGTTTTGACATCTCAGCTAAAACATCTTTAGCAGTCATATATTATTTGTTGAAATTAAATTAATTATTAATTATTTAAATAGAAATAAAAATGATAAATGTATGCTATTTATTCAATAATGTAACAGTAAACCCAGCTGAAATCATTAGTGGTGTGAGGGCTCCTCCTCTGGTGGCTTCATGTTCCAAGTGTTCAGACACTGAGAGGTTTTTGTTCAGGTCTGTTGATGGTTTGTGTTACTGTGGGGCCACGTACACAGTAATACACAGCTGTGTCCTCAGGCTGCAGATTCTGTCCTGTTATTGTCACTGAGCTGGTTGAAGTGTATGTGTGATAAAGGAACTTGTTCTTTAAAGCATCATTTTGGTAAAAGCCTCCTCCACCCCATCGAAGACAAATCCAGTCCATTGGTTTTCCTTCACGGTGTCTGATCCAACCTGTTCCATAGCTGTTATCAGTCAAAGAATAACCAGAGACCTGACAGGTGATGGTCAAAGACTGTCCAGGCTGCACAACCATTGAGTCTGGCTGGATGAGATCAATACTGTACACACCTGTGGAAACAGAAATCAACATTATCTCCATCATTCATCTGACTATTCAGTGTTTCTAATGTGTTTATTAGTGTGAATCCACTGAAAGCTGCTCACAGGATCCAGCTGCCAGCAGCAGCAGCAGCAGCAGCAGAGCAACAGAGAACATGGTTGATGTTGGAGAGGATCTGATCAGAGCTCTTCTATCACACAGACACACACGTCACTTCCTTATAAGGCAACACACAAGATGATGTATTTACATATGACTGATAGTAAAACAGTTCAATTCAAATCAGTCTAAATGTAGAAGAAATGTTCAGGTATTGTTTTTAATTTCTTATAAAGAGAAGATGGAAACATGGATATTTGAATAAATGAGGCAATGACACAAGATGACAAATGTACTTAGTGATGATCTTTAATCAGAATTTATTTAAATAGATTAAAATGAAGATGAAATACTCTGATATAGTTATTGTATTCAGAGGAAAATAAGGAGAAAGTCAAGATATATTTAAAGCACTGTGTCTTGATGCTATGAGTTTTTGTACAGCTGCTCAACCAACTTCAGTCACTGTGAGTCTCTAGCACAATAATAAACAGCAGAATCTTCAGTCTTCAGACTGTTCATCTGCAGAAACACCTGCTTTCTGCTGTTGTCTCTGGAGATGGTGAAGCCAGGTTTTTAACCAGAACCAGGAAAAGGGATCACATCACTCCAGTTTTAGCAGATCTCCACTGGCTCCCAGTATGTTTTAGAATCCATTGTAAGGTCTTATTGATCACTTTTAAAGCTCTTCATGGCTTTGCCCCAGACTACATCGCTGACCTTTTAGCACCATACAGGCCAGCATGTACCGTGAGATCCTCAGGCAGAGGTCTACTGTCTGTTCCAGGGGCCTGGCTGAAAACTAAAGGTGACAGGGCGTTAGCAGTCAGGGCTCCACGGCTGTGGAATGATCTGCCTCAGGAAGTCAGCTATTATTATTATTATTATTATTAAGTGCATGATAAAAGAGAAAGTGACCATTAAATAAATACAAAATTAATAAATTTAATTACAAATAATTAGTTACAGCAAGCATGTTAAGTTTAAAATACAGATAAAAAGTGTTCTAATACAGAAAATCAGTGCACATCATAATTTATTCAGTGTTCAGTGAGGAATCCTCAATGAGGAATAAGTTAATCAGAGGCAGGTCAAAGTTAAAAGTTACAAACTGACTTGTATCTGATCAAAGATCACATGTTACTACTTCAATCTGTGTTCAAGTCAGTTTCAAAGTTACTGTGAGCCACTAATGGAGGAAGATAGACAGATGCTGAACTGTTTCTCTCAGTGATCTGATGTGAAATCATTAGTGGTGTGAGGGCTCCTCCTCTGGTGGCTTCATGTTCCAAGTGTTCAGGCACTGAGAGGTTTTTCTTTTTGTTCTGCTTGATGTGTTGAGTTTTTCTCCAGCGTCCCTCCCTCTTGTGTCACTGTGTCTCTGGAGCACCATAATAAACATATTGAATCTTGATCTGCAGATTCACCTGCTGTTGTCTGGAGATGGTGAACCAGCCTTTGATGACTGATGATCTATCACCACTATAATGGGCAGTAACAAAGCTCATCATCAGCTGATTGCTGTCTTCACTGTTTGTGTTGAACTTCATATTTTAGGTCTTCTACTGCCCCCTGGAGGTTCTAGTGGAAATAAATACTTGGATGTTTTTGTACAGCCTCTCTGTTCACTTTAACCACTGTGACTGTCTCTGGCACAGTAATACACAGCAGAGTCTTCAGGCTGCACATTCTGTCCATTTAGAGTCACTGTGTTGCTGGAAGAGTCTAAGTCGATACTGAACTTGTTCTTTAGAGAATCTTTGTAGAATGTGGTGTATCCAACACGTGCACCTCCAATCCACTCCAGTCCTTTCCCCACAGGTTGTCTGATCCAAGCTGTGTACTAGCCACTAACAGAATAAGAGACCTGACAGGTGATGGTCAGACGTTGACCTGGCTGCACAGTCACAGAGGCTGGCTGTGTCAACTGTTCACACTTCACACCTGTTAAAAAGAGGAAGAATATATTTTATGACAAATCATCCATTCATTCTGCTGAAGCTGTTGAATTGTTAACTGAGACAAACCCAGAGAGACTCACAGGATCCAGCTGCCAACAGCAGCAGCAGAGCTACAGGAAACATGGTTTCTGGTGAAACTGACGTGCTGTGAACTCCACTGACAGTCTGATGGTTTTATAGCTGAGGAACATGGAGGTCACTGAGTTTGCATAGAATGAATCAAACATGTGAACACTGAAATTCTCATCAAGTTAAATACTGATCAATCATTTAGTCATGAAATGTAACTTTCCAACCAGTCACATATCAGACATACTCTGCTGTATCATGTTGAACTGATTCCATTCATCATGTTGGGTAGAGAGTCAGGGTCTGTTGATCTGTTTCTTTGAATGAACACAAGACTAAACAGCATCTTCTTCCTGCTGCTCATCTTTTGTTCAAGGTAGAAAGATTTGAACTTTGACAATATCAAGAGTTTAAGAAACATTCAGATCAATGAGAACAGCAGAGAGTCTCTTTATGACAGTGAAGAGAGAAACTTGACTCTGACTGCCCTCTAGTGATTTTAGAAGAGACCCTGCATCATTTGATTTGGTCCTACTCATACAGTATTATGACTCACTTCATTACATGACTACATATTCACTACACTTCATTTGCAGGTTTTCTCTTATTTTTACTTGTATTTCACCAGATTGTTGTTTTCTCTTCAACTATTTTATTGAGAACTGATCTTTATTGAAGTATTTCAAGTTAATACATTTGCTCATTTATTTATCACTTTCTTTTCTGTAAATGTTCACATTACATTTCACATTTATACCATTTATTTATGTTTTATTGTGCAGAGCTCTAATTAAACTTCCCTTCCTGGTTCATATTCTACATAATTAACAATTATTTATTGATTCAACACCAACTGTCTTAATGAATGTACTAGATACTGGATAAGACAGCAGAATAATAAGCTGCTATGGAAGTTTCAAGTTACAACTAAAGCAACAGCACTGTCATTTATTTGATATATTGTTTAAGAACTAATGGGAGCTTTAAAACCTGGAGCTTGTTAAAAGACCAGAGCAAAACTATTTAACAGATTACATGAATTAGTTTAGTTCTAAACTTGAGGTTCTTATACGTTAAGAACAGCAACTTCTTGTTTTAAAAAGCAGATATTTAATATCCAGTGGAATTAAAAAGATGTGAATTGGTTTTTAGCACATAGGGCAAATTCTAACAGAAACATAGAGTGGGAACGTGCATGAGATATTTTGAATATTAGTCTGAAAAGCTGTTTATATTCTATCAGTGAGTGTCACTGTGACATCTGCAGGGTTTTTGTACAGCTCTGTGGCTTCCTGTATCACTGTGACGCTCGAGCACAATAATAAAGTGCAGAGTCTTCAGTCGTCAAGCTGTTCATCTGCAGATACACTTGATCCACGTTGTTGTCTCTGGAAATGGTGAAGCGATTCTGGACAGACGTGGAATAAGCTTTAGTGCCTCCACTTGGTCCAGTAATGTACGCAACCCACTCCAGTCCTTTTCCTTCAGCTTGTCTGATCCAGCCGATGTGTGCATCACTATCTGATATTCCTGCATATGTACAGGTCAGTTTGTGGGACTCTCCAGGCCGCTTCACCACTGGTTCAGACTCAGTCAGAGTCTGACTGCAAACACCTGGAAGAAAAGCAGTGTGATCAGAACAGAACATGAAGCTTTGACGTAGAACCAGAGGAGAGCAGAAGTGTGGTATTCACCAGAGAACAGCAGCAGAAACGTTAGACATGCAGTTAAAGTCATTGTGGAAATGAGTTGCATGTCTGGTTGGTGGTTTGGTTTCTCTTCAGTTTGCAGTCACATTAATAAAGATGGACGAGATCCAGATTTGCATTGACTCCTCCTCACACTGCATCAATAAATAAATACTATATCAGTATAGCTATGATATATTTTGGAACACCAATTTAAATCAATTAAATATGAATCAATCTAACATGAAAATAATATTTCCTGTATCTAGTAGCTACTTTCCATGTCCTTTCTTCAGTCCTAGCAGATAATCATTGTAAAATAGTTCTCTGTAATTCCTTCTTTTTCTCCACAATAAAGTCGTGACAGCAGTCCTGATCATGTTAACAGTATCAAACCTTTTGTTTGCTGTGACTTGTTTTCAGGTTCACATAAAACACTTGAAACAGTTAAACTTGGACACTCTAGAGGAAAAGAGCAGAAACATGTTAACTAACTCTCTGTGTTTTTAGACACTGTGACTGTGAACATGAATAAAGACAGTATATGGTCACTGCTTTCACAGAAATGAACTTGATGAGTATTTCAGTGTTTCTGACTAACTTTCTAAAAACACAGTGTGTGGTTGTGTCTTGCTGGTTGCTGAGTATTTGTTCAGGTCTGTTGGTGGTTTGTGTCTCTGTGGGGCAACGTACACAGTAATACACAGCTGTGTCCTCAGGCTGCAGATTCTGTCCTGTTATTGTCACTGTTCTAGCAGAAGTGTCTCTTCTACTGCCCCCTGGAGGTTCTAGTGGAAATAAATACTTTGGATGTTTTTGTACAGCCTCTCTGTTCACTTTAACCACTGTGAGTGTCTGGCACAGTAATACACAGCAGAGTCCTCTGACTTCAGGTTGGACAGTCTCAGATAAGTCATGCTGTTCCTGTTGTCTTTGGTGATTTCTATACGTCCTTCCAAACTGCTCGCATAAATGGTTTTGCTAGAATCATAATAAATAACCCCCATCCACTCTGGTGCTTCTCCTACAGGTTGTCTGATCCAGTGCATTCCATACTGACTGAAATCAAATCCTGATCCTCTGCAGGAAAGACTGAGGGTTTCCTGAGGCCTTTTCAGCACTGAAGTGGAGGGAATGGACTCCATAGCCTGGCCATTCAAACCTGCCAAAGAAGCAGAAGTAAAAAAAAATAAATAAGAGCGAGAGAGAGAGAGAGACCTGAATGAGTTCTCCCATCAGTGTCTGAGAACATGAAGCAACTTACAGGGCAGACAGAGCGCTGACAGCAGAACAGACAGTCTGAACATCATCTTGAAACTGAAGGTGTGAACAAAGAGCTTCCCACTAATCATGAAGACAGCCAGTCAGTAGGAGGACAGAAGTACTGGATGACATCTGGATTTGAATATTCAGACTCAAATATCATTCAAATGAATCTCTGAGATAAAAATATGTTTCATGGAGTTTCATTATGTTTCTTTGCTGCAACAGTTTCACTAACAAACATGGACTCACCTGCTGCTGCAATAGAACTGTTGTTAATGTTATAAGAATATTCCAGCTATTTCATGAACTTAATCATTTATATCATTTTAAGCATCATGTTTAAGCTTTAATGTTGCTGATTTCCAAATGAGTATAACCTCAAAAACACTAATCTATCTATAAATATTAGTAATTGTTTTCTTTTTTTCTATTATTCAGACATATCAGATAAATACTAAAGAGCTGAAGTTAAGAGTCATAGCACTCTCATGGAGGAAGACCAGTAAACCAAAACTCATTAACTGGATTAAGGAATTGTCCACAACTTTACCAATGGAAAAAAATTACTTATATTATCAAGGGGAAACTATCACTTTTTCAAAACATTTGGGGTCCCTTTATGCAATATATGGAAAATGTGGATCTTAGTAGTATGGTGAATGAGGCAGATGAGGTGTAATTGTTGTTTGTCCTCTGCAGTTTCCTAAACTAATTCCTTTTATTTAAATACTTGATCTTTAATGCTGCATGAATTGTACATTTGAGTTTGTGATTTTGAACCATGCACAACAGTGCAATTGAGTTGAAATTGAGTAACCCTTGGAAAATAGAGAAACTTTTTTTTTTTTTTTTTTTTTTTTTTTGGTTTTTTTTTGTGTTTTTCTTTTATTTGATTAAGTTACTATTTACAGGTCATATATTTTGTACTTCCACTTAAATGTTGCTCTATCATCTTATAAATGTCTGATTTGCAAGGAAGGGCGATTGATTGTTATACAACAATTTAGCTGCCCTGGATGTTTCCTTTGATGTGGAAGCACTCTAATTTCTGTATATCATTTTGAAACTCAATAAAGATAATGTTGGAAAAAAAAAAAAAAGAGCTGAAGTTAAATTACTTGGTCTGTCTGGGAGATGAAAAAAAAAAAGGTTATTGTTGTTGTTTAGGGGTAACAAGCTGTCTCTTTATCCAAAATTAAAGCAGTTTATTGTTTCTTTGTTTTTGTTCAAGACTGAATTATTTATTTATGTGACAGAAATGCAGAAAACAAACACACCTGATGTGTTGAGTTTTTGTACAGCTGCTCAACCAACTTCAGTCACTGTGAGTATCGAGCACAATAATAAACAGCAGAATCTTCAGTCTTCAGACTGTTCATCTGCAGAAACAGCTGTTCTCTGTTGTTGTCTCTGGAGATGGTGAACCGGCCTTGAACTGACTGAGAGTAGTAGATGTTGCTACTACTAACACTGATAAAAACGATCCACTCCAGTCCTTTTCCAGGAGCCTGTCTGACCCAGTTCATTGCATGATCAGTGAATGTGAATCCAGAGCCTGTACAGGTCAGTGTGTGGGATTCTCCAGGTCTTTTAACCACTGGTTCAGATTGTGTCAGAGTCTGACCATCAACACCTGTCAAGAGAATAAAAAGCATCAAGTGAAATAAGCTGCTGACTCCAATCAAAGCTATGTAAAATGAAGATGAGTGAAAGTGTTGACCTGCCCAGCAGATAGTTAAAAGCAGCAGTCCTGTCCTACAGTCCATCATGTTAAACTGTGTGTCCACTGTTCTCTGTCATCCTCTCTGCAGTCAGATAAGTAGAGGTGGAAGACATCTTTGTTTTGCATTGACTCCTCCTCTCAGGAAGGATGCAGCTTTATTGCAGATATTTGATAAAACTGTGGAGCTGATGTCATCAAGTCAGTCCTCTCTGATCTGTGTATATCATCAACACTACAACCATGAGGATTTTAATCATTCTAAAATGTCAGTGCTTTTGTCATTGACAGAGTTCTGTTACTGTTAGTGATGTAAGAAGATCAAACATAAATGTAAATCTAAAATGATGGTGTTCCCCTCTGTTGGTCCAGAGCAGTAAAGACTGTTTAAATCTTGTGTTCTCTCTTCTGTTTTACTTCTTTATTGTGTTGGAAGGGTTCAGTAGTCTCTCTTTCTCTGTCTTATTTCTGATCAGGGTTCAGTTTGGTATGTTTAGGGTTAGGGGGAAAACACCAGGTCCTACCGTCCTTTGTGGGCTGGCCTGAGTGGCTTCTTCTTTGTTTAGTTAATTTGACCGACCCATCTTGTTCCTTGATTGTTTAAGTTGTTTAATCTTAATACATTACACTTTAAAGCAGTTTCTGCTTGCATTCAATCGCTTTATTGTGAGCCAGTCAAGGTGGTCATAACAGGGGATAATTATTATTGAAATATTAACATATTAATTAATATAAATATCTGATATCAAATACTATAAAATGTGTATTACTTATGCATTTAATGTAAAACACACAAAAATCTATTGTGGATATATGTTTAGAGAAAACCCAGCTGTCTCTGAGTCACATTGCTGTTTGTTGTCTGTGGAGGTTTTTGTACAGCTGCTCCACTGTCTTCAGTCACTGTGAGTCTCGAGCACAGAAGTAAAGAGCAGAATCTTCTACTGTCAGACTCTGGACCTGGAGGTACTGAGTGCTGCTGGACACATCTTCAGTCATGATGAAACGACTTTGGAAAGAACTGCCATAGCTAGCAGAGTTACGACCTGTGTTCATCCACCCAATCCACTCCAGAGCTTTTCATGGTTTCTGTCGTATCCAGTGAATATTGTTACTTGTCATGCTGTAACCAGATATGACACATGACATCTTCACTGTCTCTCCAGGTCTCTTCACCTCAGAGGGAGACTGGTCCAGTTTGATCTCACTCCAAACTCCTGGAAGCAAAGAACTTGTGATCATCATCCATCACACTGTGATATTAACAGAAAAAGTCTTCAGTGTTTTAGAGCAGAAATTATTTTCTTACCGTGAACACTAACTATAAAGAACAAACTCCAGGAAAGTAGATTTTCCATAGTTTAACACTTTATGATCAGAGTGTTTGTCAGATTTAATAAAAGTCTCCAAACTGCTCTGTCACAAATGGCATGAGAGTTTCAGATGATGTGTTTATAAAGGAGCAACACTTTGCATAGAGCTCCCTCTACAGGTTTAAAAAGGAACATTCAGCTACATGTCAATTTGTCACCATTCGTTGTTTAACATCTCTAAATATATGATTAACATTTATTTATTTATTCATTTATTTATTTTCTTCATATTTAATGACATTTCCTAATTTAATTTGGACAATAATGGGGTAAACATAAAATTAAAATGATGATATGTTCTCTATGTCCTGTACCCTTGTTGTACCCATCACTGTTGTTCAGGTTCAGTTTGACTCCAAGCTCTTTTAATTTTAAACATTTCAGAAATATCAACATTTTACTCACATTTCTGATGGTTGTTGTGGATGATGTTGAGGTCACTAGAACATGCAGTTTTATAATCTCCAACCAGCTTTAGGGCCCTAACCTAACATGCTGTGGCTGGAAGAAAATATGGTTCTTGTGAAGATATTGATAGTTCACTCAACATAGGGGTGAAGCAACATATAAAAGCTTGCACAGCAGCCTTCTAAACCTTCTGGATTTCTCTTGGTGCTCTGTGTGCTCTATCTTTCTGCTCTCTCTCAATGTGAGAATGTGTCTGAGACAGAGGACGTTGTTGAGGAGGACCCTGATTATGAGACATCCTCCTCTGATGAGAATGAGACCCTCAGTGTTGATCCTCCTGTTGTCTCTCAACCACCAGTAAACACACTACCTTCCAAGTAAGATAAGATATTATGGTCCAGCTCCCTACTTGAACATCAGGCTAGACTTAGTGCTGCTAATGTCATCAAAATGGTTCCAGGGCCCAGCAGATATACTGTCAGCCATGTCCAAGACATCAGATCAGCATTGGAGCTCTTTATAATACCATCAATGAGAAATGATATACTTGAGATGACATATTTAGAGGGGTGGTGAGTATATGGGGACATTTGGATAGACTTGGATGTGACCCTCTAACAAGCCTACATTAGGTAGCTCATTTTGGCAGGAGTGTAGAAGTCAAAAGGTGAAGCTACAGCAAGGCTTTGTGCTGCTGACACTGACACAAAATAATAATAATATGTATTTATAAATGATATAAAGCCACTTAAACATATCTGTTTCCAATTTAAGGTCAGTCAGTGAGATTTTATTTTAATTCTAATCATTTTCTAGAGGTTTAAATTACTGAAGTCAGATTGATCTCAACCATAAAAGGTGTTAATACATTTGAAGGTAACAGGAGGATTAAATGATTATTCATAAGGTGATGGCTAAAAATATATGTATATTAAAAAAGGAATTAAAATGTGCCATATTAATGTATGTGAGGGTCCCTGATGAAGACTGGAGGTTTTTGTACAGCTGCTCAACCAACTTCAGTCACTGTGAGTATCTAGCACAATAATAAACAGCAGAATCTTCAGTCTTCAGACTGTTCATCTGCAGTTGCAGCTGCTTTCTGCTGTTGTCTCTGGAGATGGTGAACCGGCCTGTTTTAGTTTCATTTTGTGGCAGTCAGAACTAGGACTATAATTCTGTGAGGTAGTCTCTGTCTGTCAGCCAACTTCAGATGAGGACTGGAGGTTTTTAATGTCAATATGTTGAAGCTGTACTGTGAGAGGGAACATGTACAACTAAAGCCTCAAGCAGAGACAGGTGAAGTTGATGTGTCCCCCTTAGACACTGTCCAGTGCTGAAGTTACCTCTCCTTGTGTTAGCCTGGCAGTGGAGAGGGGTTCAGAGGAGCTGTCCAGTGCTGATGTTACCTGAAGTTATGATAAGAAGAAGGAGAGTAGGATTTCATCCAGTGTCTCCAATAAACTAAGAACCTGTCACTGTGAGTCTCAAGCACAATAATAAACAGACAGCTGATAACAAACAGGCTTTATTCAAATGAGGTGAAATTAAATTCATTTTGGTATAAAGACCATTTCTAATGAGCAGAACAGACAGGATATGAAGACTTTTTAAATGTCATCAATCTTTTGAATCATGTGTCACTGACAATCACTTGTCGCTTTATTTCCATCTCTCTGTGTCATACTAATGTTTTAATATAGTTTAGATTGTGAACATTTCACATTTCTAATGATCTTATTCAGACAAATTCACTTTGAGTTCTGTTCAGTTTGGTCTTTGTTTGAGACTCATTTCATTTAATGTAGAAGGAATATGACATTTAACCTTGATAGTACTGAAATGATTATTGGGAGTAGTATTTTCTCATCTGTTAACAGTAAATAATACATCAAACTTCATTAAACTTGTTTTTGTAGGTGGAGAGAAAACCCAGCTGTCTCTGAGTCACATTGCTGTTTGTTGTCTGTGGAGGTTTTTGTACAGCTGCTCCACTGTCTTCAGTCAATGTGAGTCTCTAGCACAATAATAAACAGCAGAATCTTCAGTCTTCAGACTGTTCATCTGCAGAAACAGCTGTTCTGTGTCGTCGTCGCTGGAGATGGTGAACCGGCCTTGAACTGACTGAGAGTAATATGTGCTACTGCCACCAGTGATAAGAGCAACCCACTCCAGTCCTTTTCCAGGAGCCTGTCTGACCCAACCCCACCACCAACTGCTGAAGTCCAGTCCAGATGTTGTGCAGGTCAGTCTGTGAGACTCTCCAGGTCTTTTAACCACTGGTTCAGACTCTGTTATGGTCCAACCTTCAGCTCCACTCCAAACAAACAGAGCAACCACCAAGAGTGTCAGCTTTCTGTCAGCCATGTTGACAGTGTGATTAGTAGGTTTTCAACTCCCCTTTAAATATGATGTCAACTGGAGCCCTCTGAGAATTTGGTTACAGTCAGCTCCTCCTACATCACTCCATCTATTAAAGTCACATTCAAGGGTTTTTCTGTGAGATGCATAAGTGCCTAATTTTTTTTTATTGTTGTTGTTGTTGTTTTTTTTTTATTGAAGTATTTTATTTATATCCAGTTTTAAATTTAAACTCTCTGGTACAGTGCATATTTTTCTCTTATTGACTGCTTTTAATTGAGGAATTATGTTTCCAAGTTGTTTCTCCCATTTATCATACACTATATTGCCAACTCTAAACTCTTCTGGGAAGGCTTTCCTCAAGGTTTAGGAGTGTGTTTATGACCATTCTTCCTAAAGCACATTTGTGATGTCAGACACTGATGTTGGATGAGAAGGCCTGGTTCACAGTGTCCACTCTAATTCATCCTAAAGGTGTTCTATCAGGTTGAGGTCAGGACTCTGTGCAGGCCAGTCAAGTTCTTCCACATTAAACTCTCTCATCCATGTCTTTATGGACCTTGCTTTGTGCACTGCTGCTCAGTCATGTTGGAACAGGAAGGGGCCATCCCAGAACTGTTCCCACAAAGTTGGGAGCATGGAATTGTCCAAAGTCTCTTGGTATGCTGAAGCATTCAGAGTTCCTTTCACTGACATTTTGCATTGCACTTAGTTGATTCTTCTGGTACAGTTTACAGAAACAAGTCAAGCTCAAAAGAAAAAGAAAAAAAAAAAACTCTTCAAGTCCACTTGCCTTTTTAAATGCTCTATGGATTTACCATGACCTTGATGACTGAGGACCTTGACAGACAATATGTTGAAGCTGTACTGTGAGAGGGAACATGTACAACTAAAGCCTCAAGC
The DNA here is from genome assembly GCF_963514085.1 of Chelon labrosus. Classification (NCBI taxonomy): domain Eukaryota; kingdom Metazoa; phylum Chordata; class Actinopteri; order Mugiliformes; family Mugilidae; genus Chelon; species Chelon labrosus. Next base: position 22,317,355 of record NC_140354.1, read on the forward strand.
AGAGACAGGTGAAGTTGATGTGTCCCCCGTAGACACTGTCCAGTGCTGAAGTTACCTCTCCTTGTGTTAGCCTGGCAGCAGAGAGGGGTTCAGAGGAGCTGTCCAGTGCTGAAGTGAGTGACTGCTGCTTGTCAGAGGCCTTGACCCAAGGAAAGTTGTCAAACTCTAACATTCCAGGTCTCTGGTCCTAGAGCGCCCTCTAGTGTTTTAAAACAAGTGACAGTAAATTTCCAGTCTCACCTTTAAAAAGTCATGACATTGTTCTATTATCTAGATCTTGAGTCAATATTGTTTCATGTTCATACATTTTTTAAAACTAGTAGAGATTTTTGTCTGGACTGGTTTGTTCTGAATTCAATAGAAGTTGTTAGAGCTCCATGTACTGTCCCCTGAGAAACCTTCAGTCTCCATGATGTGATGCTGAGAAAGATCCTCTTTGTTCAGAATAACAATCTGATTTACAAAGCTTTTTATACTGAAAACAGTGGACAAAAAAAAAATTGTTTAACTGATGTAATTTTTTCCATTTGGTATAATCTTGAATGAACAATTACCATGGTGACAGTGACTGGTGTATTCAGTAATAATGAAGCAACCGCTATGATGGTGGAACAGAAAGACAGACATTATCTTCCTCTGTTTGTATCAAGATCAGTGTTTTAGTTTTCTTCTTGTTGCAGTCAGAACGAGGACTGTAACTCTGTGAGGTCTGTCAGCCAACTTCAGATGAGGACTGGAGGTTTGACTTCACATGATCATGACGTGTTTAATGGTTTTAGAGTCTTGTGCAGAACAAAATCCTCTGAGGCTTTTTATGTTTGTCACACTCATGTGGGGTTAGTGATGATGGAGCATTAAAAACAGTTTAATGACAAAAGACAAGACGAGAGACATATTCTGATTTCAAGAAGTGTTGTCGATTAGTTTTAATTTCTGTAATATCACCATTGGGACTTATAACTTTACCACTGTTTGAAATGATGCAAGAAATATATAATGTTTCATGTTATGATTCACTCTGCAGAGACTCTGAACTCTGACTCCACTTAGAGCAGCACTGATGCTTCACATGTTTGATTGATTCTATGCAAACTCAGTGACCTTCCATGTTCCTCAGCTATAAAACCATCAGACTGTCAGTGGAGTTCACAGCACGTCAGTTTCACCAGAAACCATGTTTCCTGTAGCTCTGCTGCTGCTGTTGGCAGCTGGATCCTGTGAGTCTCTCTGGGTTTGTCTCAGTCAGTAGTTCTTCTTTTAAACTTGATCATTTGATGGAAAATATTTTCTTCTTTTAACAGGTGTGAAGTGTGAACAGTTGACACAGCCAGCCTCTGTGACTGTGCAGCCAGGTCAACGTCTGACCATCACCTGTCAGGTCTCTTATTCTGTTAGTGACTACTACACAGCTTGGATCAGACAACCTGCAGGAAAAAACATGGAATTCATTGGAATGAGATTTTTTGGAGCTGTACACTACAAAGATTCACTAAAGAACAAGTTCAGTATCAACTTAGACTCTTCCAGCGACACAGTGACTCTAAATGGACAGAATGTGCAGCCTGAAGACTCTGCTGTGTATTACTGTGCCAGAGGTGGGGTGGGTGAGTGGGCTTATTTTGACGTCTGGGGTGAAGGAACTAAAGTCACGATATCTTCAGGTAAGCCTCATTTAAACATAATGTCTGTTTGTTGATGATAGAGACATTCAGCTGATATGTTGTTGAAATTTATACTGACAGAGCAGATGGAAGTTAAATGCTGCTGTTTATTAAAAAAAAGAATTAATTAAAGTACTAAGATATGTTGAGATAAGACAACATATGAACTGAACTGTTCATAAAAAAGGATGAACTTAGTCACTACATGTTGAAGTTAAGATACTGCATCTTCAGGTCCTTGTCCCCAGTAGTCTAAATACCAGCATGTCTCACTGTGATAAACCCACACACAAAAACCAAACACTGTTTCCTGCAGTAGAGAGAAAGGAGACCTTTAATGTAATCAGTGAGGAAGAATGGAACACAACTCACTCAGTCGTTCAGTGATGATGGAAGAGAAATTGGCTTCTTGAAGATGAATGTCTTGTTAGATTCAGTTTTTAAAGTCATGTCACACTGAGAACATGTGATTAAATCTAAAGACTGTTTCTGTCTGTACTGTAACAGTAAACACAGCTGAAATCATTAGTGGTGTGAGGGCTCCTCATCTGGTGGCTTCATGTTCCAAGTGTTCAGACACAGAGAGGTTTTTGTTCAGGTCTACTGATGGTTTGTGTTACTGTGGTTATCTCTGGCACAGTAATACACAGCAGAGTCTTCAGGCTGCACATTCTGTCCATTTAGAGTCACTGTGTTGCTGGAAGAGTCTAAGTCGATACTGAACTTGTTCCTTAGTGAATCTTTGTAGTATGCACCTCCAGTATATTTCCGTCCAATCCACTCCAGTCCTTTTCCTGCAGGTTGTCTGATCCAAGCTGTAGCATAGGTGCTTAGAGAATAAGAGACCTGACAGGTGATGGTCAGACGTTGACCTGGCTGCACAGTCACAGAGGCTGGCTGTGTCAACTGTTCACACTTCACACCTGTTAAAAGAAGAAAAGGTTTTGTTCCAATCTATCAAGTGACTCTGCAGAAGAACAACTGTTGACTGAGACAAACCCAGAGAGACTCACAGGATCCAGCTGCCAACAGCAGCAGCAGAGCTACAGGAAACATGTTGAGTCTGATGTTCTGTGAACTCCACAGTCTGATGTGAAGTTTTTATATCTGAGTAGAGACGACGTCACTGAGTTTGCATACAGTCAAACATATGAAGCATCAATGTTGGTCTGTACATCTGCAGAGTGATGAAAAATATATATTTTCTAATAATCCACATATTTCGCTATTAACTTTTAATAATATTAAGATGAATGAATAGGACATTTTAACAGCAAATTCACATTGAGTATAAAGATTAGCAGCCATTAAATATTCAACAACCCATGTTTACAGTGTGGGAGTGACACCATCTATTATGTTGTATATAATATAAAGACTATGTATAAAGAAGAGAACAAAGTCTGCATCAAAAGATCTGAATGCTTTCAGACATTATTGTCTCTTGATTTGTATTTATAGACGTTTAATGTCAGTGATCAGCTGCTGCTTTTAGCATTTAGAATTAAAACTAACTACTATTATAAATTATTATCAAGAATACTGAATCATCAGTTTCTACATGTACACTTTGGTCAGATGTATGTATCTATGACAGATGCATGTTTGTCTCGTTCCTCCTGCTGTTCTCTTCTCTCTTTTCTGTCTCTACCCGGCTGGCCTTAGGCAGATGGGTCCCTCCATATGAGCTTAAGGTCCTGCTCAAGATTTATTCCTGCTGGTTAGTGATACAAACTATCTCTTGTCTACTCCAGGTCATTGATGCAGATCTCGTCTCTGTCATGTCAATATGTTGAAGCTGTACTGTGAGAGGGAACATGTACAACGAAAGCCTCAAGCAGAGACAGGTGAAGTTGATGTGTCCCCCGTAGACACTGTCCAGTGCTGAAGTTACCTCTCCTTGTGTTAGCCTGGCAGTAGAGAGGGGATCAGAGGAGCTGTCCAGTGCTGAAGTTACCTCTCCTTGTGTTAGCCTGGCAGTAGAGAGGGGTTCAGAGGAGCTGTCCAGTGCTGAAGTGAGTGACTGCTGCTTGTCAGAGGCCTTGACCCAAGGAAAGTTGTCAAACTCTGAAATTTCAGGTCTCTGGTTCTAGAGTGCCCTCTAGTGTTTTAAAACAAGTGACAGTACATTTCCAGTCTTGCCTTTAAAGAGTCATGACATTGTTCTGCTATTAATGTGTTTAGATGTTGAGTCAATATTGTTTTGTGTTATCGTATATATTTTTTAAGACTGGTAGAGATTTTTGTCTGGACTGGTTTGTTTTAAATTCATATTCAAGGGAATGAACTCACAATTCCTCTCAGAGACACACAGACACATCAGTCCTGTTGTTAGTTAAGACACAGCAGACTCTTCAGGCTTCACATTCTGTCCATTTAGAGAACCTGCAGACATACAGCTCATTACCTACTGTCCTGCAGATACACTGTCTTTTTGATCAGCATGTTTGTAAAGACATGCTTCAAAATGAATCCAGTTAACTGACAGCAAAAGAAAAACAAGCACGAAGTCAGTAGTGATCATTGTGAAAGCCGTTTGTCCCTGTCCAGTCTACAGTGTGTATGTCAGTGATTTAGTCCCTGTCTTAAACTCTGCAACACATATGTAAAGATGGAGGAGGTCAGAGTTTGCATCGACTCCTCCTCCTCTTTGTGTACGCCCCTCTGATAAAATAGTTAAATACAAGGTAGAATAAATTATTAGAAAACTCATCTCCAGACGCAGAAACTACAAACACAACTGCACCATCGGCTGATGTGCCGCAACCTGGCAAACAATGTGGGAATGCTCCTGAACAGTTCCACTCATTTTTGCAGCAACTCAGCAGCTTCACACAATATGGCTTTAAAATAGCAGACGTAAGTTCAAACAGAGACCACCTGATGGCAGTCCAAGCCAGTTTATCAGCTTCTAAAATCCACTTCTGAGTTTCCCATCACTCACAGTGCATGCTCCTGGAAGGCAGTCCCTTGTGTCATTTGCTTGTTATCACCTGCTGCAGTTTGTCAGACTTTGCAGGTGCTGCAGGGAAATGAAATGAATGAAAAGGAAAAAAACAAGAAGAATGAAAGGAAAATCAAATATCTTGTAAACCTTGTGCAAATCCTTGCTCCACCACGTGCTGCATCAAGACCAAATGATTTCATTCTGACCCAGACTTCCTCACCAGATGGCAGCATTTACTCAGGTTTCCAGCTTCTCCCGATCAGCTGGAATGTGAGGCAACTTGAGCCTTTAGCTCATCAACAAGCTGACATTTAAAACACGGGACAACAAACAGGCCAGATCATTTATAAGGCATGCACCATATGAAAAGCTCATCTCATACATACAGTAGAAAGCACATTTACTTGGATGGTTTTGAGGTATGTGAACTTGAATTGGGTGTTTTCATGTTATGCTTCTTAGACTTAGACTTTATTCATCCACAAGGGAAATTGCTTGGTCACAGTAGCTCAGATGCACATAAAAAACACTCTTGAGAACCACAAGAAACAAATAAAATAAATTAATTCTTTATGATTCCAATCTACACATTACGTTTAAGAGGGAAATAGTCCCAGCCTACAAGTGTTTTCTGATGGAAAGTTGGTCTGGGACTCCTCTGATGGGAACTCATTAGGGTCCTGCAAAGATCTGCTGGGCCAGTTAGATCATTTGAGCGGAGCTTTGTGTAGTGACAAGGTGGAATTTAGGAGTCACAGCAGCAGGGCCAGACGGATGTAAAAGTCGGTGTAAAAAAAGTAGAAGGCTAATACATACTGTCACATGTTCTGTTGCTCAATTTGGTTGATGAACTAACCATTTGCATGCGGAGGCGTTTTTCTCTCTGTGTCGGCTGAAACACGGCCCGTAATAAAAAATCCAGATGGAGTCAAGTCAAAGTTTATTTCTAAAGCACATTTAAAAACAACCTGAGTTGAACCAAAGTGCTGAACAAGCAGAACAATAATAATAAATAATAAAATCCAAGATCTCCTGCTCAACATGGACTGAAGGCCAGCGAGAAGAAGTGGGTTTTCAACAATGATTTAAAATGCTCCAAACTCTGGGAGCAGCTTTGATATAAAAGGGTCGGCTGTTCCAGAGTTTGGGGGCCACCACTGAAAAGGCTCTATCGCCTCTGTTTCTGAGCCTGGATCTGGGGAGGTCCAGTAGCAGCAAAATCATATGTGATGGAGGTAGGACTTACTCAGAAGTCTTCATTTAGAAAAGCATGTCTTGACCACTGAACTAATCTGCTTATCAAATTTAAAGGCGGAGTCATCTATCACACCAAGGTTTCTTCCAGCAGGGTGACAGTAGGAGGCTAGAGGGTCGACTGCCCTCAGGCTCCAGAGCCTCAAGTAAGGGACCCACCTGAGCTTGAAGGAAAAAGTCTCAAAGAGGAATTTATTATTGTTATTATTATTATTATTGATAATTTGAGGCCACATTTATTCTGATCTTTGCCTGATGTGAACCTCTTCCTGCTGAAAGCATGTGGGTGATTTCATGCCTGGATACGTGCCGACATGCAAATACGTAGCGCAGTGACAGATGTGTGCGTCGCTTTGAGGAAATCTATTTGCATTTGCAGTTCTGGAGGTTTCCACAAAGTTTCAGCCCTGCAGGTGTGGTCCCAGAGGTGCAGAGAGAGCGGAGGGGAGTGGCTCTCTAAAGATGACAAGTTTAGAAACAGCAGGAAACTGAAAGCCTGCAGACTTTAACTGATAACAGAAGTTCACAGTACGTTGACGTCACATGCTGTTATTTTAGATGTTCTTAGAGCCCTGTGTTGAGACTGAAACAACAGAAGAAAATCCTCAGACGCTTTTTGTCTTTCTCACACTCATCACTCACAATTCCTTCAAAAAACTAAATGAGCAAATATTATATATAAAAAAGTATTTATTGTTAAAGGAACAGTATGTAGGATTGTGGCCAAAACTGGCCAAAACTGGTACTGCAATCACTTTCAAAATACTGTAGAACGGTGTATCCCCTCAGCCTCCCCCCTGACTCGAGGTTGCCAGCTAAGCTGCAGGATCCAGCAGGAACGTAGGCTGCTACAAGGAGCTTCCAATGGCAAGTGACGAGTCCCACACAGTAAGTTTTTTTTTCTGTTAATAAAGTTTATGCTTCATGAGAGATGTTTTGCGAAGTGTCGCAAAAATTTACTAATGGCGATGAGCCAAATATTTCGTAAAGATGTACTGTAATACCACATTTCAGTCGGAACATAGATTGTTTTCATACCCTGCTTGTGGTGCGATAACGCTTTTTATGAACGCATTTAGCATGGGCGACCATGGAAAATCCACTGTCTATATGTACGGAAGCACGGGGCTTTTAGCCTATACCAACAAACATGGTAGAATATAGCATCCAGAAGTCGAGGGTCAATTCCATGCCATTCCGGACTTTGTCACGACGTATTTCGGATTCATGACAAGGTCTTTTAGGTTTAGTAACGTTATACATGTTTTATCCGACACGTTCGTAGCTGCAGCTGTGGTAACTAGAGCAGAGCTGGCAACCCGGAAGACGAAACTCTACTGACTTCGTGATAAGTAGATAGCTTGAGGATGGCGCCTCAGGCCAAAACACAACATGACAACATCAACATCAGTTGAGGGCTGCAACTTTCACTTTTAAATGACAATATCCTGGCCGGACCACTGTTGTCAGTGATATAAGTATTTGAAATGAACATGATTTCTTCAAGTCTAGTGACATATCAGGGCCATTTTATGATTAATTGAAATACATTTCTTACATATGGTTACTTTAAACTACAACTGAACTGTCTCTACAACAGTAAAAGTTATTTTCATTGACATTTTAACACGACACTAAGAAATACAACACATTCAATGACATTCAAGTCTTGCTATTTACAGTAAGAATAAAAAATACAAAAGCCAACACAGTAAAATGTATCATTTAAATGTCACTGAAACTCAAATACTACACTAACAAATACAACACGTTAATGACATTATCCTGTAGACATAACACAGCTAAGTACAGGAAAACATATTCATTTAAATCAATAAGAAATGTGGTATTTTTATTTTCTCAGCCATTATAGATAGATAGATAGATAGATAGATAGATAGATAGATAGATAGATAGATAGATAGATAGATAGATAGATAGATAGATACTTTAATTACCCCATGGTATTGATTTTGCAGATAAACAACAGATAAATGATAATGTACATGTTAAAATAATGAAAAAGATTCATGCTTCCATTCCATCCTTTAATGTTTCTTGACCTGAAAACAAAGAAAACATCAAACTATTAAAATGTATAAGTATTATATTCAGTTGTCCAACACAGACAGTCTCTGGTTCTTTAATGCAGTACATAGTTGTGGCTTGGAGAGCTACACACAGACTCAGTTATTTAATGAATGTGGGCTTATTCATGAATCAATCTTTGGACAAATCAACACTTTGGTTACATTGTGAGGGTAAAAAGGAACACACTGGTGTGCTCTGCAAGATAAAAAGGCCTTCAGTGCAAACCATTCATGAACCTCTTAGGACAGATTAGACCTCTGAAAATCCAGGGCTGGAGGAAGGTGTATTACAGCTCATTAATATGTAAAGAGAAACCCCTTCACAACATTATCAAAGTCTGCAGCAGAGACTTTATGAGAGCAAATACAGAGGGCTCAGCACAAGGTGCAAAACATTCATGAGCACCAAGAATTCATGGGTCAATTTAGACTCCCCAGTCAGAGCAATTCTGGAACCACATTCAAGAAGAAAAAGTGTGGGGAAGGCTTGGAACCCACGAGGTGCAAACCATTCATGAAGCTCCTCATAAACCTAGGCCAGATCACATTTGGAGGATATCACACCAGAAATGATCTGAAGAGCCAGAGCAGTTCTGGAACAGCATGTGGTCCATGAACATGAACATCTTTCAGTTGCACTGGGTCGGTAGCATTTATTAATGATGTGGTAGAAGCATTCTGAAGTGTATGGAGATATACTGTCTGCTCAGATTCTTCCAAATGAAGCAGAGATGGCAGATGATGGTTCACAGCACAGATGGACAATGAGCCAACACGTTGTCTGAACGTATCCCAGGGGTTTTTGGAGGTAAAGAAGCAGAATAGTCGTTGATGTCTGAGTCAGTCACCTGATCTCAGCTCAACAAACAGCATTTCACTTGCTGAAGGTAAAACTAAAGGTAGAAGAGCCACAAGACATCTGCAGCAGAGGCCTGACAAAGCATGACAAAGCAGGAAACCCACTGACCCATCCCACCGGGATGTCCATGGGTTCCAGACTTGAGGCAGTCTAAACTTTTAACATTTTATTTAGGATGAGGTTTATTTGTCCAATCACCTTTGAGCCTGTGGAAATAAGGGACTGTGTTTGAAAAATGACTGTAACTTTATGATTAATGATTCAAAATGAAACACACGCATCTTGGAAGTCATCACAATCATCCCCAACAAATTCACTCTGTATCTCTGGCCACTTTTGAAAGTTTCTATTCTCGTTTGTGAAGATGGGAATGAACGGCTCAAACCTACAGGACAAAATAAAAACTACATGTAGCCCTTTAAAAAGCTGAAACTCAGAAAAACTCTGCATGTTTACCTTGATCAGGCTGAGTATCATGCTATAGAGGAGAGAGAATATGAAGAGGACTATGAAGGAGGAGGATGTGAACCACAGGCTGCTGAACTCATCCTCTTCAGTGGCACCATCTGTGCAGTTCAGAGCAAAATATTCTAAAGAACAATAAGAAGAGGAAGGCACAGTATAGGTGGTTAGATGAGTTAGGTGTATGTATGCACATTTATTTTTATTAGGGCAACACACTCGTTCTCTCTCAATGAACAGCTGAACAACGGAACGGTAAAGCGAGGCTTGTCTGAAAACTACTGGTACAAAGTGAGTGTTTGTGCTTGTTTTAAGATGTTGTCATTCACGTACACACGGAACAAACGTTTCTCAATGCAACATTTATTTGAAACAGTCAGCACACTCATCAAGCTGCTGGACAATGGGACAAAGACAGATTTGAAACACACCATGACGACAAAGAAAACAATGTTTGTACAACCACAGTGATTGAGGACATCACAGAGTGAACAGGTTTTCATGACACAGAGACTGAATGACACATCAGCACAAAATACAACATTTAACCTTCCTTTACTTAATCTTCACATGAATTACCCGAGGCCTTAGACACTCCTCGACGTTCCATCGACTGATCACTACCAGCAGGCCAGACGTTACAGTAGAACACCTTCTTCTGGTTCCACTTTTCCTTGGTGGTGGTGTAAAGACTTGTAACTGAGTAGCCATTTGTGGTCTTCTGTGGAGGGAAGTTGACGCCATCAGTGTAGACTCCAGGATCTTCTAACCAGGTGATGTAGTAATCCTGCAGCACAGGACTGGAGACCAGACACACCAGAGTGACCTCAGCTGAGTTGTCTTGTCCAATGTCCTCATCTGGAAGGATGTGAACTGTCACTGTTGGCTTTGTCCCATCTGAAAGAGAGTCAAGGAGATCCATGACTGAGCTGAAGTCAACAACAACAGCAACCAATCCCTGTAATAGTCACTCTATGTTTAGTTACATACCTCCTTTGTTCACAGTCAGCTCTTGGATAACTGGTGTCATATCTCCTCTGGTGGCAGAACATCTCACTGTGTTGACTGTCTTCCACTCAGTGAGACTTTGAGTCAGTTTGCTGGTTTTGCTCTGTGCACTATCTTGTGTATTAATGTTGTTTGTCACAGTCTGTCCATTAATCTGCCAACTGATTGTAGTTTCAGAGACAATGGTTCCGTCCTGTCCAGTGACGACACACTCCAACTCTACCTGATTGATGTTAAATATTTTTGTAGGATTTGGGGAGTTCAGTGTCACTGTGATGGGATCTACATGAGGAGAAGTAAAGAAATTAATTATGAATCAGCACTATTTACTTTTTCTGAACAGGAAAAGAAAAAAGACAGTCTCCTTAGTATTAGCTTCAGATTTCCATATGTTAATGACTGTTTACCTTTGGAGATCTCTTTGGTATATTTTTCTCCTGTGTGAGTCACCTCACAAGTGTACACAGCTTTACTGTCCCAGTCTGATTTGTTGATTTTGAGGACACTGACAGATGAATATCCATTCTGAACGTCTTTGGGGCTCCAAGCAGTGAAGTCGGTAACAGTGTTTCCATTCTTATTCCAACTGAATTCCAGTCTGCCAGGGATAAACTCCTCAGCAGTACACACCAGAATTTGTCTGTCTCCACTTGGCACTGATAGCAAAGTTACCTTTGGAGGAACCTTTACCTCTGCTGAATAGAGAAAGAAATACATAATTATGTCATTTTATGTTTAATAACTGACAACACCTGCAGTCAGTATTCATTTCCTGTTACCTAAGACTCACATAGAACCTACAGAAGAAGAATAATAAGAATAAGGATAAGAAAAACCTTTATTAGTCTCTCAATGGCTAAACTGAGGTTCACAACAGCTTACAGAGAAGACAGAATAAAAAATAACGAGAGCAAAAACAGTAGCTTGCAAAAGACAAATCATGAAATAGAAGGGGATAGAAATATTTCACGGATTGCATTGTAAAATATTGCATGGAGAGAGCTCAAGTAAGAGGTGTTGCAAGCAGCTGTCGGCTTCGACCAGCGCCGGGAGCGGAGTACAGAGAAATACTTTACAATATACAAACGTATATGAAGCTGCGCATTTCCTCCAGGATGAGTCACAGAACAACTGTAAGAGAAAGAATCAAAACATGGATACTTTGATCACACTGACTCCTGTATATTTGTTGTTATTTGGAGCTAAAATATATTGTTGAGAATCCAGACTGGTCCCTCTGGCGTTGGTCCACGTAAAAGTAAGACTTCCTGGGTTGAAGTCATAAGCGAGACAGCCAAGAGTGATCTGATCTCCAGCCCCAGAATCACACTGACTCAGAGGGAAAATCTTTGGTGCAACTGTTTCTGTGAAAGAAGAGGAAGTTTGAAGTTTAAATGTTTCTAAATATATAGCTACACAAATGTGTAATTTCAGAACACAACCTTCATTAACAGATCGAATAAGACCTGATTACAAATAACTGAAATAAATGCTCATCATAGTTCTACAATTCTCAGCCGCTTCCCAATTGAAAATAGTTTGAAATTCAAGATCATGAAGGCTGCTTTTTTTTTTGTTGTTGTTTTTTTTTTTTTATTTTTTTTTTTTAATATGACATCAAACACCATGCTGAATTAATTTATAATGATTTAGAAGAATATGTTCTAATTATTTTAAAGAAACTGCCTCATTAAAAACATCTGGTCAGCTCTGTTTCATCTGCTCTGTCAGTTTAAATTTAAAGACCATATGAACAGAACTTTTTTTTCTCTCAATAAATATAAAGAAGTCACTGCAGATATTATGTTTAAATGTGTCTTACCTGAAGTTACTGTGACTGTAGTTCCTTTACCCCAGTTGAGGAAAGCATTATCACAGTGCTGCGTCTCCATTTACTGGCTGAACATAAACCAAGAGCACCTGGAAAAACAAGTAAAAACCTGAGAAATGGATGAAATCAACACAAATCCTGCTCAGTGTGATACTGTGGTGTCACCCTGTGTGTTGTACAGGTCAGTCTGTGAGACTCTCCAGGTCTTTTAACCACAGGTTCAGACTCTGTTATGGTCCAACCTTCAGCTCCACTCCAAACAAACAGAGCAACCACCAAGAGTGTCAGCTTTCTGTCAGCCATGTTGACAGTGTGATTAGTAGGTTTTCAACTCCCCTTTAAATATGATGTCAACTGGAGCCCTGTGAGAATTTGGTTACAGTCAGCTCCTCCTACATCACTCCATCTATTTAAGCATGCTTAAATTCCTAATTTTGCTTTCATATTTATTTAAGTATTTTGCTTATATCCAAATTTAAACTCCCTGGCACAGTGCATATATTTCTCTTGGTGACTGCTTTTTTGTTGACTGTTTCCATGTTGTTTGCCCCATTTATCCAATCTCCCATTTAGCCAAAAGTATTGGCTCATCTGCCAACTCTCAACTCTTCTGGGAAGGCTTTCCGCAATGTGTAGGAGTGTGTTTATGACCATTCTTCCTGAAGCACATTTGTGAGGTCAGACACTGATGTTGGTTGAAAAGGCCTGGCTCTCAGTCTTGGCTCTAATTCATCCCAAATGTGTTCTATCAGGTTGAGGTCAGGACTCTGTGCAGGCCAGTCAAGTTCTTCCACACCAAACTCACTCATCCATGTCTTTATGGACCTTGCTTTGTGAACTGGTGAGCAGTCATATTGGAACAGGAAGGTTCCATCCCCAAACTGTTCCCACAAAATTGGGAGCATGGAATTGTCCAAAATCTCTTGGTATGCTGAAGCATTCAGAGTTTCTTCTACTGGAACTAAGGGGCCAAGCCCAGCTCCTGAAAAACAACCCCACATCATAATCTCCCCTCCACCAAACTTCACACTTGCCGCAGTGCAGTCAGACAATTACTGTTTTCCTGGCAACCACCAAACCAAGATTCATCCATCAGATTGTGAGATGGAGAAGCTTGATTCATCACTCCAGAGGACACGTCTCCAGTGGTCATCTGGCTCTTTGCATTGCACTTGGCTGATTCTTCTGATAGTTCACAGAAGGAAGTCAAGCTAAAAGTAAAGAAAAAACTCTTCAGATCCACTTGCCTTTTTAAACCTCTCCTTGTGTCAAGCCCAAATTATGCTTCCGCGTTGACACAGCGCGAGGGGGCGTACGGACCTATTACGTCCTTGCGGACCCCCGTACGTCCTACGCAAGGGCCAGACGTGCACCTCCCAAAAATCCTCGACGCACGTCGAGGCGACGCAACAGCAACGCAGCAGCAACGCAGCAGCAACGCAGCAGCAACGCAGCGGCATTGGCTGTGATTGGTCCACTAACTACATCCGCTGGAGACCGCTTTTCCGGTTTCCACTCATAAACACCGCCATTTTTAAAAAGTCTTCAGTTTGGTTGGTCTTTGAGAATGGACAACATCGTTCACTGTGACTACGACAAAAGCCGGAAGGTAAATAACTATACGAGGCGAGACACGTCACAAGAGTCTCGGTCGGTCGGTCACAAAAAATCATAGCGCCCTCTACCGGTGTGGCATTGAATTGCATTTCGACACGTAAACCCCACGCAGAACCATCACGGTCTCACGACTGCGTCCAAGCAACTGCGTGGCCATTGCGTGACCATTGCATGATCACTACGCGGAAGCATAATTTGGGCTTTAGTCTGACAGTAGAGAGGGGTTCAGAGGAGCTGTCCAGTGCTGAAATGAGTGACTGCTGCTTGTCAGAGGCCTTGACCCAAGGGAAGTTGTCAAAGGCTTAAATTCCAGATCTCTGGTCCTAGAGCGCCCTCTAGTGTTTTAAAACAAGTGGCAGTAAATTTCCAGTCTCACCTTTAAAAAGTCATGACATTGTTCAGCTTTTAGATGATGAGTCAATACTGTTTTGTCATTTCATATATTTTTTTAAAACTAGTAGAGATTTATGTCTGGACTGGTTTGTTTTAAATTCAAATTCAAGGGAATGAACTCACAATTCCTCCCAGAGACACACAGACACATCAGTCCTGTTGTTAGTTAAGATTGTTCAAATAACATTCTATGATATGACCATATTAAATGGTACTGTCATTCACTGAATGTGTGTTACAGTAATGCTGCTGGAATTAGATTTTAAATTCTGACTGAAAACTCCCAAAGTTACAAACTGACTTGTGTCTGATCAAATATCACATGTTACTACTTCAATCTGTGTTCAAGTCAGTTTCAAAGTTACTGTGAGCCACTAATGGAGGAAGATAGACAGATGCTGAACTGTTTCTCTCAGTGATCTGATGTGAAATCATTAGTGGTGTGAGGGCTCCTCCTCTGGTGGCTTCATGTTCCAAGTATTCAGACACTGAGAGGTTTTTGTTCAGGTCTACTGATGGTTTGTGTTACTGTGACTCTCTGGCACAGTAATACACAGCAGAGTCTTCAGGCTGCACATTCTGTCCATTTAGAGTCACTGTGTTGCTGGAAGAGTCTAAGTTGATGTTGAACTTGTTCTTTAGAGAATCTTTGTAGTATGTTGAAGAGCCAGTTCTCCTCCCAATAAACTCCAGTAAATTTTCCTGCAGGTTGTCTGATCCAAGCTGTCCAATAGCTGCTAACAGAATAAGAGACCTGACAGGTGATGGTCAGACGTTGACCTGGCTGCACAGTCACAGAGGCTGGCTGTGTCAACTGTTGACACTTCACACCTGTTAAAAGAAGAAAATGTTTTCTATCAAATGATCAGGTTATATTAAAAAACAACATGTGCTGACTATCATCTAAAGAGACTCACATCCAGCTGCTAGGAGCAGTAACAGAGCTACAGGAAACATGTTTGTTGGTGAAGCTGACTTGCTGTGAACTCCACTCCACAGTCTGATGGGAAGTTTTTATAGCTGAGGAACAAAGGAGGTCACTGAGTTTGCATACAGTCAAACATATGAAGCATCAGTGTTGGTCTAACTGGAGTCAGTTGGACTTAAATCAGTTGGAGGTGTTAACAGTGTGTCTTCTGGAGTGTGTCTTAATCGTCCGTTATTCAATGTGAAAGTTGTTTTCAGAGCCTGACATGCTTCAGTGCTTGTTACACCCCTCTGCACCTCTACTGGTGTCTGTGGCTTGTGCTCAATCACCTTAACCAGCCACACCTGAGAAGACTGAATAAAGTGCATTGTTGCAGAGGCCTAAGACGACCACTTTTCAGCTGCAGAGGCTCACCATGTCTAACCTGTCACCTTGTTGATTTCTTTTGAATTAAATAAACCCTTATTATTTATTAACTCTGTCATGTGTCTCCTCTTTATGTTGTGGCAATTGAGCCAGGTCCTAACAGTCATGGTGGTAACTTGACTGTGACTGCAGTTGTAAAGGCTGATATGAAGGATATATAAGCTGCAGGCAGCTGGAGAAAGACACCTGACATTGACTGGCCTCTTGTGTTTCTATAACCAGAAGTTCAAAATTATTTTTTAGAATTTCCCCAAATAAATGCTCATTTAATGTCATTAATAATAATATTTATTGTCCATAAAACAGTGTTGTAAATACCTGGACAATGACTGTTGTAAATGGCTGTTAAGAACTTATAACCAGAATGCTTATTTATTTATTATGTATGTGGTTAATGTTTAGTTTTCTTGGTTTTCCCAACAGAGAAAAATATACATTATTTCTCTTCAGGTTTAATCCAGTCAGTATTCAGGACTGGAGGTTTTTGTACAGCTGCTCAACCAACTTCAGTCACTGTCAGTCTCTGCGAGCACAATAATAAACAGCAGAATCTTCACTCTTTAGACTGTTCATCTGCAGATACACCTGCTGTCTGTCGTTGTCTCTGGAGATGGTGAACCAGCCTTGAACTGACTGAGAGTAGTATTGGTGTCTACCAACACCACTAACATAAGCAACCCACTCCAGTCCTTTTCCAGGAGCCTGTCTGACCCAAGCCATGTGATAGCTGCTGAATGTGAATCCAGAGCCTGAACAGGTCAGTGTGTGGGATTCTCCAGGTCTTTTAATCACTGGTTCAGATTCTGTCAGAGTCTGACCATCAACACCTGTCAAGAGAATAAAAAGCATCAAGTGAAATAAGCGGCTGACTCCAATCAAAGCTATGTAAAATGAATATGAGTGAAAGTGTTGACCTGCCCAGCAGATAGTTAAAAGCAGCAGTCCTGTCCTACAGTCCATCATGTTAAACTGTGTGTCCACTGTTCTCTGTCATCCTCTCTGCAGTCAGATAAGTAGAGGTGGAAGACATCTTTGTTTTGCATTGACTCCTCCTCTCAGGAAGGATGCAGCTGGACTGGACTTGTTGGTTTTGTTTATCTGATTTTAATATCCACTTAAATTCATGACTGGCCTGAAACATTCATTCAACCTGTATCTGATCTTCAGAAGCTGATTTTGTGATCTGTGAGTATACTGTATGAATGTGTTCATTAATGTGATTCACCATGATCTTGTATGGTGGATCTAGGGAGGGAGCCCACCTGTTCAGTGGTAGAGCTTGAAGTGTAATTAGTAGCAGCCTATAAAAGGGACCCCTCTCACAGAGACAAGGGGGACTGGTTGATTGGCAGAGCTGCTACCAGACCTCAGGCCACCAAAGCAAATTAGTCAGGATTTCTTTTGTTATGTCTTGTAAGTCCTTTTTTTGTTGTAATGATTTACACTGGTGAATAAACACTTGGTTGGTCTGAACCTCATCTGAGCCTCAAGCCTCCTGTTTCAATCCAATCACTGCCAGGCCATTCCAGCACTATATTAGTTGGTACAATATATATATATATATATATATATATATATATACATATATATATATATATATATGTATATATGTATATGTGATTATTTTGTACATTATATTATTATTATGAATTTTTTTTTATTCATCACAACATTTTGTACGAGGATTTCCTCCAAAACAAATGCTTTAAATTGTGTTTTGACATCTCAACAAAAACATCTTTAGCGGACATATGTTGCTAGTTCAAATTAAATTAATTATTCATTATTTAAAAAAAAAGATAAATATAACTCTATGCCATTTATTCAATAATGATGGAAGATACATTTGGCTTCTTGAAGTTGAATGTCTTGTTAGATTCAGTTTATAAAGTCATGTCACTCTGAGATCATTGGATCAAATCTAAAGACTGTTTCTGTCTGTACTGTAACAGTAAACACAGCTGAAATCATTAGTGGTGTGAGGGCTCCTCTTCCTTTTGTTCAGGTCTGTTGGTGTTTTGTGTCCCTGTGGGGCCACGTACACAGTAATACACAGCTGTGTGGAGAGGATCTGATCAGAGCTCTTCTGTCACACAGACACACACTTCACTTCCTTATAAGGCAACACACAAGAGGATGTATTGACATATGACTGATAGTAAAACAGTTCAATTCAAATCAGTCTAAATGTAGAAGAAATGTTCAGGTATTGGTTTTCATTTCTCATAAAGAGAAGATGGAAACATGGATATTTGAATAAATGAGGCAATGACACAAGATGACAAATGTACTTAGTGATGATCTTTAATCAGAATGTATTTAAATAGATTAAAATGAAGATGAAATGCTCTGATATGGTTCTTGTATTCAGAGGAAAATATCCAGAAACTCAAGATATATTTAAAACACTGTGTCTTGATGAGTTGAGTTTTTATACAGCTGCTCAACCAACTTCAGTCACTGTGAGTCTCTAGCACAATAATAAACAGCAGAATCTTTAGTCTTCAGACTGTTCATCTGCAGATACACCTGCTTTCTGCTGTTGTCTCTGGAGATGGTGAACCGGCCCTGAACTGACTGAGAGTAGTATTTGCTGCCACTGTTATCACTGATAGCTGCAATCCACTCCAGTCCTTTTCTAGCAGCCTGTCTGATCCAAGCGTTCCAGGGATGGCTACTGAACCCTGAATATGTACAGGTCAGTGTGTGGGATTCTCCAGGTCTTTTAACCACTGGTCCAGACTCAGTCAGTGTTTGACCCTCAGTACCTGCAGAAATGGAAACAGCTCATTAGTTCAGTCACATTGTCTTCACATCACTTTGTTTGTCCAACACATTTTCATGTCCTTACCAGCCAAGGTACAAAACATGATGAAGAAAATAACAGGTGTGATCATTGTAAAAGTCACTTGTCTTTGTCCAGTCTGCAGTGTGTATGTTAGACTGAGCTGACCTTTGCTCTGCAACACATATAAACACATCAAAGATATCAGTTTTGCATTGACTCCTCCTCCTCAGAGAGAAACACACCATATTTCACACATCTCTGAAAACTCAACTATGTAGATCATTATTCTACATTTGGATATTTACACCTTGAAGCTTCAACTGGACAAAGACACAACTCCAAATAAATGATGATGATGCTTCCTATTGACTCCATAAATAAACAACTTCATGGAGAAATAAGCTGCTAAATCAACTTCAATATTAATGATATATATTTCACAACTTCTCTTCAATATGTTACTGCAGTTTTTAACTTGATTCATATTGTTGTTCTCAGCAGCAACTGGACCAGTTTTAGATTTGGAATATTATGGATAAATGTCCATTTACAGTTCATGTGTCATTCAACACTGCTGTAAAATATCATTATTATCCATTGGTTATCCAAAAAACAACTTGTTATTGGCAACTATATAAAACAGGAAGTCACAAACCACAACCACAGCTGCTCCTTTCCTAGTGTGCATCTGTATTTCATTCTCTATCCTCTCATTCATGATGTCTTGTGGCCACCTGCAGGTATTTGTGAAGTATTTGTTGAGCCTCTGTTCTTCCTTTGTGTATTTGACCCAGTAACACAGCAGAGTCCTCTGACTTTTAGATGGACAGTCTCAGATATCTCATGCTGATGCTGTTATCTCTGCTGATTTCTATCCATCCATTCACATTGTTGACATATCTATGAGCAGCTGCATCACTGAGTTTAAATCCCATCAACATTTCCACCTCCTTTAACATCATCATTTAGTTGTCTCTATATAGAAGCTGTGTGAGACTTCTGATATTTGATAAAATTAGGGAACTGATGTCAACAAGTCAGTCCTCTCTGATCTGTGTATATCATCAACACTACAACCATGAGTCATTTAATCATTCTAAAATATCAGTCCAAGTTTAGACATCAGGTTGTTTTCACAACAAAATAAATAATCTCCAGTTTTATTCTGATCACTGAGCAACATTTTTTTTTAAATATATTTTCTGTCATCTCACAAAGTCACAATGCTTTAAATTTGTCTTTAACTGTCAATGTCTCACATTCCTAATCAGCCAAAATCATGTTTTGATATAATTCTAATCGACCTGATTTCATATCTTATATGGTTTGTATTTAGATGATGATTAAGTATCAAACATTGAGACAGAAAACCCAGCTGTCTTTGAGTCACATTGCTGTTTGTTGTCTGTGGAGGTTTTTGTACAGCTGCTCAACCAACTTCAGTCACTGTGAGTCTCTAGCACAATAATAAACAGCAGAATCTTCAGTCTTCAGACTGTTCATCTGCAGATAAACCTGTTCTCTGTTGTTGTCTCTGGAGATGGTGAACTGGCCTTGAACTGACTGAGAGTAGTATTGGCTGCTACCACTGCCACTACTAATGTATGCAATCCACTCCAGTCCTTTTCCAGGAGCCTGTCTGACCCAGCCCATCCAGTAGCTGCTGAATGTGAATCCAGAGGCTGTACAGGTCAGTGTGTGGGATTCTCCAGGTCTTTTAACCACTGGTTCAGATTGTGTCAGAGTCTGACCATCAACACCTGTCAAGAGAATAAAAAGCATCAAGTGAAATAAGCTGCTGACTCCAATCAAAGCTATGTAAAATGAATATGAGTGAAAGTGTTGACCTGCCCAGCAGATAGTTAAAAGCAGCAGTCCTGTCCTACAGTCCATCATGTTAAACTGTGTGTCCACTGTTCTCTGTCATCCTCTCTGCAGTCAGATAAGTAGAGGTGGAAGACATCTTTGTTTTGCATTGACTCCTCCTCTCAGGAAGGATGCAGCTGGACTGGACTTGTCGGTTTTGTTCGTCTGATTTTAATATCCAGTAAAATTCATGACTGACCTGAAACATTCATTCAACCTGTATCTGATCTTCAGAAGTTGATTTTGTGATCTGTGAGTATACTGTATGAATGTGTTCATGAATGTGATTCACCATGATCTTGTATGGTGGATCTAGGGAGGGAGCCCACCTGGTCAGTGGTAGAGCTTGAAGTGTAATTAGTAGCAGCCTATAAAAGGGACCCCTCTCACAGAGACAAGGGGGACTGGTTGATTGGCAGAGCTGCTACCAGACCTCAGGCCACCAAAGCACATTAGTCAGGATTTCTTTTGTTATGTCTTGTAAGTCCTTTTTTTGTTGTAATGATTTACACTGGTGAATAAACACTTGGTTGGTCTGAACCTCATCTGAGCCTCAAGCCTCCTGTTTCAATCCAACAACTGCCAGGCCATTCCAGCACTATATTAGTTGGTACAATATATATATATATATATACATATATATATATATATGTATATATGTATATGTGATTATTTTGTACATTATATTATTATTATGAATTTTTTTTCATTCATCACAACATTTTGTACGAGGATTTCCCCCAAAACAAATGCTTTTAATTGTGTTTTGACATATCAACAAAAACATCTTTAGCGGACATATGTTGCTTGTTCAAATTAAATTAATTATTCATTATTTAAAAAAAAAGATAAATATAACTCTATGCCATTTATTCAATAATGATGGAAGATACATTTGGCTTCTTGAAGTTGAATGTCTTGTTAGATTCAGTTTTTAAAGTCATGTCACTCTGAGATCATTGGATCAAATCTAAAGACTGTTTCTGTCTGTACTGTAACAGTAAACACAGCTGAAATCATTAGTGGTGTGAGGGCTCCTCTTCCTTTTGTTCAGGTCTGTTGGTGGTTTGTGTCCCTGTGGGGCCACGTACACAGTAATACACAGCTGTGTGGAGAGGATCTGATCAGAGCTCTTCTGTCACACAGACACACACTTCACTTCCTTATAAGGCAACACACAAGAGGATGTATTGACATATGACTGATAGTAAAACAGTTCAATTCAAATCAGTCTAAATGTAGAAGAAATGTTCAGGTATTGGTTTTCATTTCTCATAAAGAGAAGGTGGAAACATGGATATTTGAATAAATGAGGCAATGACACAAGATGACAAATGTACTTAGTGATGATCTTTAATCAGAATGTATTTAAATAGATTAAAATGAAGATGAAATGCTCTGATATGGTTCTTGTATTCAGAGGAAAATATCCAGAAAGTCAAGATATATTTAAAACACTGTGTCTTGATGAGTTGAGTTTTTGTACAGCTGCTCAACCAACTTCAGTCACTGTGAGTCTCTAGCACAATAATAAACAGCAGAATCTTCAGTCTTCAGACTGTTCATCTGCAGATACACCTGCTGTCTGCTGTTGTCTCTGGAGATGGTGAACCGGCCCTGAACTGACTGAGAGTAGTATTTGCTGCCACTGTTATCACTGATAGCTGCAATCCACTCCAGTCCTTTTCTAGCAGCCTGTCTGATCCAAGCGTTCCAGAGATGGCTACTGAACCCTGAATATGTACAGGTCAGTGTGTGGGATTCTCCAGGTCTTTTAACCACTGGTCCAGACTCAGTCAGTGTTTGACCCTCAGTACCTGCAGAAATGGAAACAGCTCATTAGTTCAGTCACATTGTCTTCACATCACTTTGTTTGTCCAACACATTTTCATGTCCTTACCAGCCAAGGTACAAAACATGATGAAGAAAATAACAGGTGTGATCATTGTAAAAGTCACTTGTCTTTGTCCAGTCTGCAGTGTGTATGTTAGACTGAGCTGACCTTTGCTCTGCAACACATATAAACACATCAAAGATATCAGTTTTGCATTGACTCCTCCTCCTCAAAGAGAAACACACCATATTTCACACATCTCTGAAAACTCAACTATGTAGATCATTATTCTACATTTGGATATTTACACCTTGAGGCTTCAACTGGACAAAGACACAACTCCAAATAAATGATGATGATGCTTCCTATTGACTCCATAAATAAACAACTTCATGGAGAAATAAGCTGCTAAATCAACTTCAATATTAATGATATATATTTCAGAACTTCTCTTCAATATGTTACTGCAGTTTTTAACTTGATTCATATTGTTGTTCTCAGCAGCAACTGGACCAGTTTTAGATTTGGAATATTCTGGATAAATGTCCACTTACAGTTCATGTGTCATTCAACACTGCTGTAAAATATCATTATTATCCATTGGTTATCCAAAAAACAACTTGTTATTGGCAACTATATGAAACAGGAAGTCACAAACCACAACCACAGCTGCTCCTTCCCAAGTGTGCATCTGTATTTCATTCTCTATCCTCTCATTCATGATGTCGTGCTGCCACCTGTAGGTCATTGTGAAGTATTTTTGAGCCTCTGTTCTTCCTTTGTGTATTTGACCAGGATGTAGGTGGATGTGATCAGTTATGTGCTGAGGGCAGGAGGGATATTTTACATATGGATATAGATATATTTTTGTACATGTTGGTGATGATTAGACCAGATGACAACAGAGATTTGATCTGAATAAATAAACCATTATCAGCTGCTTTTAAGGCCTTTCTACAGACTCCATCAAATGATTATCAAGTAATTATAAGAGAACAAATATCAAACTTAGTCCTTGTCCTTCACTGTCCTCTAGTGTCTCCTTAAATTGGACTGTACATTTCCATTCTTTCAAACATATCATGGTATTTTACAGCATATTTTTTTGGCCTCAGGTGTTAAAGCAGCTCAAGATTAAACATTGCTATTCCAGTGTAAATCACCCAGAGAGCCAGGGTGCTCTTGAACACTTTCACCAGACATTACAGACATCATGTTACGCACATACTGTCTGAAGTTTGAAAAAGACTGGGATGAAGGAGTTCATTTACAGATGTTTGCCATAAGGGAGGTGGTACAGGAATCTCTGGGGTTTAGTCCATCTGAGTTGGTATTTGTCCGTACAGTCCAAGGTCCATTAAAACTTTAAGGTGTAAAATGAATGTGTGAAAACACTGAACCAAACTTGTTGGACTGTGGGAGCAATTTCAGGTTTAGACTACGCTTGTGAAAAAGCCTGAGTCAATGTTGAGGCAGCACAGGTCAGGATTAAAGGTTGGTTTGACGAGCACATGAAAAGTAGAACATTTTTACCTGGTGACAAGGTTTTAGTATTGCTTCCCTGGGTCTAGCTTGGAAGCTCAATATACTGGTTAGTGATTATTCTGTCCCTTATTCTGTCCAGTTTGTGAATAACCATGCTGAAATGAAAACTGACCCCAGCTTTATTCTGCAAAACTGCAGCATCGCACACATGAAAGTAGAAAGGCCAGTAGCAAGACAAACACGATTCAAAGTCCCCGTTACAGCAAACAAAATACAGGTCGGTGCAACTAACAATGAACCCAAAGCCTCCTCTCTCGACCCCAGTAAACAGTGTCCAGTACACAAGAAGCCACATTCACTCGCCAAATGTAGAGGATTTAGAATGAAGACACTATATGAGAGGAAAGGCCTGCTCAAGGAGTTGTCAATCTGCTACAAGTGTCTCTCATCAACAGAACACAGGGCCAAAAACTGTAGAGCTGTTATTCACTGTGCGGAGTGCAACAGTGATGCACATATTTCCGCCATGCATGCAGGGCCACCCCCATGGGCAGCTGCAGACCCTGTCACTTTACCAGAGGCGCAAGGCGGGGAGCCGGATATCCCAAGCCCCACGTTGACCACATCCAGCTGCACTGAAGTATGTGGACGAGGGCTGCAGGGAAAGTCTTGTTCTAAAATTTGCCTGGTAAATGTGTACCCCAGCTCAGCCCCTCATGAGAAAAGAAAAGTGTATGCAATTTTAGATGATCAAAGTAATGTTTCATTGGCCCGTTCCCCCCTTTTTGATATGTTCAATCTACATGGTGAAGCTCTCCCATACACGATGAAAACATGCTCAGGCACAGTTAACAGACTAGGGCGCAGAGCTCATGGCTTTGTCATCGAGGGTGTAAATAGAAAAGTGTCCATACCACTACCAATACTTACTGAATGTGATCAGATCCCGGACAACAGGAGCGAGATACCGACCCCGGAAGCTGCAGCTGCGCATCCTCACCTATGCCATGTAGCCACACAAATACCGCCACTTGATCCATCATCTGACATTCTTCTCCTCCTGGGCCGAGATGTGATACAGGCTCACAAGGTTCGCCGCCAGGTAAATGGCCCAAATGATGCACCTTACGCCCAAGAGCTTGATCTCGGGTGGGTAATTGTCGGCGATGTCTGCCTCTCAGGAGCCCACAGGCCTACAGTGAACTCCTACAAGACAAACATCCTTGGTAATGGTCGCCCCAGTTTTCTTTCTCCCTGCGAAAACAGAATCTACACAAAGGTAAAGTTCACAGAAGACAACACCTTTTTTGAGAGCACCCAAGCTAAAGATGAACTGAGCAAACACATCTTTAAACAAACGGCAGACGATGACAAACTGGCACTCTCTGCCGAAGATGAGTCATTTCTGAATGTTAGGCACAATGGGTTTGCTAAAGACGAGGCAAATAACTGGGTGGCCCCTCTCCCTTTTCGCCATCCCCGACACCGCTTACCTAACAACAGAGAGCAGATACTGAACCGCCTCATGTCACTACACAAGACGTTAAAGAGAAAACCGGAGATGAGAGAGCATTACGTGGAGTTTATGGAAAAGATATTCAGTAAAGGACACGCAGAAAAGGCTCTCCCTCTTGAACCCCACCAAGAATGCTGGTATCTTCCGAGCTTTGGTGTTTACCACCCCCAAAAACCGGGAAAAATCAGAATTGTCTTTGATTCAAGTGCCCAGTGTGGAAATATGTCTCTCAATCAAGTGCTACTTAAAGGCCCAGACCTTAATAACAGCCTTGTAGGCGTCCTCCTCCGTTTCAGAGGGGAGCCATATGCTGTGATGGCTGACGTGGAGCAAATGTTTCACAACTTTATGGTCAGGGAGGACCATCGCGATTATCTGCGCTTTCTATGGTTCCGCGATCACGATCTGGATGGAGAAGTGGACGAGTTTCGTATGACAGTTCACGTGTTTGGAAACTGTCCATCGCCATCTGTCGCAATTTATGGACTCAAGAGAACTGCTGTGGAGGGAGAGAGGGAGTTCGGCAGCGATGTGAGGGAATTTATTGAGCACCATTTTTATGTCGATGATGGGCTAAAGTCATTCGCCTTTGAGACTGAAGCAATCGACATCCTTTGCAGAACACAAAAAATGCTGGCTCAGTCCAACATCCGTCTCCACAAGATCTCGTCCAACAGTCCTGTGGTCACCAGCGCTTTCCCAGACGAAGATCTTGCCACAGGTCTGCAGGGCCTCGAGCTTGGACAACATGCTCCCCCCATGCAACGCAGCCTCGGACTAGGCTGGAACTTGTCTACAGACCAGTTGTCATTTCGAGTCGAAAGCAGTGACAAGCCCTTCACTAAACGCGGTGTACTATCTGTCATCAACAGTTTGTATGACCCACTTGGGTTTGCTGTGCCAGTCAGCGTTGAAGGCCGCTCCATTCTGAGAGAGATCTCCAAGGACATCAGTGAATGGGATACCCCACTACCAAAGGAGAAACAGGACAAGTGGCAACAATGGAAAGACTCGCTAAAGCACCTACAACAACTCAAGGTCTCCCGTATGTATACATCCATCTCACTATCCAAAGCACAGAGAAAGGAAATTCACGTTTTTTGTGATGCATCCACAAAAGCGGTTGGGGCCGTTGCCTATCTGAAACTCACAGCTGCTGACGGACACAGTGAGGGGGGCTTTCTCCTTGGTAAGGCCAGGCTGGCTCCAAAACCAGACATCACAATTCCCAGGTTAGAGCTCTGTGCTGCTGTGCTGGCTGTAGAAGTAGCAGACATGGTCCTAGAAGAGCTCGACACTACAATTGATGGAGTAAACTTCTACACAGACTCTAAAGTAGTGCTCGGTTACATTTTCAACGAGAAGAGACGCTTTTATGTGTATGTACATAATCGTGTGGAACGCATCAGGCGGTCCACCCAGAACCACCAATGGCATTACGTGCCCACACATCTAAACCCAGCCGATCACGCCACACGTGGACTGCCTGCCGAGCACCTTTCCCACTCTACATGGCTCAGCGGGCCTCCCTTCCTTGCTAACTCAAGCCAAGGTCAAGTACAGGAGGAGCCCTTTGACCTCATTAACCCTGAACATGACACCGAACTGCGCCCAGAGATTATATCCTGTGCTACTTCTCTGGCAAATGCTAAGCTCGGAGCTGCAAGGTTTGAGAGATTCTCCAGTTGGAGCAGTCTGTTGAAGGCCATCGCCAGGCTCGCCCACATCGTCACATCTTTTAAAGGTGCACCTGAGAGCGCATGCCGTGGATGGCACAAGTGTGACAAGAACATCACTGAAATTCAACTCCAGCAGGCTAAAGCAGTCATCATTCATGCAGTTCAAAGTGAGGTGTATGCAGACGACATCACGCACATGGAACGGGGTGAGCCTGTCCCCAAGCAAAGCCCACTTAGCAAGCTAAGCCCATTCATGGACACTAACAGAATTCTCAGAGTTGGAGGTCGGCTAGCCAAAGCTCAACTGACAACGGACGAAACACACCCCATACTCATTCCCAATAAGCACCATGTCTCTCAGCTCATAATCAGACACTTTCATTCACAAGTATGCCACCAGGGCAGACACATTTCTGAAGGCGCAATCAGAGCTGCAGGTTTTTGGATAGTGGGCGGGAAGA
Source organism: Chelon labrosus (assembly GCF_963514085.1). Taxonomy (NCBI): domain Eukaryota; kingdom Metazoa; phylum Chordata; class Actinopteri; order Mugiliformes; family Mugilidae; genus Chelon; species Chelon labrosus. Next base: position 22,344,460 of record NC_140354.1, read on the forward strand.
GAGCTATCAGTAGCGTTATCTTTAACTGCGTCACATGTCGGAGATTAAGGGGCAAGCGACAAGAACAGATCATGTCAGATCTGCCAGAAGACAGGATGTGCGCAGACCCTCCGTTTACATGTGTAGGCCTAGATGTTTTTGGCCCATGGCCCGTCACAGTCAGAAAAACACGTGGAGGCCAAGCAGAAGCTAAAAGATGGGCAGTCATCTTTGCATGTATGAGTACTCGTGCCGTACACATTGAGGTAATAGAGTCAATGGACACTTCATCGTTTATTAATGCACTGCGCCGTTTCTTTGCCATCCGAGGTGCAGTCAAGCTGCTCAGATCAGACTGCGGCACAAATTTTGTGAGCGCTTGCAGAGAACTTCAAATCGATAAAAAGGGCTGTCACAATGGCAAAATCAACACCTATCTTGGAGACAGTGGTTGTGAGTGGCAGTTTAATCCCCCGCATGCTTCGCACATGGCTGGATCATGGGAACGCATGATCGGCGTCAGTCGGCGGATCCTAGATGCAATGCTGTTGCAGCACGGAAAGGCCAAGCTCACACATGAGGTGCTAGTAACATTCATGGCAGAAGTCTCTGCAATAGTTAATGCAAGGCCACTCACGGCGGTTTCCACTGACTCAGAGCATCCTGAGATTCTCACTCCTGCCATGCTGCTCACGCAGAAGGTCGGCATGCCTCCAGTCACGCCAGGGCACTTTGACGACCGCGACCTGTTTAGAGCACAATGGAGACGTGTACAGTACCTGGCCAATGTCTTCTGGGGACGATGGAAGAGGGAATTCCTGAGTGGATTACAACCTCGTCGTAAGTGGAGGACGCCCAAACCTAATCTACAAATCGGAGATGTCGTCTTGCTTAAAGATGGACAAGAGAACAGGAATGATTGGCCTCTTGGGGTTGTTGCACAGACTTTTCCTAGCCAGGATGGCAGAGTAAGGAAGGTCCAAGTTAAGATAATCCGCAACGGTGAACAGAGACTGTACTTGAGACCTATCAGTGAAGTCATCCTGCTGGTACCAAAGAACCACACCTGAAAGACTTCTCATATCCTTTGAAAACAGTGGGTTTGGGTTATGACATCTTACTGATGTCAGGCGGGGAGTATTCTGTCCCTTAGTTTGTCTTTTCATTATATTTTGCACTTGGGATTCGTTATGTGTCAGGTTGTAGTTATTTCTCTCTCTATTAATCTGGAAAATGTGCCTTTAAGAGAAATGCATTGAATTTCAGTTTGTTGACGATCACCGCCATCTAGTGGCGTATAGCGGAAGTGGCGCATAGCGGAAGTGAGTTCGTATCGGAGCGAGAGCACAGCCGAGTTTTCGAAAAGTGTCGGTCCTGTATGTTGCGTCTCCTGACTTTCTCACCTGTTGCACTTAAGAAAGGCATAATCTGTAAGTTCAGTGCGAAAATGATTGTTTATGGATGCATATGCCTTTGTTCGTGTTCTTACGGTCGGCTTATTACTTAATAAGAGAAAGCTACATGATATTGTACAGCATTTTGATCGCTATTTCATGTTAGCTGTTGCTAATGTTAAGACCTGAGATCAGTCATTTTATACATGACAGTATTTTCCAATGTAGTGTTTATGTTTTTACACTGAAACTGAATGCTCTTTATTCTGTTTCTGTTGTTACAGTTTTACAAATAAGAAATGGTACGCAAGTAAAGCTCAGAAGAGTGCTACAAGTCTCACGAGTGATTACTGAAGCCATTTGTGTTTAGCTCGCTGCATAAGCTAAAGCATTCCATTTAGCTGAGGGCAGAAGAGTGATACAAACTATCTCTTGTCCACTCCAGGTCATTGATGCAGATCTTGTCTCTGTCATGTCAATATGTTGAAGCTGTACTGTGAGAGGGAACATGTACAACTAAAGCCTCAAGCAGAGACAGGTGAAGTTGATGTGTCCCCCGTAGACACTGTCCAGTGCTGAAGTTACCTCTCCTTGTGTTAGCCTGGCAGTAGAGAGGGGATCAGAGGAGCTGTCCAGTGCTGAAGTTACCTCTCCTTGTGTTAGCCTGGCAGAAGAGAGGGGTTCAGAGGAGCTGTCCAGTGCTGAAGTTACCTCTCCTTGTGTTAGCCTGGCAGCAGAGAGGGGTTCAGAGGAGCTGTCCAGTGCTGAAGTGAGTGACTGCTGCTTGTCAGAGGCCTTGACCCAAGGAAAGTTGTCAAACTCTGACATTCCAGGTCTCTGGTCCTAGAGCGCCCTCTAGTGTTTGAAAACAAGTGACAGTACATTTCCAGTCTCACCTTTAAAAAGTCATGACATTGTTCATCTATTAATATGTTTAGATGTTGAGTCAATATTGTTTTGTGTTATCATATCTTTTTTTACTAGTAGAGATTTTTGTCTGGACTGGTTTGTTTTAAATTCATATTCAAGGGAATGAACTCACAATTCCTCTCAGAGACACACAGACACATCAGTCCTGTTGTTCGTTAAGACACAGCAGAGTCTTCAGGCTGCACATTCTGTCCATTTAGAGAACCTGCAGACACACAGCTCATTACCTACTGTCCTGCAGATACATTGTCTTTTTGATCAGCATGTCTGTAAAGAAAATGTTTGCTTCTTACCGTCCCAGTTAACTGACAGCAAAAGAAAAACAAGCACAAAGTCAGTAGTGATCATTGTGAAAGCCGTTTGTCTCTGTCCAGTCTACAGTGTGTATGTCAGTGATTTAGTCCCTGTCTTAAACTCTGCAACACATATGTAAAGATGGAGGAGGTCAGAGTTTGCATCGACTCCTCCTCCTCTTTGTGTACGCCCCTCTGATAAAATAGTTAAATACAAGGTAGAATAAATTATTCGAAAACTCATCTCCAGACTGTTTTTTTGGAGAAGTGACGCTGAACAAAGACGCAGAAACTACAAACACAACTGCACCATCGGCTGATGTGCCGCAACCTGGCAAACAATGTGGGAATGCTCCTGAACAGTTCCACTCATTTTTGCAGCAGCTCAGCAGCTTCACACAATATTGCTTTAAAATAGCAGACGTAAGTTCAAACAGAGACCACCTGATGGCAGTCCAAGCCAGTTTATCAGCTTCTAAAATCCACCTCTGAGTTTCCCATCACTCAAAGTGCATGCTCCTGGAAGGCAGTCCCTTGTGTCATTTGCTTGTTATCACCTGCTGCAGTTTGTCAGACTTTGCAGGTGCTGCAGGGAAATTTAAAACACGGGACAACAAACAGGCCAGATCATTTAGAAGGCGTGCACCATATGAAAAGCTCATCTCATACATACAGTAGAAAGTACATTTACTTGGATGGTTTTGAGGTACGTGAACTTGAATTGGGTGTTTTCATGTTATGCTTCTTAGACTTAGACTTTATTCATCCACAAGGGAAATTGCTTGGTCACAGTGGCTCAGATGCACATAAAAAACACTCTTGAGAACCACAAGAAACAAATAAAATAAAATAATTCTTTATGATTCCACTCTACACATTACGTTTAAGAGGGAAATACTGCCAGCCTACAAGTGTTTTCTAATGGAAAGTTGGTCTGGGACTCCTCTGATGGGAACTCATTAGGGTCCTGCAAAGATCTGCTGGGCCAGTTAGATCATTTGAGCGGAGCTTTGTGTAGTGACAAGGTGGAATTTAGGAGTCACAGCAGCAGGGCCAGACGGTTGTAAAAGTCGGTGTAAAAAAAGTAGAAGGCTAATACATACTGTCACATGTTCTGTTGCTCAAATTGGTTGATGAACTAACCATTTGCATGCAGAGGCGTTTTTCTCTCTGTGTCGGCTGAAACACGGCCCGTAATAAAAAATCCAGATGGAGTCAAGTCAAAGTTTATTTCTAAAGCACATTTAAAAACAACCTGAGTTGAACCAAAGTGCTGAACAAGCAGAACAATAATAATAAATAATAAAATCCAAGATATCCTGCTCAACATGGACTGAAGGCCAGCGAGAAGAAATGGGTTTTCAACAATGATTTAAAATGCTCCAAACTCTGGGAGCAGCTTTGGTATAAAAGGGTCGGCTGTTCCAGATTTTGGGGGCCACCACTGAAAAGGCTCTATCACCTCTGTTTCTGAGCCTGGATCTGGGGAGGACCAGTAGCAGCAAAATAATATGTGGGGGAGGTAGGACTTACTCAGAAGTCTTAATTTAGAAAAGCATGTCTTGACCACTGAACTAATCTGCTTATCAAATTTAAAGGCGGAGTCATCTATCACACCAAGGTTTCTTCCAACAGGGTGACAGTAGGAGGCTAGAGGGTCGACTGCCCTCAGGCTCCAGAGCCTCAAGTAAGGGACCCACCTGAGCTTGAAGGAAAAAGTCTCAAAGAGGAATTTATTATTGTTATTATTATTATTATTGATCATTTGAGGCCACATTTATTCTGACCTTTGCCTGATGTGAACCTCTTCCTGCTGAAAGCATGTGGGTGATTTCATGCCTGGATACGTGCGGACATGCAAATACGAAGCGCAGTGACAGATGTGTGCGTCGCTTTGAGGAAATCTATTTGCATTTGCAGCTCTGGAGGTTTCCACAAAGTTTCAGCCCTGCAGGTGTGGTCCCAGAGGTGCAGAGAGAGCGGAGGGGAGTGGCTCTCTAACAGATGACAAGTTTAGAAACAGCAGGAAACTGAAAGCCTGCAGACTTTAACTGATAACAGAAGTTCACAGTACGTTGACGTCACATGCTGTTATTTTAGATGTTCTTAGAGCCCTGTGTTGAGACTGAAACAACAGAAGAAAATCCTCAGACGCTTTTTGTCTTTCTCACACTCATCACTCACAATTCCTTCAAAAAACTAAATGAGCAAATATTATATATAAAAAAGTATTTATTGTTAAAGGAACAGTATGTAGGATTGTGGCCAAAACTGGCCAAAACTGGTACTGCAATCACTTTCAAAATACTGTAGAACAGTGTATCCCCTCAGCCTCCCCCCTGACTCGAGGTTGCCAGGTAAGCTGCGGGATCCAGCAGGAACGTAGGCTGCTACAAGGAGCTTCCAATGGCAAGTGACGAGTCCCACGAAGTATCGCAAAAATTTACTAATGGCGATGAGCCAAATATTTCGTAAAGATGTACTGTAATACCACATTTCAGTCGGAACATAGATTGTTTTCATACCCTGCTTGTGGTGCGATAACGCTTTTTATGAACGCATTTAGCATGGGCGACCATGGAAAATCCACTGTCTATATGTACGGAAGCACGGGGCTTTTAGCCTATACCAACAAACATGGTAGAATATAGCATCCAGAAGTCGAGGGTCAATTCCATGCCATTCCGGACTTTGTCACGACGTATTTCGGATTCATAACGAGGTCTTTTAGGTTTAGTAACGTTATACATGTTTTATCCGACACGTTCGTAGCTGCAGCTGTGGTAACTAGAGCAGAGCTGGCAACCCGGAAGACGAAACTCTACTGACTTCGTGATTAGTAGATAGCTTGAGGGTGGCGCCTCAGGCCAAAACACAACATGACAACATTAATATCAGTTGAGGGCTGCAACTTTCACTTTTAAATGACAATATCCTGGCCGGACCACTGTTGTCAGTGATATAAGTATTTGAAATGAACATGATTTCTTCAAGTCTAGTGACATATCAGGGCCATTTTATGATTAATTGAAATACATTTCTTACATATGGTTACTTTAAACTACAACTGAACTGTCTCTACAACAGTAAAAGTTATTTTCATTGACATTTTAACACGACACTAAGAAATACAACACATTCAATGACATTCAAGTCTTGATATTTACAGTAAGAATAAAAAATACAAAAGCCAACACAGTAAAATGTATCATTTAAATGTCACTGAAACTCAAATACTACACTAACAAATACAACACGTTAATGACATTATCCTGTAGACATAACACAGCTAAGTACAGGAAAACATATTCATTTAAATCAATAAGAAATGTGGTATTTTTATTTTCTATAGATAGACAGATAGATAGACAGATAGATACTTTCATTACCCCATGGTATTGATTTTGCAGATAAACAACAGATAAATGATAATGTACATGTTAAAATAATGAAATAGATTCATGCTTCCATTCCATCCTTTAATGTTTCTTGACCTGAAAACAAAGAAAACATCAAACTATTAAAATGTATAAGTATTATATTCAGTTGTCCAACACAGACAGTCTCTGGTTCTTTATTGCAGTACATAGTTGTGGCTTGGAGAGCTACACACAGACTCAGTTATTTAATGAATGTGGGCTTATTCATTAATCAATCTTTGGACAAATCAACACTTTGGTTACATTGTGAGGGTAAAAAGGAACACACTGGTGTGCTCTGCAAGATAAAAAGGCCTTCAGTGCAAACCATTCATGAACCTCTTAGGACAGATTAGACCTCTGAAAATCCAGGGCTGGAGGAAGGTGTATTACAGCTCATTAACATGTAAAGAGAAACCCCTTCACAACATTATCAAAGTCTGCAGCAGAGACGTCATGAGAGCAAATACAGAGGGCTCAGCACAAGGTGCAAAACATTCATGAGCACCAAGAATTCATGGGTCAATTTAGACTCCCAAGTCAGAGCAATTCTGGAACCACATTCAAGAAGAAAAAGTGTGGGGAAGGCTTGGAACCCACGAGGTGCAAACCATTCATAAAGCTCCTCATAAACCTAGGCCAGATCACATTTGGAGGATATCACACCAGAAATGATCTGAAGAGCCAGAGCAGTTCTGGAACAGCATGTGGTCCATGAACATGCACATTTTTCAGTTGCACTGGGTCGCTAGCATTTATTAATGATGTGGTAGAAGCATTCTGAAGTGTATGGAGATATACTGTCTGCTCAGATTCTTCCAAATGAAGCAGAGATGGCAGATGATGGTTCACAGCACAGATGGACAAAGAGCCAACACGTTGTCTGAACGTATCCCAGGGGTTTTTGGAGGTAAAGAAGCAGAATAGTCGTCAATGTCTGAGTCAGTCACCTGATCTCAGCTCAACAAACAGCATTTCACTTGCTGAAGGTAAAACTAAAGGTAGAAGAGCCACAAGACATCTGCAGTAGAGGCCTGACAAAGCATGACAAAGCAGGAAACCCACTGACCCATCCCACCGGGATGTCCATGGGTTCCAGACTTGAGGCAGTCTAAACTCTTAACATTTTATTTAGGATGAGGTTTATTTGTCCAATCACCTTTGAGCCTGTGGAAATAAGGGACTGTGTTTGAAAAATGATTGTAACTTTATGATTAATGTTTAAAAATTAAAGTTTCTATTCTCGTTTGTGAAGATGGGAATGAACGGCTCAAACCTACAGGACAAAATAAAAACTATATTTAGCCCTTTAAAAAGCTGAAACTCAAAACAACTCTGCATGTTTACCTTGATCAGGCTGAATATCATGCTATAGAGGAGAGAGAATATGAAGAGGACTATGAAGGAGGAGGATGTGAACCACAGGCTGCTGAACTCATCCTCTTCAGTGGCACCATCTGTGCATTTCAGAGCAAAACGTTCTAAAGAACAATAAGAAGAGGAAGGCACAGTATAGGTGGTTAGATGAGTTAGGTGTATGTATGCACATTTATTTTTATTAGGGCAACACACTCGTTCTCGCTCAATGAACAGCTGAACAACAGAACGGTAAAGCGAGGCTTGTCTGAAAACTACTGGTACAAAGTGAGTGTTTGTGCTTGTTTTAAGATGTTTTCATTCACGTACACACGGAACAAACGTTTCTCAATGCAACATTTATTTGGAACAGTCAGCACACTCATCAAGCTGCTGGACAATGGGACAAAGACAGATTTGAAACACACCACGACGACAAAGAAAACAATGTTTGTACAACCACAGTGATTGAGGACATCACAGAGTGAACAGGTTTTCATGACACAGAGACTGAATGACACATCAGCACAAAATACAACATTTAACGTTCCTTTACTTAATTTTCACATGAATTACCCGAGGCCTTAGACACTCCTCGACGTTCCATCGACTGATCACTACCAGCAGGCCAGACATTACAGTAGAACACCTTCTTCTGGTTCCACTTTTCCTTGGTGGTGATGTAAAGACTTGTAACTGAGTAGCCATTTGTGGTCTTCTGTGGAGGGAAGTTGACGCCATCAGTGTAGACTCCAGTATCTTCTGACCAGGTGATGTAGTAATCCTGCAGCACAGGACTGGAGACCAGACACACCAGAGTGACCTCAGCTGAGTTGTCTTGTCCAATGTCCTCATCTGGAAGGATGTGAACTGTCACTGTTGGGTCTGTCCCATCTGAAAGAGAGTCAAGGAGATCCATGACTGAGCTGAAGTCAACAACAACAGCAACCAATCCCTGTAATAGTCACTCTATGTTTAGTTACATACCTCCTTTGTTCACAGTCAGCTCTTGGATAACTGGTGTCATATCTCCTCTGGTGGCAGAACATCTCACTGTGTTGACTGTCTTCCACTCAGTGAGACTTTGAGTCAGTTTGCTGGTTTTGCTCTGTCCACTATCTTGTGTATTAATGTTGTTTGTCACAGGCTGTCCATTAATCTGCCAACTGATTGTAGTTTCAGAGACAATGTTTCCGTCCTGTCCAGTGACGACACACTCCAACTCTACCTGATTGATGTTAAATATTTTTGTAGGATTTGGGGAGTTCAGTGTCACTGTGATGGGATCTACATGAGGAGAAGTAAAGAAATTAATTATGAATCAGCACTATTTACTTTTTCTGAACAGGAAAAGAAAAAAGACAGTCTCCTTAGTATTAGCTTCAGATTTCCATATGTTAATGACTGTTTACCTTTGGAGATCTCTTTGGTATATTTTTCTCCTTTGTGAGTCACCTCACAAGTGTACACAGCTTTACTGTCCCAGTCTGATTTGTTGATTTTGAGGACACTGACAGATGAATATCCATTCTGAACGTCTTTGGGGCTCCAAGCAGTGAAGTCGGTAACAGTGTTTCCATTCTTATTCCAACTGAATTCCAGTCTGCCAGGGATAAACTCCTCAGCAGTACACACCAGAATTTGTTTGTCTCCACTTGGCACTGATAGCAAAGTTACCTTTGGAGGAACCTTTACCTCTGCTGAATAGAGAAAGAAATACATAATTATGTCATTTTATGTTTAATAACTGACAACACCTGCAGTCAGTATTCATTTCCTGTTACCTAAGACTCACATAGAACCTACAGAAGAATAATAATAAGAATAAGGATAAGAAAAACCTTTATTAGTCTCTCAATGGCTAAACTGAGGTTCACAACAGCTTACAGAGAAGACAGAATAAAAAATAACGAGAGCAAAAACAGTAGCTTGCAAAAGACAAATCATGAAATAGAAGGGGATAGAAATATTGCACGGATTGAATTGTAAAATATTGCATAGAGAGAGCTCAAGTAAGAGGTGTTGCAAGCAGCTGTCGGCTTCGACCAGCGCCGGGAGCGGAGTACAGAGAAATACTTTACAATATACAAACGTATATGAAGCTGCGCATTTCCTCCAGGATGAGTCACAGAACAACTGTAAGAGAAAGAATGAAAACATGGATACTTTGATCACACTGACTCCTGTATATTTGTTGTTATTTGGAGGTAAAATATATTGTTGAGAATCCAGACTGGTCCCTCTGGCGTTGGTCCACGTAAAAGTAAGACTTCCTGGGTTGAAGTCATGAGCGAGACAGCCAAGAGTGATCTGATCTCCAGCCCCAGAATCACACTGACTCAGAGGGAAAATCTTTGGTGCAACTGTTTCTGTGAAAGAAGAGGAAGTTTGAAGTTTAAATGTTTCTAAATATATAGCTACACAAATGTGTAATTTCAGAACACAACCTTCATTAACAGATCGAATAAGACCTGATTACAAATAACTGAAATAAATGCTCATCAAAGTTCTACAATTCTCAGCCGCTTCCCAATTGAAAATAGTTTGAAATTCAAGATCATGAAGGCTGCTTTTTTTTTTTTTTTTAATATGACATCAAACACCATGCTGAATTAATTGATAATGATTTAGAAGAATATTTTCTAATTATTTTAAAGAAACTGCCTCATTAAAAACATCTGGTCAGCTCTGTTTCATCTGCTCTGTCAGTTTAAATTTAAAGACCATATGAACAGAACTTTTTTTTCTCTCAATAAATATAAAGAAGTCACTGCAGATATTATGTTTAAATGTGTCTTACCTGAAGTTACTGTGACTGTAGTTCCTTTACCCCAGTTGAGGAAAGCATTATCACAGTGCTGTGTCTCCATTCACTGGCTGAACATAAACCAAGAGCACCTGGAAAAACAAGTAAAAACCTGAGAAATGGATGAAATCAACACAAATCCTGCTCAGTGTGATACTGTGGTGTCACCCTGTGTGTTGTACAGGTCAGTCTGTGAGACTCTCCAGGTCTTTTAACCACTGGTTCAGACTCTGTTATGGTCCAACCTTCAGCTCCACTCCAAACAAACAGAGCAACCACCAAGAGTGTCAGCTTTCTGTCAGCCATGTTGACAGTGTGATTAGTAGGTTTTCAGCTCCCCTTTAAATATGATGTCAACTGGAGCCCTGTGAGAATTTGGTTACAGTCAGCTCCTCCTACATCACTCCATCTATTTAAGCATGCTTAAATTCCTAATTTTGCTTTCATATTTATTTAAGTATTTTGCTTATATCCAAATTTAAACTCCCTGGCACAGTGCATATATTTCTCTTGGTGACTGCTTTTTTGTTGACTGTTTCCATGTTGTTTGCCCCATTTATCCAATCTCCCATTTAGCCAAAAGTATTGGCTCATCTGCCAACTCTCAACTCTTCTGGGAAGGCTTTCCGCAATGTGTAGGAGTGTGTTTATGACCATTCTTCCTGAAGCACATTTGTGAGGTCAGACACTGATGTTGGTTGAAAAGGCCTGGCTCTCAGTCTTGGCTCTAATTCATCCCAAATGTGTTCTATCAGGTTGACGTCAGGACTCTGTGCAGGCCAGTCAAGTTCTTCCACACCAAACTCACTCATCCATGTCTTTATGGACCTTGCTTTGTGAACTGGTGAGCAGTCATATTGGAACAGGAAGGTTCCATCCCCAAACTGTTCCCACAAAATTGGGAGCATGGAATTGTCCAAAATCTCTTGGTATGCTGAAGCATTCAGAGTTTCTTCTACTGGAACTAAGGGGCCAAGCCCAGCTCCTGAAAAACAACCCCACATCATAATCTCCCCTCCACCAAACTTCACACTTGCCGCAGTGCAGTCAGACAATTACTGTTTTCCTGGCAACCACCAAACCAAGATTCATCCATCAGATTGTGAGATGGAGAAGCTTGATTCATCACTCCAGAGGACACGTCTCCAGTGGTCATCTGGCTCTTTGCATTGCACTTGGCTGATTCTTCTGATAGGTCACAGAAGGAAGTCAAGCTAAAAGTAAAGAAAAAACTGTTCAGATCCACTTGCCTTTTTAAACCTCTCCTTGTGTCAAGCCCAAATTATGCTTCCGCGTTGACACAGCGCGAGGGGGCGGACCCCCGTACGTCCTACGCAAGGGCCAGACGTGCACCTCCCAAAAATCCTCGACGCGCGTCGAGGCGACGCAACAGCAACGCAGCAGCAACGCAGCAGCAACGCAGCAGCAACGCAGCAGCAACGCAGCGGCATTGGCTGTGATTGGTCCACTAACTACATCCGCTGGAGACCGCTTTTCCGGTTTCCACTCATAAACACCGCCATTTTTAAAAAGTCTTCAGTTTGGTTGGTCTTTGAGAATGGACAACATCGTTCACTGTGACTACGACAAAAGCCGGAAGGTAAATAACTATACGAGGCGAGACACGTCACAAGAGTCTCGGTCGGTCGGTCACAAAAAATCATAGCGCCCTCTACCGGTGTGGCATTGAATTGCATTTCGACACGTAAACCCCACGCAGAACCATCACGGTCTCACGACTGCGTCCAAGCAACTGCGTGGCCATTGCGTGACCATTGCATGATCACTACGCGGAAGCATAATTTGGGCTTTAGTCTGACAGTAGAGAGGGGTTCAGAGGAGCTGTCCAGTGCTGAAATGAGTGACTGCTGCTTGTCAGAGGCCTTGACACAAGGGAAGTTGTCAAAGGCTTAAATTCCAGATCTCTGGTCCTAGAGCGCCCTCTAGTGTTTTAAAACAAGTGGCAGTAAATTTCCAGTCTCACCTTTAAAAAGTCATGACATTGTTCAGCTTTTAGATGATGAGTCAATACTGTTTTGTCATTTCATATATTTTTTTAAAACTAGTAGAGATTTATGTCTGGACTGGTTTGTTTTAAATTCAAATTCAAGGGAATGAACTCACAATTCCTCCCAGAGACACACAGACACATCAGTCCTGTTGTTAGTTAAGATTGTTCAAATAACATTCTATGATATGACCATATTAAATGGTACTGTCATTCACTGAATGCGTGTTACAGTAATGCTGCTGGAATTAGATTTTAAATTCTCACTGAAAACTCCCAAAGTTACAAACTGACTTGTGTCTGATCAAAGATCACATGTTACTACTTCAATCTGTGTTCAAGTCAGTTTCAAAGTTACTGTGAGCCACTAATGGAGGAAGATAGACAGATGCTGAACTGTTTCTCTCAGTGATCTGATGTGAAATCATTAGTGGTGTGAGGGCTCCTCCTCTGGTGGCTTCATGTTCCAAGTGTTCAGACACTGAGAGGTTTTTGTTCAGGTCGACTGGTGGTTTGTGTTACTGTGACTCTCTGGCACAGTAATACACAGCAGAGTCTTCAGGCTGCACATTCTGTCCATTTAGAGTCACTGTGTTGCTGGAAGAGTCTAAGTTGATGTTGAACTTGTTCTTTAGAGAATCTTTGTAGTATGTTGAAGAGCCAGTTCTCCTCCCAATAAACTCCAGTAAATTTTCCTGCAGGTTGTCTGATCCAAGCTGTCCAATACCTGCTAACAGAATAAGAGACCTGACAGGTGATGGTCAGACGTTGACCTGGCTGCACAGTCACAGAGGCTGGCTGTGTCAACTGTTCACACTTCACACCTGTTAAAAGAAGAAAATGTTTTCTATCAAATGATCAGGTTATATTAGAAAACAACATGTGCTGACTATCATCTAAAGAGACTCACATCCAGCTGCTAGGAGCAGTAACAGAGCTACAGGAAACATGTTTGTTGGTGAAGCTGACTTGCTGTGAACTCCACTCCACAGTCTGATGGGAAGTTTTTATAGCTGAGGAAAAAAGGAGGTCACTTAGTTTGCATACAATCAAACATATGAAGCATCAGTGTTGGTCTAACTGGAGTCAGTTGGACTTAAATCAGTTGGAGGTGTTAACAGTGTGTCTTCTGGAGTGTGTCTTAATCGTCCGTTATTCAATGTGAAAGTTGTTTTCAGAGCCTGACATGCTTCAGTGCTTGTTACACCCCTCTGCACCTCTACTGGTGTCTGTGGCTTGTGCTTAATCACCTTAACCAGCCACACCTGAGAAGACTGAATAAAGTGCATTGTTGCAGAGGCCTAAGACGACCACTTTTCAGCTGCAGAGGCTCACCATGTCTAACCTGTCACCTTGTTGATTTCTTTTGAATTAAATAAACCCTTATTATTTTTTAACTCTGTCATGTGTCTCCTCTTTATGTTGTGGCAATTGAGCCAGGTCCTAACAGTCATGGTGGTAACTTGACTGTGACTGCAGTTGTAAAGGCTGATATGAAGGATATATAAGCAGCAGACAGCTGGAGAAAGACACCTGACATTGACTGGCCTCTTGTGTTTCTATAACCAGAAGTTCAAAATTATTTTTTAGAATTTCCCCAAATAAATGCTCATTTAATGTCATTAATAATAATATTTATTGTCCATAAAACAGTGTTGTAAATACCTGGACAATGACTGTTGTAAATGGCTGTTAAGAACTTATAACCAGAATGCTTATTTATTTATTATGTATGTGTTTAATGTTTAGTTTTCTTGGTTTTCCCAACAGAGAAAAATATACATTATTTCTCTTCAGGTTTAATCCAGTCAGTATTCAGGACTGGAGGTTTTTGTACAGCTGCTCAACCAACTTCAGTCACTGTCAGTCTCTGCGAGCACAATAATAAACAGCAGAATCTTCACTCTTCAGACTGTTCATCTGCAGAAACACCTGCTGTCTGTCGTTGTCTCTGGAGATGGTGAACCGGCCTTGAACTGACTGAGAGTAGTATTGGTGTCTACCAACACCACTAACATAAGCAACCCACTCCAGTCCTTTTCCAGGAGCCTGTCTGACCCAAGCCATGTGGTAGCTGCTGAATGTGAATCCAGAGCCTGTACAGGTCAGTGTGTGGGATTCTCCAGGTCTTTTAACCACTGGTTCAGATTCTGTCAGAGTCTGACCATCAACACCTGTCAAGAGAATAAAAAGCATCAAGTGAAATAAGCTGCTGACTCCAATCAAAGCTATGTAAAATGAATATGAGTGAAAGTGTTGACCTGCCCAGCAGATAGTTAAAAGCAGCAGTCCTGTCCTACAGTCCATCATGTTAAACTGTGTGTTCACTGTTCTCTGTCATCCTCTCTGCAGTCAGATAAGTAGAGGTGGAAGACATCTTTGTTTTGCATTGACTCCTCCTCTCATGAAGGATGCAGCTGGACTGGACTTGTTGGTTTTGTTTGTCTGATTTTAGTATCCAGTAAAATTCATGACTGACCTGAAACATTCATTCAACCTGTATCTGATCTTCAGAAGCTGATTTTGTGATCTGTGAGTATACTGTATGAATGTGTTCATGAATGTGATTGACCATGATCTTGTATGGTGGATCTAGGGAGGGAGCCCACCTGTCCAGTGGTAGAGCTTGAAGTGTAATTAGTAGCAGCCTATAAAAGGGACCCCTCTCACAGAGACAAGGGGGACTGGTTGATTGGCAGAGCTGCTACCAGACCTCAGGCCACCAAAGCACATTAGTCAGGATTTCTTTTGTTGTGTCTTGTAAGTCCTTTTTTTGTTGTAATGATTTACACTGGTGAATAAACACTTGGTTGGTCTGAACCTCATCTGAGCCTCAAGCCTCCTGTTTCAATCCAATCACTGCCAGGCCATTCCAGCACTATATTAGTTGGTACAATATATATATATATATATATATACATATATATATATATATGTATATATGTATATGTGATTATTTTGTACATTATATTATTATTATGAATTTTTTTTTATTCATCACAACAGTTTGTACGAGGATTTCCTCCAAAACAAATGCTTTAAATTGTGTTTTGACATCTCAACAAAAACATCTTTAGCGGACATATGTTGCTAGTTCAAATTAAATTAATTATTCATTATTTTTAAAAAAAAAGATAAATATAACTCTATGCCATTTATTCAATAATGATGGAAGATACATTTGGCTTCTTGAAGTTGAATGTCTTGTTAGATTCAGTTTTTAAAGTCATGTCACTCTGAGATCATTGGATCAAATCTAAAGACTGTTTCTGTCTGTACTTTAACAGTAAACACAGCTGAAATCATTAGTGGTGTGAGGGCTCCTCTTCCTTTTGTTCAGGTCTGTTGGTGTTTTGTGTCCCTGTGGGGCCACGTACACAGTAATACACAGCTGTGTGGAGAGGATCTGATCAGAGCTCTTCTGTCACACAGACACACACTTCACTTCCTTATAAGGCAACACACAAGAGGATGTATTGACATATGACTGATAGTAAAACAGTTCAATTCAAATCAGTCTAAATGTAGAAGAAATGTTCAGGTATTGGTTTTCATTTCTCATAAAGAGAAGGTGGAAACATGGATATTTGAATAAATGAGGCAATGACACAAGATGACAAATGTACTTAGTGATGATCTCTAATCAGAATGTATTTAAATAGATTAAAATGAAGATGAAACACTCTGATATAGTTCTTGTATTCAGAGGAAAATATCCAGAAAGTCAAGATATATTTAAAACACTGTGTCTTGATGAGTTGAGTTTTTGTACAGCTGCTCAACCAACTTCAGTCACTGTGATTGTCTAGAACAATAATAAACAGCAGAGTCTTTAGTCTTCAGACTGCTCATCTGCAGATACACCTGCTGTCTGCTGTTGTCTCTGGAGATGGTGAACCGGCCCTGAACTGACTGAGAGTAGTATTTGCTGCCACTGTTATCACTGATAGCTGCAATCCACTCCAGTCCTTTTCTAGCAGCCTGTCTGATCCAAGCGTTCCAGGGATGGCTACTGAACCCTGAATATGTACAGGTCAGTGTGTGGGATTCTCCAGGTCTTTTAACCACTGGTCCAGACTCAGTCAGTGTTTGACCCTCAGTACCTGCAGAAATGGAAACAGCTCATTAGTTCAGTCACATTGTCTTCACATCACTATGTTTGTCCAACACATTTTCATGTCCTTACCAGCCAAGGTACAAAACATGATGAAGAAAATAACAGGTGTGATCATTGTAAAAGTCACTTGTCTTTGTCCAGTCTGCAGTGTGTATGTTAGACTGAGCTGACCTTTGCTCTGCAACACATATAAACACATCAAAGATATCAGTTTTGCATTGACTCCTCCTCCTCAGAGAGAAACACACCATATTTCACACATCTCTGAAAACTCAACTATGTAGATCATTATTCTACATTTGGATATTTACACCTTGAAGCTTCAACTGGACAAAGACACAACTCCAAATAAATGATGATGATGCTTCCTATTGACTCCATAAATAAACAACTTCATGGAGAAATAAGCTGCTAAATCAACTTCAATATTAATGATATATATTTCACAACTTCTCTTCAATATGTTACTGCAGTTTTTAACTTGATTCATATTGTTGTTCTCAGCAGCAACTGGACCAGTTTTAGATTTGGAATATTATGGATAAATGTCCATTTACAGTTCATGTGTCATTCAACACTGCTGTAAAATATCATTATTATCCATTGGTTATCCAAAAAACAACTTGTTATTGGCAACTATATAAAACAGGAAGTCACAAACCACAACCACAGCTGCTCCTTTCCTAGTGTGCATCTGTATTTCATTCTCTGTCCTCTCATTCATGATGTCTTGTGGCCACCTGTAGGTATTTGTGAAGTATTTGTTGAGCCTCTGTTCTTCCTTTGTGTATTTGACCCAGTAACACAGCAGAGTCCTCTGACTTTTAGATGGACAGTCTCAGATATCTCATGCTGATGCTGTTATCTCTGCTGATTTCTATCCATCCATTCACATTGTTGACATATCTATGAGCAGCTGCATCACTGAGTTTAAATCCCATCAACATTTCCACCTCCTTTAACATCATCATTTAGTTGTCTCTATATAGAAGCTGTGTGAGACTTCTGATATTTGATAAAATTAGGGAACTGATGTCAACAAGTCAGTCCTCTCTGATCTGTGTATATCATCAACACTACAACCATGAGTCATTTAATCATTCTAAAATATCAGTCCAAGTTTAGACATCAGGTTGTTTTCACAACAAAATAAATAATCTCCAGTTTTATTCTGATCACTGAGCAACATTTTTTTTTAAATATATTTTCTGTCATCTCACAAAGTCACAATGCTTTAAATTTGTCTTTAACTGTCAATGTCTCACATTCCTAATCAGCCAAAATCATGTTTTGATATAATTCTAATCGAACTGATTTCATATCTTATATGGTTTGTATTTAGATGATGATTAAGTATCAAACATTGAGACAGAAAACCCAGCTGTCTTTGAGTCACATTGCTGTTTGTTGTCTGTGGAGGTTTTTGTACAGCTGCTCAACCAACTTCAGTCACTGTGAGTCTCTAGCACAATAATAAACAGCAGAATCTTCAGTCTTTAGACTGTTCATCTGCAGATAAACCTGTTCTCTGTTGTTGTCTCTGGAGATGGTGAACTGGCCTTGAACTGACTGAGAGTAGTATTGGCTGCTACCACTGCCACTACTAATGTATGCAATCCACTCCAGTCCTTTTCCAGGAGCCTGTCTGACCCAGCCCATCCAGTAGCTGCTGAATGTGTATCCAGAGCCTGTACAGGTCAGTGTGTGGGATTCTCCAGGTCTTTTAACCACTGGTTCAGATTCTGTCAGAGTCTGACCATCAACACCTGTCAAGAGAATAAAAAGCATCAAGTGAAATAAGCTGCTGACTCCAATCAAAGCTATGTAAAATGAATATGAGTGAAAGTGTTGACCTGCCCAGCAGATAGTTAAAAGCAGCAGTCCTGTCCTACAGTCCATCATGTTAAACTGTGTGTCCACTGTTCTCTGTCATCCTCTCTGCAGTCAGATAAGTAGAGGTGGAAGACATCTTTGTTTTGCATTGACTCCTCCTCTCAGGAAGGATGCAGCTGGACTTGTCGGTTTTGTTCGTCTGATTTTAATATCCAGTAAAATTCATGACTGACCTGAAACATTCATTCAACCTGTATCTGATCTTCAGAAGTTGATTTTGTGATCTGTGAGTATACTGTATGAATGTGTTCATGAATGTGATTGACCATGATCTTGTATGGTGGATCTAGGGAGGGAGCCCACCTGTTCAGTGGTAGAGCTTGAAGTGTAATTAGTAGCAGCCTATAAAAGGGACCCCTCTCACAGAGACAAGGGGGACTGGTTGATTGGCAGAGCTGCTACCAGACCTCAGGCCACCAAAGCACATTAGTCAGGATTTCTTTTGTTATGTCTTGTAAGTCCTTTTTTTGTTGTAATGATTTACACTGGTGAATAAACACTTGGTTGGTCTGAACCTCATCTGAGCCTCAAGCCTCCTGTTTCAATCCAACAACTGCCAGGCCATTCCAGCACTATATTAGTTGGTACAATATATATATATATATATACATATATATATATATATGTATATATGTATATGTGATTATTTTGTACATTATATTATTATTATGAATTTTTTTTCATTCATCACAACAGTTTGTACGAGGATTTCCCCCAAAACAAATGCTTTTAATTGTGTTTTGACATATCAACAAAAACATCTTTAGCGGACATATGTTGCTTGTTCAAATTAAATTAATTATTCATTATTTAAAAAAAAAGATAAATATAACTCTATGCCATTTATTCAATAATGATGGAAGATACATTTGGCTTCTTGAAGTTGAATGTCTTGTTAGATTCAGTTTTTAAAGTCATGTCACTCTGAGATCATTGGATCAAATCTAAAGACTGTTTCTGTCTGTACTGTAACAGTAAACACAGCTGAAATCATTAGTGGTGTGAGGGCTCCTCTTCCTTTTGTTCAGGTCTGTTGGTGTTTTGTGTCCCTGTGGGGCCAAGTACACAGTAATACACAGCTGTGTGGAGAGGATCTGATCAGAGCTCTTCTGTCACACAGACACACACTTCACTTCCTTATAAGGCAACACACAAGAGGATGTATTGACATATGACTGATAGTAAAACAGTTCAATTCAAATCAGTCTAAATGTAGAAGAAATGTTCAGGTATTGGTTTTCATTTCTCATAAAGAGAAGGTGGAAACATGGATATTTGAATAAATGAGGCAATGACACAAGATGACAAATGTACTTAGTGATGATCTTTAATCAGAATGTATTTAAATAGATTAAAATGAAGATGAAATGCTCTGATATGGTTCTTGTATTCAGAGGAAAATATCCAGAAAGTCAAGATATATTTAAAACACTGTGTCTTGATGAGTTGAGTTTTTGTACAGCTGCTCAACCAACTTCAGTCACTGTGATTGTCTAGCACAATAATAAACAGCAGAATCTTCAGTCTTCAGACTGTTCATCTGCAGATACACCTGCTGTCTGCTGTTGTCTCTGGAGATGGTGAACCGGCCCTGAACTGACTGAGAGTAGTATTTGCTGCCACTGTTATCACTGATAGCTGCAATCCACTCCAGTCCTTTTCTAGCAGCCTGTCTGATCCAAGCGTTCCAGAGATGGCTACTGAACCCTGAATATGTACAGGTCAGTGTGTGGGATTCTCCAGGTCTTTTAACCACTGGTCCAGACTCAGTCAGTGTTTGACCCTCAGTACCTGCAGAAATGGAAACAGCTCATTAGTTCAGTCACATTGTCTTCACATCACTTTGTTTGTCCAACACATTTTCATGTCCTTACCAGCCAAGGTACAAAACATGATGAAGAAAATAACAGGTGTGATCATTGTAAAAGTCACTTGTCTTTGTCCAGTCTGCAGTGTGTATGTTAGACTGAGCTGACCTTTGCTCTGCAACACATATAAACACATCAAAGATATCAGTTTTGCATTGACTCCTCCTCCTCAAAGAGAAACACACCATATTTCACACATCTCTGAAAACTCAACTATGTAGATCATTATTCTACATTTGGATATTTACACCTTGAAGCTTCAACTGGACAAAGACACAACTCCAAATAAATGATGATGATGCTTCCTATTGACTCCATAAATAAACAACTTCATGGAGAAATAAGCTGCTAAATCAACTTCAATATTAATGATATATATTTCACAACTTCTCTTCAATATGTTACTGCAGTTTTTAACTTGATTCATATTGTTGTTCTCAGCAGCAACTGGACCAGTTTTAGATTTGGAATATTCTGGATAAATGTCCACTTACAGTTCATGTGTCATTCAACACTGCTGTAAAATATCATTATTATCCATTGGTTATCCAAAAAACAACTTGTTATTGGCAACTATATGAAACAGGAAGTCACAAACCACAACCACAGCTGCTCCTTCCCAAGTGTGCATCTGTATTTCATTCTCTATCCTCTCATTCATGATGTCGTGCTGCCACCTGTAGGTCATTGTGAAGTATTTTTGAGCCTCTGTTCTTCCTTTGTGTATTTGACCAGGATGTAGGTGGATGTGATCAGTTATGTGCTGAGGGCAGGAGGGATATTTTACATATGGATATAGATATATTTTTGTACATGTTGGTGATGATTAGACCAGATGACAACAGAGATTTGATCTGAATAAATAAACCATTATCAGCTGCTTTTAAGGCCTTTCTACAGACTCCATCAAATGATTATCAAGTAATTATAAGAGAACAAATATCAAACTTAGTCCTTGTCCTTCACTGTCCTCTAGTGTCTCCTTAAATTGGACTGTACATTTCCATTCTTTCAAACATATCATGGTATTTTACAGCATATTTTTTTGGCCTCAGGTGTTAAAGCAGCTCAAGATTAAACATTGCTATTCCAGTGTAAATCACCCAGAGAGCCAGGGTGCTCTTGAACACTTTCACCAGACATTACAGACATCATGTTACGCACATACTGTCTGAAGTTTGAAAAAGACTGGGATGAAGGAGTTCATTTACAGATGTTTGCCATAAGGGAGGTGGTACAGGAATCTCTGGGGTTTAGTCCATCTGAGTTGGTATTTGTCCGTACAGTCCAAGGTCCATTAAAACTTTAAGGTGTAAAATGAATGTGTGAAAACACTGAACCAAACTTGTTGGACTGTGGGAGCAATTTCAGGTTTAGACTACGCTTGTGAAAAAGCCTGAGTCAATGTTGAGGCAGCACAGGTCAGGATTAAAGGTTGGTTTGACGAGCACATGAAAAGTAGAACATTTTTACCTGGTGACAAGGTTTTAGTATTGCTTCCCTGGGTCTAGCTTGGAAGCTCAATATACTGGTTAGTGATTATTCTGTCCCTTATTCTGTCCAGTTTGTGAATAACCATGCTGAAATGAAAACTGATCCCAGCTTTATTCTGCAAAACTGCAGCATCGCACACATGAAAGTAGAAAGGCCAGTAGCAAGACAAACACGATTCAAAGTCCCCGTTACAGCAAACAAAATACAGGTCGGTGCAACTAACAATGAACCCAAAGCCTCCTCTCTCGACCCCAGTAAACAGTGTCCAGTACACAAGAAGCCACATTCACTCGCCAAATGTAGAGGATTTAGAATGAAGACACTATATGAGAGGAAAGGCCTGCTCAAGGAGTTGTCAATCTGCTACAAGTGTCTCTCATCAACAGAACACAGGGCCAAAAACTGTAGAGCTGTTATTCACTGTGCGGAGTGCAACAGTGATGCACATATTTCCGCCATGCATGCAGGGCCACCCCCATGGGCAGCTGCAGACCCTGTCACTTTACCAGAGGCGCAAGGCGGGGAGCCGGATATCCCAAGCCCCACGTTGACCACATCCAGCTGCACTGAAGTATGTGGACGAGGGCTGCAGGGAAAGTCTTGTTCTAAAATTTGCCTGGTAAATGTGTACCCCAGCTCAGCCCCTCATGAGAAAAGAAAAGTGTATGCAATTTTAGATGATCAAAGTAATGTTTCATTGGCCCGTTCCCCCCTTTTTGATATGTTCAATCTACATGGTGAAGCTCTCCCATACACGATGAAAACATGCTCAGGCACAGTTAACAGACTAGGGCGCAGAGCTCATGGCTTTGTCATCGAGGGTGTAAATAGAAAAGTGTCCATACCACTACCAATACTTACTGAATGTGATCAGATCCCGGACAACAGGAGCGAGATACCGACCCCGGAAGCTGCAGCTGCGCATCCTCACCTATGCCATGTAGCCACACAAATACCGCCACTTGATCCATCATCTGACATTCTTCTCCTCCTGGGCCGAGATGTGATACAGGCTCACAAGGTTCGCCGCCAGGTAAATGGCCCAAATGATGCACCTTACGCCCAAGAGCTTGATCTCGGGTGGGTAATTGTCGGCGATGTCTGCCTCTCAGGAGCCCACAGGCCTACAGTGAACTCCTACAAGACAAACATCCTTGGTAATGGTCGCCCCAGTTTTCTTTCTCCCTGCGAAAACAGAATCTACACAAAGGTAAAGTTCACAGAAGACAACACCTTTTTTGAGAGCACCCAAGCTAAAGATGAACTGAGCAAACACATCTTTAAACAAACGGCAGACGATGACAAACTGGCACTCTCTGCCGAAGATGAGTCATTTCTGAATGTTAGGCACAATGGGTTTGCTAAAGACGAGGCAAATAACTGGGTGGCCCCTCTCCCTTTTCGCCATCCCCGACACCGCTTACCTAACAACAGAGAGCAGATACTGAACCGCCTCATGTCACTACGCAAGACGTTAAAGAGAAAACCGGAGATGAGAGAGCATTACGTGGAGTTTATGGAAAAGATATTCAGTAAAGGACACGCAGAAAAGGCTCTCCCTCTTGAACCCCACCAAGAATGCTGGTATCTTCCGAGCTTTGGTGTTTACCACCCCCAAAAACCGGGAAAAATCAGAATTGTCTTTGATTCAAGTGCCCAGTGTGGAAATATGTCTCTCAATCAAGTGCTACTTAAAGGCCCAGACCTTAATAACAGCCTTGTAGGCGTCCTCCTCCGTTTCAGAGGGGAGCCATATGCTGTGATGGCTGACGTGGAGCAAATGTTTCACAACTTTATGGTCAGGGAGGACCATCGCGATTATCTGCGCTTTCTATGGTTCCGCGATCACGACCTGGATGGAGAAGTGGACGAGTTTCGTATGACAGTTCACGTGTTTGGAAACTGTCCATCGCCATCTGTCGCAATTTATGGACTCAAGAGAACTGCTGTGGAGGGAGAGAGGGAGTTCGGCAGCGATGTGAGGGAATTTATTGAGCACCATTTTTATGTCGATGATGGGCTAAAGTCATTCGCCTTTGAGACTGAAGCAATCGACATCCTTTGCAGAACACAAAAAATGCTGGCTCAGTCCAACATCCGTCTCCACAAGATCTCGTCCAACAGTCCTGTGGTCACCAGCGCTTTCCCAGACGAAGATCTTGCCACAGGTCTGCAGGGCCTCGAGCTTGGACAACATGCTCCCCCCATGCAACGCAGCCTCGGACTAGGCTGGAACTTGTCTACAGACCAGTTGTCATTTCGAGTCGAAAGCAGTGACAAGCCCTTCACTAAACGCGGTGTACTATCTGTCATCAACAGTTTGTATGACCCACTTGGGTTTGCTGTGCCAGTCAGCGTTGAAGGCCGCTCCATTCTGAGAGAGATCTCCAAGGACATCAGTGAATGGGATACCCCACTACCAAAGGAGAAACAGGACAAGTGGCAACAATGGAAAGACTCGCTAAAGCACCTACAACAACTCAAGGTCTCCCGTATGTATACATCCATCTCACTATCCAAAGCACAGAGAAAGGAAATTCACGTTTTTTGTGATGCATCCACAAAAGCGGTTGGGGCCGTTGCCTATCTGAAACTCACAGCTGCTGACGGACACAGTGAGGGGGGCTTTCTCCTTGGTAAGGCCAGGCTGGCTCCAAAACCAGACATCACAATTCCCAGGTTAGAGCTCTGTGCTGCTGTGCTGGCTGTAGAAGTAGCAGACATGGTCCTAGAAGAGCTCGACACTACAATTGATGGAGTAAACTTCTACACAGACTCTAAAGTAGTGCTCGGTTACATTTTCAACGAGAAGAGACGCTTTTATGTGTATGTACATAATCGTGTGGAACGCATCAGGCGGTCCACCCAGAACCACCAATGGCATTACGTGCCCACACATCTAAACCCAGCCGATCACGCCACACGTGGACTGCCTGCCGAGCACCTTTCCCACTCTACATGGCTCAGCGGGCCTCCCTTCCTTGCTAACTCAAGCCAAGGTCAAGTACAGGAGGAGCCCTTTGACCTCATTAACCCTGAACATGACACCGAACTGCGCCCAGAGATTATATCCTGTGCTACTTCTCTGGCAAATGCTAAGCTCGGAGCTGCAAGGTTTGAGAGATTCTCCAGTTGGAGCAGTCTGTTGAAGGCCATCGCCAGGCTCGCCCACATCGTCACATCTTTTAAAGGTGCACCTGAGAGCGCATGCCGTGGATGGCACAAGTGTGACAAGAACATCACTGAAATTCAACTCCAGCAGGCTAAAGCAGTCATCATTCATGCAGTTCAAAGTGAGGTGTATGCAGACGACATCACGCACATGGAACGGGGTGAGCCTGTCCCCAAGCAAAGCCCACTTAGCAAGCTAAGCCCATTCATGGACACTAACAGAATTCTCAGAGTTGGAGGTCGGCTAGCCAAAGCTCAACTGACAACGGACGAAACACACCCCATACTCATTCCCAATAAGCACCATGTCTCTCAGCTCATAATCAGACACTTTCATTCACAAGTATGCCACCAGGGCAGACACATTTCTGAAGGCGCAATCAGAGCTGCAGGTTTTTGGATAGTGGGCGGGAAGAGAGCTATCAGTAGCGTTATCTTTAACTGCGTCACATGTCGGAGATTAAGGGGCAAGCGACAAGAACAGATCATGTCAGATCTGCCAGAAGACAGGATGTGCGCAGACCCTCCGTTTACATGTGTAGGCCTAGATGTTTTTGGCCCATGGCCCGTCACAGTCAGAAAAACACGTGGAGGCCAAGCAGAAGCTAAAAGATGGGCAGTCATCTTTGCATGTATGAGTACTCGTGCCGTACACATTGAGGTAATAGAGTCAATGGACACTTCATCGTTTATTAATGCACTGCGCCGTTTCTTTGCCATCCGAGGTGCAGTCAAGCTGCTCAGATCAGACTGCGGCACAAATTTTGTGAGCGCTTGCAGAGAACTTCAAATCGATAAAAAGGGCTGTCACAATGGCAAAATCAACACCTATCTTGGAGACAGTGGTTGTGAGTGGCAGTTTAATCCCCCGCATGCTTCGCACATGGCTGGATCATGGGAACGCATGATCGGCGTCAGTCGGCGGATCCTAGATGCAATGCTGTTGCAGCACGGAAAGGCCAAGCTCACACATGAGGTGCTAGTAACATTCATGGCAGAAGTCTCTGCAATAGTTAATGCAAGGCCACTCACGGCGGTTTCCACTGACTCAGAGCATCCTGAGATTCTCACTCCTGCCATGCTGCTCACGCAGAAGGTCGGCATGCCTCCAGTCACGCCAGGGCACTTTGACGACCGCGACCTGTTTAGAGCACAATGGAGACGTGTACAGTACCTGGCCAATGTCTTCTGGGGACGATGGAAGAGGGAATTCCTGAGTGGATTACAACCTCGTCGTAAGTGGAGGACGCCCAAACCTAATCTACAAATCGGAGATGTCGTCTTGCTTAAAGATGGACAAGAGAACAGGAATGATTGGCCTCTTGGGGTTGTTGCACAGACTTTTCCTAGCCAGGATGGCAGAGTAAGGAAGGTCCAAGTTAAGATAATCCGCAACGGTGAACAGAGACTGTACTTGAGACCTATCAGTGAAGTCATCCTGCTGGTACCAAAGAACCACACCTGAAAGACTTCTCATATCCTTTGAAAACAGTGGGTTTGGGTTATGACATCTTACAGATGTCAGGCGGGGAGTATTCTGTCCCTTAGTTTGTCTTTTCATTATATTTTGCACTTGGGATTCGTTATGTGTCAGGTTGTAGTTATTTCTCTCTCTATTAATCTGGAAAATGTGCCTTTAAGAGAAATGCATTGAATTTCAGTTTGTTGACGATCACCGCCATCTAGTGGCGTATAGCGGAAGTGGCGCATAGCGGAAGTGAGTTCGTATCGGAGCGAGAGCACAGCCGAGTTTTCGAAAAGTGTCGGTCCTGTATGTTGCGTCTCCTGACTTTCTCACCTGTTGCACTTAAGAAAGGCATAATCTGTAAGTTCAGTGCGAAAATGATTGTTTATGGATGCATATGCCTTTGTTCGTGTTCTTACGGTCGGCTTATTACTTAATAAGAGAAAGCTACATGATATTGTACAGCATTTTGATCGCTATTTCATGTTAGCTGTTGCTAATGTTAAGACCTGAGATCAGTCATTTTATACATGACAGTATTTTCCAATGTAGTGTTTATGTTTTTACACTGAAACTGAATGCTCTTTATTCTGTTTCTGTTGTTACAGTTTTACAAATAAGAAATGGTACGCAAGTAAAGCTCAGAAGAGTGCTACAAGTCTCACGAGTGATTACTGAAGCCATTTGTGTTTAGCTCGCTGCATAAGCTAAAGCATTCCATTTAGCTGAGGGCAGAAGAGTGATACAAACTATCTCTTGTCCACTCCAGGTCATTGATGCAGATCTCGTCTCTGTCATGTCAATATGTTGAAGCTGTACTCTGAGAGGGAACATGTACAACTAAAGCCTCAAGCAGAGACAGGTGAAGTTGATGTGTCCCCCGTAGACACTGTCCAGTGCTGAAGTTACCTCTCCTTGTGTTAGCCTGGCAGTAGAGAGGGGATCAGAGGAGCTGTCCAGTGCTGAAGTTACCTCTCCTTGTGTTAGCCTGGCAGCAGAGAGGGGTTCAGAGGAGCTGTCCAGTGCTGAAGTGAGTGACTGCTGCTTGTCAGAGGCCTTGACCCAAGGAAAGTTGTCAAACTCTGACATTCCAGGTCTCTGGTCCTAGAGCGCCCTCTAGTGTTTGAAAACAAGTGACAGTACATTTCCAGTCTCACCTTTAAAAAGTCATGACATTGTTCATCTATTAATATGTTTAGATGTTGAGTCAATATTGTTTTGTGTTATCATATCTTTTTTTACTAGTAGAGATTTTTGTCTGGACTGGTTTGTTTTAAATTCATATTCAAGGGAATGAACTCACAATTCCTCTCAGAGACACAGACACATCAGTCCTGTTGTTAGTTAAGACACAGCAGAGTCTTCAGGCTGCACATTCTGTCCATTTAGAGAACCTGCAGACACACAGCTCATTACCTACTGTCCTGCAGATACATTGTCTTTTTGATCAGCATGTCTGTAAAGAAAATGTTTGCTTCTTACCGTCCCAGTTAACTGACAGCAAAAGAAAAACAAGCACAAAGTCAGTAGTGATCATTGTGAAAGCCGTTTGTCTCTGTCCAGTCTACAGTGTGTATGTCAGTGATTTAGTCCCTGTCTTAAACTCTGCAACACATATGTAAAGATGGAGGAGGTCAGAGTTTGCATCGACTCCTCCTCCTCTTTGTGTACGCCCCTCTGATAAAATAGTTAAATACAAGGTAGAATAAATTATTAGAAAACTCATCTCCAGACTGTTTTTTTGGAGAAGTGACGCTGAACAAAGACGCAGAAACTACAAACACAACTGCACCATCGGCTGATGTGCCGCAACCTGGCAAACAATGTGGGAATGCTCCTGAACAGTTCCGCTAATTTTTGCAGCAGCTCAGCAGCTTCACACAATATGGCTTTAAAATAGCAGACGTAAGTTCAAACAGAGACCACCTGATGGCAGTCCAAGCCAGTTTATCAGCTTCTAAAATCCACCTCTGAGTTTCCCATCACTCAAAGTGCATGCTCCTGGAAGGCAGTCCCTTGTGTCATTTGCTTGTTATCACCTGCTGCAGTTTGTCAGACTTTGCAGGTGCTGCAGGGAAATTTAAAACACGGGACAACAAACAGGCCAGATCATTTAGAAGGCGTGCACCATATGAAAAGCTCATCTCATACATACAGTAGAAAGTACATTTACTTGGATGGTTTTGAGGTACGTGAACTTGAATTGGGTGTTTTCATGTTATGCTTCTTAGACTTAGACTTTATTCATCCACAAGGGAAATTGCTTGGTCACAGTGGCTCAGATGCACATAAAAAACACTCTTGAGAACCACAAGAAACAAATAAAATAAAATAATTCTTTATGATTCCACTCTACACATTACGTTTAAGAGGGAAATACTGCCAGCCTACAAGTGTTTTCTAATGGAAAGTTGGTCTGGGACTCCTCTGATGGGAACTCATTGGGGTCCTGCAAAGATCTGCTGGGCCAGTTAGATCATTTGAGCGGAGCTTTGTGTAGTGACAAGGTGGAATTTAGGAGTCACAGCAGCAGGGCCAGACGGATGTAAAAGTCGGTGTAAAAAAAGTAAAAGGCAAATACATACTGTCACATGTTCTGTTGCTCAAATTGGTTGATGAACTAACCATTTGCATGCAGAGGCGTTTTTCTCTCTGTGTCGGCTGAAACACGGCCGGTAATAAAAAATCCAGATGGAGTCAAGTCAAAGTTTATTTCTAAAGCACATTTAAAAACAACCTGAGTTGAACCAAAGTGCTGAACAAGCAGAACAATAATAATAAATAATAAAATCCAAGATATCCTGCTCAACATGGACTGAAGGCCAGCGAGAAGAAATGGGTTTTCAACAATGATTTAAAATGCTCCAAACTCTGGGAGCAGCTTTGGTATAAAAGGGTCGGCTGTTCCACAGTTTGGGGGCCACCACTGAAAAGGCTCTATCACCTCTGTTTCTGAGCTTGGATCTGGGGAGGACCAGTAGCAGCAAAATCATATGTGGGGGAGGTAGGACTTACTCAGAAGTCTTAATTTAGAAAAGCATGTCTTGACCACTGAACTAATCTGCTTATCAAATTTAAAGGTGGAGTCATCTATCACACCAAGGTTTCTTCCAACAGGGTGACAGTAGGAGGCTAGAGGGTCGACTGCCCTCAGGCTCCAGAGCCTCAAGTAAGGGACCCACCTGAGCTTGAAGGAAAAAGTCTCAAAGAGGAATTTATTATTGTTATTATTATTATTATTGATCATTTGAGGCCACATTTATTCTGACCTTTGCCTGATGTGAACCTCTTCCTGCTGAAAGCATGTGGGTGATTTCATGCCTGGATACGTGTGGACATGCAAATACGTAGCGCAGTGACAGATGTGTGCGTCGCTTTGAGGAAATCTATTTGCATTTGCAGCTCTGGAGGTTTCCACAAAGTTTCAGCCCTGCAGGTGTGGTCCCAGAGGTGCAGAGAGAGCGGAGGGGAGTGGCTCTCTAAAGATGACAAGTTTAGAAACAGCAGGACACTGAAAGCCTGCAGACTTTAACTGATAACAGAAGTTCACAGTACGTTGACGTCACATGCTGTTATTTTAGATGTTCTTAGAGCCCTGTGTTGAGACTGAAACAACAGAAGAAAATCCTCAGACGCTTTTTGTCTTTCTCACACTCATCACTCACAATTCCTTCAAAAAACTAAATGAGCAAATATTATATATAAAAAAGTATTTATTGTTAAAGGAACAGTATGTAGGATTGTGGCCAAAACTGGCCAAAACTGGTACTGCAATCACTTTCAAAATACTGTAGAACGGTGTATCCCCTCAGCCTCCCCCCTGACTCGAGGTTGCCAGCTAAGCTGCAGGATCCAGCAGGAACGTAGGCTGCTACAAGGAGCTTCCAATGGCAAGTGACGAGTCCCACACAGTAAGTTTTTTTTTCTGTTAATAAAGTTTATGCTTCATGAGAGATGTTTTGCGAAGTGTCGCAAAAATTTACTAATGGCGATGAGCCAAATATTTCGTAAAGATGTACTGTAACACCACATTTCAGTCGGAACATAGATTGTTTTCATACCCTGCTTGTGGTGCGATAACGCTTTTTATGAACGCATTTAGCATGGGCGACCATGGAAAATCCACTGTCTATATGTACGGAAGCACGGGGCTTTTAGCCTATACCAACAAACATGGTAGAATATAGCATCCAGAAGTCGAGGGTCAATTCCATGCCATTCCGGATTTTGTCACGACGTATTTCGGATTCATAACGAGGTCTTTTAGGTTTAGTAACGTTATACATGTTTTATCCGACACGTTCGTAGCTGCAGCTGTGGTAACTAGAGCAGAGCTGGCAACCCGGAAGACGAAACTCTACTGACTTCGTGATTAGTAGATAGCTTGAGGATGGCGCCTCAGGCCAAAACACAACATGACAACATTAACATCAGTTGAGGGCTGCAACTTTCACTTTTAAATGACAATATCCTGGCCGGACCACTGTTGTCAGTGATATAAGTATTTGAAATGAACATGATTTCTTCAAGTCTAGTGACATATCAGGGCCATTTTATGATTAATTGAAATACATTTCTTACATACGGTTACTTTAAACTACAACTGAACTGTCTCTAGACAGATAGATAGACAGATAGATACTTTCATTACCCCATGGTATTGATTTTGCAGATAAACAACAGATAAATGATAATGTACATGTTAAAATAATGAAATAGATTCATGCTTCCATTCCATCCTTTAATGTTTCTTGACCTGAAAACAAAGAAAACATCAAACTATTAAAATGTATAAGTATTATATTCAGTTGTCCAACACAGACAGTCTCTGGTTCTTTAATGCAGTACATAGTTGTGGCTTGGAGAGCTACACACTGACTCAGTTATTTAATGAATGTGGGCTTATTCATTAATCAATCTTTGGACAAATCAACACTTTGGTTACATTGTGAGGGTAAAAAGGAACACACTGGTGTGCTCTGCAAGATAAAAAGGCCTTCAGTGCAAACCATTCATGAACCTCTTAGGACAGATTAGACCTCCGAAAATCCAGGGCTGGAGGAAGGTGTATTACAGCTCATTAACATCTAAAGAGAAACCCCTTCACAACATTTTCAAAGTCTGCAGCAGAGACTTTATGTGAGCAAATACAGAGGGCTCAGCACAAGGTGCAAAACATTCATGAGCACCGAGAATTCATGGGTCAATTTAGACTCCCAAGTCAGAGCAATTCTGGAACCACATTCAAGAAGAAAAAGTGTGGGGAAGGCTTGGAACCCACGAGGTGCAAACCATTCATAAAGCTCCTCATAAACCTAGGCCAGATCACATTTGGAGGATATCACACCAGAAATGATCTGAAGAGCCAGAGCAGTTCTGGAACAGCATGTGGTCCATGAACATGCACATTTTTCAGTTGCACTGGGTCGGTAGCATTTATTAATGATGTGGTAGAAGCATTCTGAAGTGTATGGAGATATACTGTCTGCTCAGATTCTTCCAAATGAAGCAGAGATGGCAGATGATGGTTCACAGCACAGATGGACAATGAGCCAACACGTTGTCTGAACGTATCCCAGGGGTTTTTAGAGGTAAAGAAGCAGAATAGTCGTCAATGTCTAAGTCAGTCACCTGATCTCAGCTCAACAAACAGCATTTCACTTGCTGAAGGTAAAACTAAAGGTAGAAGAGCCACAAGACATCTGCAGTAGAGGCCTGACAAAGCATGACAAAGCAGGAAACCCACTGACCCATCCCACCGGGATGTCCATGGGTTCCAGACTTGAGGCAGTCTAAACTTTTAACATTTTATTTAGGATGAGGTTTATTTGTCCAATCACCTTTGAGCCTGTGGAAATAAGGGACTGTGTTTGAAAAATGACTGTAACTTTATGATTAATGTTTAAAAATTAACGTTTCTATTCTCGTTTGTGAAGATGGGAATGAACGGCTCAAACCTACAGGACAAAATAAAAACTACATTTAGCCCTTTAAAAAGCTGAAACTCAAAACAACTCTGCATGTTTACCTTGATCAGGCTGAGTATTATGCTATAGAGGAGAGAGAATATGAAGAGGACTATGAAGGAGGAGGATGTGAACCACAGGCTGCTGAACTCATCCTCTTCAGTGGCACCGTCTGTGTATTTCAGAGCAAAACGTTCTAAAGAACAATAAGAAGAGGAAGGCACAGTATAGGTGGTTAGATGAGTTAGGTGTATGTATGCACATTTTTTTTTATTAGGGCAACACACTCGTTCTCGCTCAATGAACAGCTGAACAACGGAACGGTAAAGCGAGGCTTGTCTGAAAACTACTGGTACAAAGTGAGTGTTTGTGCTTGTTTTAAGATGTTTTCATTCACGTACACACGGAACAAACGTTTCTCAATGCAACATTTATTTGGAACAGTCAGCACACTCATCAAGCTGCTGGACAATGGGACAAAGACAGATTTGAAACACACCATGACGACAAAGAAAACAATGTTTGTACAACCACAGTGATTGAGGACATCACAGAGTGAACAGGTTTTCATGACACAGAGACTGAATGACACATCAGCACAAAATACAACATTTAACGTTCCTTTACTTAATTTTCACATGAATTACCCGAGGCCTTAGACACTCCTCGACGTTCCATCGACTGATCACTACCAGCAGGCCAGACGTTACAGTAGAACACCTTCTTCTGGTTCCACTTTTCCTTGGTGGTGATGTAAAGACTTGTAACTGAGTAGCCATTTGTGGTCTTCTGTGGAGGGAAGTTGACGCCATCAGTGTAGACTCCAGCATCTTCTGACCAGGTGATGTAGTAATCCTGCAGCACAGGACTGGAGACCAGACACACCAGAGTGACCTCAGCTGAGTTGTCTTGTCCAATGTCCTCGTCTGGAAGGATGTGAACTGTCACTGTTGGCTTTGTCCCATCTGAAAGAGAGTCAAGGAGATCCATGACTGAGCTGAAGTCAACAACAACAGCAACCAATCCCTGTAATAGTCACTCTATGTTTAGTTACATACCTCCTCTCTTCACAGTCAGCTCTTGGATAACTGGTGTCATATCTCCTCTGGTGGCAGAACATCTCACTGTGTTGACTGTCTTCCACTCAGTGAGACTTTGAGTCAGTTTGCTGGTTTTGCTCTGTCCACTATCTTGTGTATTAATGTTGTTTGTCACAGTCTGTCCATTAATCTGCCAACTGATTGTAGTTTCAGAGACAATGTTTCCGTCCTGTCCAGTGACGACACACTCCAACTCTACCTGATTGATGTTAAATATTTTTGTAGGATTTGGGGAGTTCAGTGTCACTGTGATGGGATCTACATGAGGAGAAGTAATGAAATTAATTATGAATCAGCACTATTTACTTTTTCTGAACAGGAAAAGAAAAAAGACAGTCTCCTTAGTATTAGCTTCAGATTTCCATATGTTAATGACTGTTTACCTTTGGAGATCTCTTTGGTATATTTTTCTCCTGTGTGAGTCACCTCACAAGTGTACACAGCTTTACTGTCCCAGTCTGATTTGTTGATTTTGAGGACACTGACAGATGAATATCCATTCTGAACGTCTTTGGGGCTCCAAGCAGTGAAGTCGGTAACAGTGTTTCCATTCTTATTCCAACTGAATTCCAGTCTGCCAGGGATAAACTCCTCAGCAGTACACACCAGAATTTGTTTGTCTCCACTTGGCACTGATAGCAAAGTTACCTTTGGAGGAACCTTTACCTCTGCTGAATAGAGAAAGAAATACATAATTATGTCATTTTATGTTTAATAACTGACAACACCTGCAGTCAGTATTCATTTCCTGTTACCTGAGACTCACATAGAACCTACAGAAGAATAATAATAAGAATAAGGATAAGAAAAACCTTTATTAGTCTCTCAATGGCTAAACTGAGGTTCACAACAGCTTACAGAGAAGACAGAATAAAAAATAACGAGAGCAAAAACAGTAGCTTGCAAAAGACAAATCATGAAATAGAAGGGGATAGAAATATTGCACGGATTGAATTGTAAAATATTGCATAGAGAGAGCTCAAGTAAGAGGTGTTGCAAGCAGCTGTCGGCTTCGACCAGCGCCGGGAGCGGAGTACAGAGAAATACTTTACAATATACAAACGTATATGAAGCTGCGCATTTCCTCCAGGATGAGTCACAGAACAACTGTAAGAGAAAGAATCAAAACATGGATACTTTGATCACACTGACTCCTGTATATTTGTTGTTATTTGGAGCTAAAATATATTGTTGAGAATCCAGACTGGTCCCTCTGGCGTTGGTCCACGTAAAAGTAAGACTTCCTGGGTTGAAGTCATAAGCGAGACAGCCAAGAGTGATCTGATCTCCAGCCCCAGAATCACACTGACTCAGAGGGAAAATCTTTGGTGCAACTGTTTCTGTGAAAGAAGAGGAAGTTTGAAGTTTAAATGTTTCTAAATATATAGCTACACAAATGTGTAATTTCAGAACACAACCTTCATTAACAGATCGAATAAGACCTGATTACAAATAACTGAAATAAATGCTCATCAAAGTTCTACAATTCTCAGCCGCTTCCCAATTGAAAATAGTTTGAAATTCAAGATCATGAAGGCTGCTTTTTTTTTTGTTGTTGTTTTTTTTTTTTATTTATTTTTTTAATATGACATCAAACACCATGCTGAATTAATTGATAATGATTTAGAAGAATATTTTCTAATTATTTTAAAGAAACTGCCTCATTAAAAACATCTGGTCAGCTCTGTTTCATCTGCTCTGTCAGTTTAAATTTAAAGAACATATGAACAGAACTTTTTTTTCTCTCAATAAATATAAAGAAGTCAGTGCAGATATTATGTTTAAATGTGTCTTACCTGAAGTTACTGTGACTGTAGTTCCTTTACCCCAGTTGAGGAAAGCATTATCACAGTGCTGCGTCTCCATTCACTGGCTGAACATAAACCAAGAGCACCTGGAAAAACAAGTAAAAACCTGAGAAATGGATGAAATCAACACAAATCCTGCTCAGTGTGATACTGTGGTGTCACCCTGTGTGTTGTACAGGTCAGTCTGTGAGACTCTCCAGGTCTTTTAACCACAGGTTCAGACTCTGTTATGGTCCAACCTTCAGCTCCACTCCAAACAAACAGATCAACCACCAAGAGTGTCAGCTTTCTGTCAGCCATGTTGACAGTGTGATTAGTAGGTTTTCAACTCCCCTTTAAATATGATGTCAACTGGAGCCCTGTGAGAATTTGGTTACAGTCAGCTCCTCCTACATCACTCCATCTATTTAAGCATGCTTAAATTCCTAATTTTGCTTTCATATTTATTTAAGTATTTTGCTTATATCCAAATTTAAACTCCCTGGCACAGTGCATATCTTTCTCTTGGTGACTGCTTTTTTGTTGACTGTTTCCAAGTTGTTTGCCCCATTTATCCAATCTCCCATTTAGCCAAAAGTATTGGCTCATCTGCCAACTCTCAACTCTTCTGGGAAGGCTTTCCGCAATGTGTAGGAGTGTGTTTATGACCATTCTTCCTGAAGCACATTTGTGAGGTCAGACACTGATGTTGGTTGAAAAGGCCTGGCTCTCAGTCTTGGCTCTAATTCATCCCAAATGTGTTCTATCAGGTTGAGGTCAGGACTCTGTGCAGGCCAGTCAAGTTCTTCCACACCAAACTCACTCATCCATGTCTTTATGGACCTTGCTTTGTGAACTGGTGAGCAGTCATATTGGAACAGGAAGGTTCCATCCCCAAACTGTTCCCACAAAATTGGGAGCATGGAATTGTCCAAAATCTCTTGGTATGCTGAAGCATTCAGAGTTCCTTCTACTGGAACTAAGGGGCCAAGCCCAGCTCCTGAAAAACAACCCCACATCATAATCTCCCCTCCACCAAACTTCACACTTGCCGCAGTGCAGTCAGACAATTACTGTTTTCCTGGCAACCACCAAACCAAGATTCATCCATCAGATTGTGAGATGGAGAAGCTTGATTCATCACTCCAGAGGACACGTCTCCAGTGGTCATCTGGCTCTTTGCATTGCACTTGGCTGATTCTTCTGATAGTTCACAGAAGGAAGTCAAGCTAAAAGTAAAGAAAAAACTCTTCAGATCCACTTGCCTTTTTAAACCTCTCCTTGTGTCAAGCCCAAATTATGCTTCCGCGTTGACACAGCGCGAGGGGGCGTACGGACCTATTACGTCCTTGCGGACCCCCGTACGTCCTACGCAAGGGCCAGACGTGCACCTCCCAAAAATCCTCGACGCGCGTCGAGGCGACGCAACAGCAACGCAGCAGCAACGCAGCAGCAACGCAGCAGCAACGCAGCAGCAACGCAGCGGCATTGGCTGTGATTGGTCCACTAACTACATCCGCTGGAGACCGCTTTTCCGGTTTCCACTCATAAACACCGCCATTTTTAAAAAGTCTTCAGTTTGGTTGGTCTTTGAGAATGGACAACATCGTTCACTGTGACTACGACAAAAGCCGGAAGGTAAATAACTATACGAGGCGAGACACGTCACAAGAGTCTCGGTCGGTCGGTCACAAAAAATCATAGCGCCCTCTACCGGTGTGGCATTGAATTGCATTTCGACACGTAAACCCCACGCAGAACCATCACGGTCTCACGACTGCGTCCAAGCAACTGCGTGGCCATTGCGTGACCATTGCATGATCACTACGCGGAAGCATAATTTGGGCTTTAGTCTGACAGTAGAGAGGGGTTCAGAGGAGCTGTCCAGTGCTGAAATGAGTGACTGCTGCTTGTCAGAGGCCTTGACACAAGGGAAGTTGTCAAAGGCTTAAATTCCAGATCTCTGGTCCTAGAGCGCCCTCTAGTGTTTTAAAACAAGTGGCAGTAAATTTCCAGTCTCACCTTTAAAAAGTCATGACATTGTTCAGCTTTTAGATGATGAGTCAATACTGTTTTGTCATTTCATATATATTTTTTAAAACTAGTAGAGATTTATGTCTGGACTGGTTTGTTTTAAATTCAAATTCAAGGGAATGAACTCACAATTCCTCCCAGAGACACACAGACACATCAGTCCTGTTGTTAGTTAAGATTGTTCAAATAACATTCTATGATATGACCATATTAAATGGTACTGTCATTCACTGAATGTGTGTTACAGTAATGCTGCTGGAATTAGATTTTAAATTCTCACTGAAAACTCCCAAAGTTACAAACTGACTTGTGTCTGATCAAAGATCACATGTTACTACTTCAATCTGTGTTCATGTCAGTTTCAAAGTTACTGTGAGCCACTAATGGAGGAAGATAGACAGATGCTGAACTGTTTCTCTCAGTGATCTGATGTGAAATCATTAGTGGTGTGAGGGCTCCTCCTCTGGTGGCTTCATGTTCCAAGTGTTCAGACACTGAGAGGTTTTTGTTCAGGTCTACTGATGGTTTGTGTTACTGTGACTCTCTGGCACAGTAATACACAGCAGAGTCTTCAGGCTGCACATTCTGTCCATTTAGAGTCACTGTGTTGCTGGAAGAGTCTAAGTTGATGTTGAACTTGTTCTTTAGAGAATCTTTGTAGTATGTTGAAGAGCCAGTTCTCCTCCCAATAAACTCCAGTAAATTTTCCTGCAGGTTGTCTGATCCAAGCTGTCCAATACCTGCTAACAGAATAAGAGACCTGACAGGTGATGGTCAGACGTTGACCTGGCTGTACAGTCACAGAGGCTGGCTGTGTCAACTGTTGACACTTCACACCTGTTAAAAGAAGAAAATGTTTTCTATCAAATGATCAGGTTATATTAGAAAACAACATGTGCTGACTATCATCTAAAGAGACTCACATCCAGCTGCTAGGAGCAGTAACAGAGCTACAGGAAACATGTTTGTTGGTGAAGCTGACTTGCTGTGAACTCCACTCCACAGTCTGATGGGAAGTTTTTATAGCTGAGGAACAAATGAGGTCACTGAGTTTGCATACAATCAAACCTATGAAGCATCAGTGTTGGTCTAACTGGAGTCAGTTGGACTTAAATCAGTTGGAGGTGTTAACAGTGTGTCTTCTGGAGTGTGTCTTAATTGTCCGTTATTCAATGTGAAAGTTGTTTTCAGAGCCTGACATGCTTCAGTGCTTGTTACACCCCTCTGCACCTCTACTGGTGTCTGTGGCTTGTGCTCAATCACCTTAACCAGCCACACCTGAGAAGACTGAATAAAGTGCATTGTTGCAGAGGCCTAAGACGACCACTTTTCAGCTGCAGAGGCTCACCATGTCTAACCTGTCACCTTGTTGATTTCTTTTGAATTAAATAAACCCTTATTATTTTTTAACTCTGTCATGTGTCTCCTCTTTATGTTGTGGCAATTGAGCCAGGTCCTAACAGTCATGGTGGTAACTTGACTGTGACTGCAGTTGTAAAGGCTGATATGAAGGATATATAAGCAGCAGGCAGCTGGAGAAAGACACCTGACATTGACTGGCCTCTTGTGTTTCTATAACCAGAAGTTCAAAATTATTTTTTAGAATTTCCCCAAATAAATGCTCATTTAATGTCATTAATAATAATATTTATTGTCCATAAAACAGTGTTGTAAATACCTGGACAATGACTGTTGTAAATGGCTGTTAAGAACTTATAACCAGAATGCTTATTTATTTATTATGTATGTGTTTAATGTTTAGTGTTCTTGGTTTTCCCAACAGAGAAAAATATACATTATTTCTCTTCAGCTTTAATCCAGCCAGTATTCAGGACTGGAGGTTTTTGTACAGCTGCTCAACCAACTTCAGTCACTGTCAGTCTCTGCGAGCACAATAATAAACAGCAGAATCTTCAGTCTTCAGACTGTTCATCTGCAGATACACCTGCTGTCTGTCGTTGTCTCTGGAGATGGTGAACCGGCCTTGAACTGACTGAGAGTAGTATTGGTGTCTACCAACACCACTAACATAAGCAACCCACTCCAGTCCTTTTCCAGGAGCCTGTCTGACCCAAGCCATGTGGTAGCTGCTGAATGTGAATCCAGAGCCTGTACAGGTCAGTGTGTGGGATTCTCCAGGTCTTTTAACCACTGGTTCAGATTGTGTCAGAGTCTGACCATCAACACCTGTCAAGAGAATAAAAAGCATCAAGTGAAATAAGCTGCTGACTCCAATCAAAGCTATGTAAAATGAAGATGAGTGAAAGTGTTGACCTGCCCAGCAGATAGTTAAAAGCAGCAGTCCTGTCCTACAGTCCATCATGTTAAACTGTGTGTCCACTGTTCTCTGTCATCCTCTCTGCAGTCAGATAAGTAGAGGTGGAAGACATCTTTGTTTTGCATTGACTCCTCCTCTCAGGAAGGATGCAGCTGGACTGGACTTGTCGGTTTTGTTCGTCTGATTTTAATATCCAGTAAAATTCATGACTGACCTGAAACATTCATTCAACCTGTATCTGATCTTCAGAAGCTGATTTTGTGATCTGTGAGTATACTGTATGAATGTGTTCATTAATGTGATTGACCATGATCTTGTATGGTGGATCTAGGGAGGGAGCCCACCTGTTCAGTGGTATAGCTTGAAGTGTAATTAGTGGCAGCCTATAAAAGGGACCCCTCTCACAGAGACAAGGGGGACTGGTTGATTGGCAGAGCTGCTACCAGACCTCAGGCCACCAAAGCACATTAGTCAGGATTTCTTTTGTTATGTCTTGTAAGTCGTTTTTTTGTTGTAATGATTTACACTGGTGAATAAACACTTGGTTGGTCTGAACCTCATCTGAGCCTCAAGCCTCCTGTTTCAATCCAACCACTGCCAGGCCATTCCAGCACTTTATTAGTTGGTACAATATATATATATATATATATATACATATATATATATATATATGTATATATGTATATGTGATTATTTTGTACATTATATTATTATTTTGAATTTTTTTTTATTCATCACAACATTTTGTACGAGGATTTCCCCCAAAGCAAATGCTTTAAATTGTGTTTTGACATCTCAACAAAAACATCTTTAGCGGACATATGTTGCTAGTTCAAATTAAATTAATTATTCATTATTTAAAAAAAAAGATAAATATAACTCTATGCCATTTATTCAATAATGATGGAAGATACATTTGGCTTCTTGAAGTTGAATGTCTTGTTAGATTCAGTTTTTAAAGTCATGTCACTCTGAGATCATTGGATCAAATCTAAAGACTGTTTCTGTCTGTACTGTAACAGTAAACACAGCTGAAATCATTAGTGGTGTGAGGGCTCCTCTTCCTTTTGTTCAGGTCTGTTGGTGTTTTGTGTCCCTGTGGGGCCAAGTACACAGTAATACACAGCTGTGTGGAGAGGATCTGATCAGAGCTCTTCTGTCACACAGACACACACTTCACTTCCTTATAAGGCAACACACAAGAGGATGTATTGACATATGACTGATAGTAAAACAGTTCAGTTCAAATCAGTCTAAATGTAGAATAAATGTTCAGGTATTGGTTTTCATTTCTCATAAAGAGAAGGTGGAAACATGGATATTTGAATAAATGAGGCAATGACACAAGATGACAAATGTACTTAGTGATGATCTCTAATCAGAATGTATTTAAATAGATTAAAATGAAGATGAAATGCTCTGATATGGCTCTTGTATTCAGAGGAAAATATCCAGAAAGTCAAGATATATTTAAAACACTGTGTCTTGATGAGTTGAGTTTTTGTACAGCTGCTCAACCAACTTCAGTCACTGTGAGTCTCTAGCACAATAATAAACAGCAGAATCTTCAGTCTTCAGACTGTTCATCTGCAGACACACCTGCTGTCTGCTGTTGTCTCTGGAGATGGTGAACCGGCCCTGAACTGACTGAGAGTAGTATTTGCTGCCACTGTTGTCACTGATAGCTGCAATCCACTCCAGTCCTTTTCTAGCAGCCTGTCTGATCCAAGCGTTCCAGAGATGGCTACTGAACCCTGAATATGTACAGGTCAGTGTGTGGGATTCTCCAGGTCTTTTAACCACTGGTCCAGACTCAGTCAGAGTTTGACCCTCAGTACCTGCAGAAATGGAAACAGCTCATTAGTTCAGTCACATTGTCTTCACATCACTTTGTTTGTCCAACACATTTTCATGTCCTTACCAGCCAAGGTACAAAACATGATGAAGAAAATAACAGGTGTGATCATTGTAAAAGTCACTTGTCTTTGTCCAGTCTGCAGTGTGTATGTTAGACTGAGCTGACCTTTGCTCTGCAACACATATAAACACATCAAAGATATCAGTTTTGCATTGACTCCTCCTCCTCAAAGAGAAACACACCATATTTCACACATCTCTGAAAACTCAACTATGAAGATCATTATTCTACATTTGGATATTTACACCTTGAAGCTTCAACTGGACAAAGACACAA
This sequence comes from Chelon labrosus, assembly GCF_963514085.1. Lineage (NCBI taxonomy): Eukaryota > Metazoa > Chordata > Actinopteri > Mugiliformes > Mugilidae > Chelon > Chelon labrosus. The sequence continues at coordinate 22,386,012 of NC_140354.1, forward strand.
CTCCAAATAAATGATGATGATGCTTCCTATTGACTCCATAAATAAACAACTTCATGGAGAAATAAGCTGCTAAATCAACTTCAATATTAATAATATATATTTCACAACTTCTCTTCAATATGTGATCAGTTATGTCCTGAGGGCAGGAGGGATATTTTACATATGGATATAGATATATTTTTGTACATGTTGGTGATGATTAGACCAGATGACAACAGAGATTTGATCTGAATAAATAAACCATTATCAGCTGCTTTTAAGGCCTTTCTACAGACTCCATCAAATGATTATCAAGTAATTATAAGAGAACAAATATCAAACTTAGTCCTTGTCCTTCACTGTCCTCTAGTGTCTCCTTAAATTGGACTGTACATTTCCATTCTTTCAAACATATCATGGTATTTTACAGCATATTTTTTTGGCCTCAGGTGTTAAAGCAGCTCAAGATTAAACATTGCTATTCCAGTGTAAATCACCCAGATAGCCAGGGTGCTCTTGAACACTTTCACCAGACATTACAGACATCATGTTACACACATACTGTCTGAAGTTTGAAAAAGACTGGGATGAAGGAGTTCATTTACAGATGTTTGCCATAAGGGAGGTGGTACAGGAATCTCTGGGGTTTAGTCCATCTGAGTTGGTATTTGTCCGTACAGTCAAAGGTCCATTAAAACTTTAAGGTGTAAAATGAATGTGTGAAAACACTGAACCAAACTTGTTGGACTGTGGGAGCAATTTCAGGTTTAGACTACGCTTGTTAAAAAGCCTGAGTCAATGTTGAGGCAGCACAGGTCAGGATGAAAGGTTGGTTTGACGAGCACATGAAAAGTAGAACATTTTTACCTGGTGACAAGGTTTTAGTATTGCTTCCCTGGGTCTAGCTTGGAAGCTCAATATACTGGTTAGTGATACAAACTATCTCTTGTCCACTCCAGGTCATTGATGCAGATCTTGTCTCTGTTATGTCAATATGTTGAAGCTGTACTGTGAGAGGGAACATGTACAACTAAAGCCTCAAGCAGAGACAGGTGAAGTTGATGTGTCCCCCGTAGACACTGTCCAGTGCTGAAGTTACCTCTCCTTGTGTTAGCCTGGCAGAAGAGAGGGGTTCAGAGGAGCTGTCCAGTGCTGAAGTTACCTCTCCTTGTGTTAGCCTGGCAGTAGAGAGGGGTTCAGAGGAGCTGTCCAGTGCTGAAGTGAGTGACTGCTGCTTGTCAGAGGCCTTGACCCAAGGAAAGTTGTCAAACTCTGACATTCCAGGTGTTTGGTCCTAGAGCGCCCTCTAGTGTTTGAAAACAAGTGACAGTACATTTCCAGTCTCACCTTTAAAAAGTCATGACATTGTTCATCTATTAATATGTTTAGATGTTGAGTCAATATTGTTTTGTGTTATCATATCTTTTTTTACTAGTAGAGATTTTTGTCTCGACTGGTTTGTTTTAAATTCATATTCAAGGGAATGAACTCACTGTTCCTCTCAGAGACACACAGACACATCAGTCCTGTTGTTCGTTAAGACACAGCAGAGTCTTCAGGCTGCACATTCTGTCCATTTAGAGAACCTGCAGACACACAGCTCATTACCTACTGTCCTGCAGATACATTGTCTTTTTGATCAGCATGTCTGTAAAGAAAATGTTTGCTTCTTACCGTCCCAGTTAACTGACAGCAAAAGAAAAACAAGCACAAAGTCAGTAGTGATCATTGTGAAAGCCGTTTGTCTCTGTCCAGTCTACAGTGTGTATGTCAGTGATTTAGTCCCTGTCTTAAACTCTGCAACACATATGTAAAGATGGAGGAGGTCAGAGTTTGCATCGACTCCTCCTCCTCTTTCTGTACGCCCCTCTGATAAAATAGTTAAATACAAGGTAGAATAAATTATTCGAAAACTCATCTCCAGACTGTTTTTTTGGAGAAGTGACGCTGAACAAAGACGCAGAAACTACAAACACAACTGCACCATCGGCTGATGTGCCGCAACCTGGCAAACAATGTGGGAATGCTCCTGAACTGTTCCGCTAATTTTTGCAGAAGCTCAGCAGCTTCACACAATATGGCTTTAAAATAGCAGACGTAAGTTCAAACAGAGACCACCTGATGGCAGTCCAAGCCAGTTTATCAGCTTCTAAAATCCACCTCTGAGTTTCCCATCACTCAAAGTGCATGCTCCTGGAAGGCAGTCCCTTGTGTCATTTGCTTGTTATCACCTGCTGCAGTTTGTCAGACTTTGCAGGTGCTGCAGGGAAATTTAAAACACGGGACAACAAACAGGCCAGATCATTTAGAAGGCGTGCACCATATGAAAAGCTCATCTCATACATACAGTAGAAAGTACATTTACTTGGATGGTTTTGAGGTACGTGAACTTGAATTGGGTGTTTTCATGTTATGCTTCTTAGACTTAGACTTTATTCATCCACAAGGGAAATTGCTTGGTCACAGTGGCTCAGATGCACATAAAAAACACTCTTGAGAACCACAAGAAACAAATAAAATAAAATAATTCTTTATGATTCCACTCTACACATTACGTTTAAGAGGGAAATACTGCCAGCCTATAAGTGTTTTCTAATGGAAAGTTGGTCTGGGACTCCTCTGATGGGAACTCATTGGGGTCCTGCAAAGATCTGCTGGGCCAGTTAGATCATTTGAGCGGAGCTTTGTGTAGTGACAAGGTGGAATTTAGGAGTCACAGCAGCAGGGCCAGACGGTTGTAAAAGTCGGTGTAAAAAAAGTAAAAGGCAAATACATACTGTCACATGTTCTGTTGCTCAAATTGGTTGATGAACTAACCATTTGCATGCAGAGGCGTTTTTCTCTCTGTGTCGGCTGAAACACGGCCGGTAATAAAAAATCCAGATGGAGTCAAGTCAAAGTTTATTTCTAAAGCACATTTAAAAACAACCTGAGTTGAACCAAAGTGCTGAACAAGCAGAACAATAATAATAAATAATAAAATCCAAGATATCCTGCTCAACATGGACTGAAGGCCAGCGAGAAGAAATGGGTTTTCAACAATGATTTAAAATGCTCCAAACTCTGGGAGCAGCTTTGGTATAAAAGTGTCGGCTGTTCCACCACTGAAAATGCTCTATCACCTCTGTTTCTGAGCCTGGATCTGGGGAGGACCAGTAGCAGCAAAATAATATGTGGGGGAGGTAGGACTTACTCAGAAGTCTTCATTTAGAAAAGCATGTCTTGACCACTGAACTAATCTGCTTATCAGATTTAAAGGCGGAGTCATCTATCACACCAAGGTTTCTTCCAACAGGGTGACAGTAGGAGGCTAGAGGGTCGACTGCCCTCAGGCTCCAGAGCCTCAAGTAAGGGACCCACCTGAGCTTGAAGGAAAAAGTCTGAAAGAGGAATTTATTATTGTTATTATTATTATTATTGATCATTTGAGGCCACATTTATTCTGACCTTTGCCTGATGTGAACCTCTTCCTGCTGAAAGCATGTGGGTGATTTCATGCCTGGATACGTGCGGACATGCAAATACGAAGCGCAGTGACAGATGTGTGCGTCGCTTTGAGGAAATCTATTTGCATTTGCAGCTCTGGAGGTTTCCACAAAGTTTCAGCCCTGCAGGTGTGGTCCCAGAGGTGCAGAGAGAGCGGAGGGGAGTGGCTCTCTAACAGATGACAAGTTTAGAAACAGCAGGAAACTGAAAGCCTGCAGACTTTAACTGATAACAGAAGTTCACAGTACGTTGACGTCACATGCTGTTATTACAGATGTTCTTAGAGCCCTGTGTTGAGACTGAAACAACAGAAGAAAATCCTCAGACCCTTTTTGTCTTTCTCAAGCTCATCACTCACAATTCCTTCAAAAAACTAAATGAGCAAATATTATATATAAAAAAGTATTTATTGTTAAAGGAACAGTATGTAGGATTGTGGCCAAAACTGGCCAAAACTGGTACTGCAATCACTTTCAAAATACTGTAGAACAGTGTATCCCCTCAGCCTCCCCCCTGACTCGAGGTTGCCAGGTAAGCTGCAGGATCCAGCAGGAACGTAGGCTGCTACAAGGAGCTTCCAATGGCAAGTGACGAGTCCCACACAGTAAGTTTTTTTTTCTGTTTATAAAGTTTATGCTTCATGAGAGATGTTTTGCGAAGTAATTATGTATCGCAAAAATTTACTAATGGCGATGAGCCAAATATTTCGTAAAGATGTACTGTAATACCACATTTCAGTCGGAACATAGATTGTTTTCATACCCTGCTAGTGATGCGATAACGCTTTTTATGAACGCATTTAGCATGGGCGACCATGGAAAATCCACTGTCTATATGTACGGAAGCACGGGGCTTTTAGCCTATACCAACAAACATGGTAGAATATAGCATCCAGAAGTCAAGGGTCAATTCCATGCCATTCCGGACTTTGTCACGACGTATTTCGGATTCATAACGAGGTCTTTTAGGTTTAGTAACGTTTTACATGTTTTATCCGACACGTTCGTAGCTGCAGCTGTGGTAACTCGAGCAGAGCTGGCAACCCGGAAGACGAAACTCTACTGACTTCGTGATAAGTAGATAGCTTGAGGGTGGCGCCTCAGGCCAAAACACAACATGACAACATCAACATCAGTTGAGGGCTGCAACTTTCACTTTTAAATGACAATATTCTGGCCGGACCACTGTTGTCAGTGATATAAGTATTTGAAATGAACATGATTTCTTCATGTCTAGTGACATATCAGGGCCATTTTATGATTAATTGAAATATATTTCTTACATACTGTTCCTTTAAACTACAACTGAACTGTCTCTACTACAGTAAAAGTTATTTTCATTGACATTTTAACACGACACTAAGAAATACAACACATTCAATGACATTCAAGTCTTTTATTTGTTATTTATTTTTTTCAAATACAGTTTACAAACCTGCTATTTACAGTAAGAATAAAAAATACAAAAGCCAACACAGTAAAATGTATCATTTAAATGTCACTGAAACTCAAATACTACACTAACAAATACAACACGTTAATGACATTATCCTGTAGACATAACACAGCTAAGTACAGGAAAACATATTCATTTAAATCAATAAGAAATGTGGTATTTTTATTTTCTATAGATAGATAGATAGATAGATAGATAGATAGATAGATAGATACTTTAATTACCCCATGGTATTGATTTTGCAGATAAACAACAGATAAATGATAATGTACATGTTAAAATAATGAAAAAGATTCATGCTTCCATTCCATCCTTTAATGTTTCTTGACCTGAAAACAAAGGAAACATCAAACTATTAAAATGTATAAGTATTATATTCAGTTGTCCAACACAGACAGTCTCTGGTTCTTTAATGCAGTACATAGTTGTGGCTTGGAGAGCTACACACAGACTCAGTTATTTAATGAATGTGGGCTTATTCATGAATCAATCTTTGGACAAATCAACACTTTGGTTACATTGTGAGGGTAAAAAGGAACACACTGGTGTGCTCTGCAAGATAAAAAGGCCTTCAGTGCAAACCATTCATGAACCTCTTAGGACAGATTAGACCTCTGAAAATCCAGGGCTGGAGGAAGGTGTATTACAGCTCATTAATATGTAAAGAGAAACCCCTTCACAACATTATCAAAGTCTGCAGCAGAGACTTTATGTGAGCAAATACAGAGGGCTCAGCACAAGGTGCAAAACATTCATGAGCACCAAGAATTCATGGGTCAATTTAGACTCCCAAGTCAGAGCAATTCTGGAACCACATTCAAGAAGAAAAAGTGTGGGGAAGGCTTGGAACCCACGAGGTGCAAACCATTCATGAAGCTCCTCATAAACCTAGGCCAGATCACATTTGGAGGATATCACACCAGAAATGATCTGAAGAGCCAGAGCAGTTCTGGAACAGCATGTGGTCCATGAACATGGACATCTTTCAGTTGCACTGGGTCGGTAGCATTTATTAACGATGCGGTAGAAGCATTCTGAAGTGTATGGAGATATACTGTCTGCTCAGATTCTTCCAAATGAAGCAGAGATGGCAGATGATGGTTCACAGCACAGATGGACAATGAGCCAACACGTTGTCTGAACGTATCCCAGGGGTTTTTGGAGGTAAAGAAGCAGAATAGTCGTCGATGTCTGAGTCAGTCACCTGATCTCAGCTCAACAAACAGCATTTCACTTGCTGAAGGTAAAACTAAAGGTAGAAGAGCCACAAGACATCTGCAGTAGAGGCCTGACAAAGCATGACAAAGCAGGAAACCCACTGACCCATCCCACCGGGATGTCCATGGTTTCCAGACTTGAGGCAGTCTAAACTGTTAACATTTTATTTAGGATCAGGTTTATTTGTCCAATCACCTTTGAGCCTGTGGAAATAAGGGACTGTGTTTGAAAAATGACTGTAACTTTATGATTAATGTTTAAAAATTAAAGTTTCTATTCTCGTTTGTGAAGATGGGAATGAACGGCTCAAACCTACAGGACAAAATAAAAACTACATTTAGCCCTTTAAAAAGCTGAAACTCAAAACAACTCTGCATGTTTACCTTGATCAGGCTGAGTATCATGCTATAGAGGAGAGAGAATATGAAGAGGACTATGAAGGAGGAGGATGTGAACCACAGGCTGCTGAACTCATCCTCTTCAGTGGCACCGTCTGTGTATTTCAGAGCAAAACGTTCTAAAGAACAATAAGAAGAGGAAGGCACAGTATAGGTGGTTAGATGAGTTAGGTGTATGTATGCACATTTTTTTTTATTAGGGCAACACACTCGTTCTCGCTCAATGAACAGCTGAACAACAGAACGGTAAAGCGAGGCTTGTCTGAAAACTACTCGTACAAAGTGAGTGTTTGTGCTTGTTTTAAGATGTTTTCATTCACGTACACACGGAACAAACGTTTCTCAATGCAACATTTATTTGGAACAGTCAGCACACTCATCAAGCTGCTGGACAATGGGACAAAGACAGATTTGAAACACACCACGACGACAAAGAAAACAATGTTTGTACAACCACAGTGATTGAGGACATCACAGAGTGAACAGGTTTTCATGACACAGAGACTGAATGACACATCAGCACAAAATACAACATTTAACGTTCCTTTACTTAATTTTCACATGAATTACCCGAGGCCTTAGACACTCCTCGACGTTCCATCGACTGATCACTACCAGCAGGCCAGACGTTACAGTAGAACACCTTCTTCTGGTTCCACTTTTCCTTGGTGGTGATGTAAAGACTTGTAACTGAGTAGCCATTTGTGGTCTTCTGTGGAGGGAAGTTGACGCCATCAGTGTAGACTCCAGCATCTTCTGACCAGGTGATGTAGTAATCCTGCAGCCTAGGACTGGAGACCAGACACACCAGAGTGACCTCAGCTGAGTTGTCTTGTCCAATGTCCTCGTCTGGAAGGATGTGAACTGTCACTGTTGGCTTTGTCCCATCTGAAAGAGAGTCAAGGAGATCCATGACTGAGCTGAAGTCAACAACAACAGCAACCAATCCCTGTAATAGTCACTCTATGTTTAGTTACATACCTCCTCTCTTCACAGTCAGCTCTTGGATAACTGGTGTCATATCTCCTCTGGTGGCAGAACATCTCACTGTGTTGACTGTCTTCCACTCAGTGAGACTTTGAGTCAGTTTGCTGGTTTTGCTCTGTCCACTATCTTGTGTATTAATGTTGTTTGTCACAGTCTGTCCATTAATCTGCCAACTGATTGTAGTTTCAGAGACAATGTTTCCGTCCTGTCCAGTGACGACACACTCCAACTCTACCTGATTGATGTTAAATATTTTTGTAGGATTTGGGGAGTTCAGTGTCACTGTGATGGGATCTACATGAGGAGAAGTAATGAAATTAATTATGAATCAGCACTATCTACTTTTTCTGAACAGGAAAAGAAAAAAGACAGTCTCCTTAGTATTAGCTTCAGATTTCCATATGTTAATGACTGTTTACCTTTGGAGATCTCTTTGGTATATTTTTCTCCTGTGTGAGTCACCTCACAAGTGTACACAGCTTTACTGTCCCAGTCTGATTTGTTGATTTTGAGGACACTGACAGATGAATATCCATTCTGAACGTCTTTGGGGCTCCAAGCAGTGAAGTCGGTAACAGTGTTTCCATTCTTATTCCAACTGAATTCCAGTCTGCCAGGGATAAACTCCTCAGCAGTACACACCAGAATTTGTTTGTCTCCACTTGGCACTGATAGCAAAGTTACCTTTGGAGGAACCTTTACCTCTGCTGAATAGAGAAAGAAATACATAATTATGTCATTTTATGTTTAATAACTGACAACACCTGCAGTCAGTATTCATTTCCTGTTACCTGAGACTCACATAGAACCTACAGAAGAATAATAATAAGAATAAGGATAAGAAAAACCTTTATTAGTCTCTCAATGGCTAAACTGAGGTTCACAACAGCTTACAGAGAAGACAGAATAAAAAATAACGAGAGCAAAAACAGTAGCTTGCAAAAGACAAATCATGAAATAGAAGGGGATAGAAATATTGCACGGATTGAATTGTAAAATATTGCATGGAGAGAGCTCAAGTAAGAGGTGTTGCAAGCAGCTGTCGGCTTCGACCAGCGCCGGGAGCGGAGTACAGAGAAATACTTTACAATATACAAACGTATATGAAGCTGCGCATTTCCTCCAGGATGAGTCACAGAACAACTGTAAGAGAAAGAATCAAAACATGGATACTTTGATCACACTGACTCCTGTATATTTGTTGTTATTTGGAGGTGAAATATATTGTTGAGAATCCAGACTGGTCCCTCTGGCATTGGTCCACGTAAAAGTAAGACTTCCTGGGTTGAAGTCATAAGCGAGACAGCCAAGAGTGATCTGATCTCCAGCCCCAGAATCACACTGACTCAGAGGGAAAATCTTTGGTGCAACTGTTTCTGTGAAAGAAGAGGAAGTTTGAAGTTTAAATGTTTCTAAATATATAGCTACACAAATGTGTAATTTCAGAACACAACCTTCATTAACAGATCGAATAAAACCTGATTACAAATAACTGAAATAAATGCTCATCATAGTTCTACAATTCTCAGCCGCTTCACAATTGAAAATAGTTTGAAATTCAAGATCATGAAGGCTGCTTTTTTTTTTGTTGTTGTTTTTTTGTTTTATTTTTTTTTTTAATATGACATCAAACACCGTGCTGAATTAATTTATAATGATTTAGAAGAATATTTTCTAATTATTTTAAAGAAACTGCCTCATTAAAAACATCTGGTCAGCTCTGTTTCATCTGCTCTGTCAGTTTAAATTTAAAGACCATATGAACGGAACTTTTTTTTCTCTCAATAAATATAAAGAAGTCACTGCAGATATTATGTTTAAATGTGTCTTACCTGAAGTTACTGTGACTGTAGTTCCTTTACCCCAGTTGAGGAAAGCATTATCACAGTGCTGCGTCTCCATTCACTGGCTAAACATAAACCAAGAGCACCTGGAAAAACAAGTAAAAACCTGAGAAATGGATGAAATCAACACAAATCCTGCTCAGTGTGATACTGTGGTGTCACCCTGTGTGTTGTACAGGTCAGTCTGTGAGACTCTCCAGGTCTTTTAACCACTGGTTCAGACTCTGTTATGGTCCAACCTTCAGCTCCACTCCAAACAAACAGAGCAACCACCAAGAGTGTCAGCTTTCTGTCAGCCATGTTGACAGTGTGATTAGTAGGTTTTCAGCTCCCCTTTAAATATGATGTCAACTGGAGCCCTGTGAGAATTTGGTTACAGTCAGCTCCTCCTACATCACTCCATCTATTTAAGCATGCTTAAATTCCTAATTTTGCTTTCATATTTATTTAAGTATTTTGCTTATATCCAAATTTAAACTCCCTGGCACAGTGCATATATTTCTCTTGGTGACTGCTTTTTTGTTGACTGTTTCCATGTTGTTTGCCCCATTTATCCAATCTCCCATTTAGCCAAAAGTATTGGCTCATCTGCCAACTCTCAACTCTTCTGGGAAGGCTTTCCGCAATGTGTAGGAGTGTGTTTATGACCATTCTTCCTGAAGCACATTTGTGAGGTCAGACACTGATGTTGGTTGAAAAGGCCTGGCTCTCAGTCTTGGCTCTAATTCATCCCAAATGTGTTCTATCAGGTTGAGGTCAGGACTCTGTGCAGGCCAGTCAAGTTCTTCCACACCAAACTCACTCATCCATGTCTTTATGGACCTTGCTTTGTGAACTGGTGAGCAGTCATATTGGAACAGGAAGGTTCCATCCCCAAACTGTTCCCACAAAATTGGGAGCATGGAATTGTCCAAAATCTCTTGGTATGCTGAAGCATTCAGAGTTTCTTCTACTGGAACTAAGGGGCCAAGCCCAGCTCCTGAAAAACAACCCCACATCATAATCTCCCCTCCACCAAACTTCACACTTGCCGCAGTGCAGTCAGACAATTACTGTTTTCCTGGCAACCACCAAACCAAGATTCATCCATCAGATTGTGAGATGGAGAAGCTTGATTCATCACTCCAGAGGACACGTCTCCAGTGGTCATCTGGCTCTTTGCATTGCACTTGGCTGATTCTTCTGATAGTTCACAGAAGGAAGTCAAGCTAAAAGTAAAGAAAAAACTGTTCAGATCCACTTGCCTTTTTAAACCTGTCCTTGTGTCAAGCCCAAATTATGCTTCCGCGTTGACACAGCGCGAGGGGGCGTACGGACCTATTACGTCCTTGCGGACCCCCGTACGTCCTACGCAAGGGCCAGACGTGCACCTCCCAAAAATCCTCGACGCGCGTCGAGGCGACGCAACAGCAACGCAGCAGCAACGCAGCAGCAACGCAGCAGCAACGCAGCAGCAACGCAGCGGCATTGGCTGTGATTGGTCCACTAACTACATCCGCTGGAGACCGCTTTTCCGGTTTCCACTCATAAACACCGCCATTTTTAAAAAGTCTTCAGTTTGGTTGGTCTTTGAGAATGGACAACATCGTTCACTGTGACTACGACAAAAGCCGGAAGGTAAATAACTATACGAGGCGAGACACGTCACAAGAGTCTCGGTCGGTCGGTCACAAAAAATCATAGCGCCCTCTACCGGTGTGGCATTGAATTGCATTTCGACACGTAAACCCCACGCAGAACCATCACGGTCTCACGACTGCGTCCAAGCAACTGCGCGGCCATTGCGTGACCATTGCATGATCACTACGCGGAAGCATAATTTGGGCTTTAGTCTGACAGTAGAGAGGGGTTCAGAGGAGCTGTCCAGTGCTGAAGTCAGTGACTGCTGCTTGTCAGAGGCCTTGACACAAGGGAAGTTGTCAAAGGCTTAAATTCCAGATCTCTGGTCCTAGAGCGCCCTCTAGTGTTTTAAAACAAGTGGCAGTAAATTTCCAGTCTCACCTTTAAAAAGTCATGACATTGTTCAGCTTTTAGATGATGAGTCAATACTGTTTTGTCATTTCATATATTTTTTTAAAACTAGTAGAGATTTATGTCTGGACTGGTTTGTTTTAAATTCAAATTCAAGGGAATGAACTCACAATTCCTCCCAGAGACACACAGACACATCAGTCCTGTTGTTAGTTAAGATTGTTCAAATAACATTCTATGATATGACCATATTAAATGGTACTGTCATTCACTGAATGTGTGTTACAGTAATGCTGCTGGAATTAGATTTTAAATTCTCACTGAAAACTCCCAAAGTTACAAACTGACTTGTGTCTGATCAAAGATCACATGTTACTACTTCAATCTGTGTTCATGTCAGTTTCAAAGTTACTGTGAGCCACTAATGGAGGAAGATAGACAGATGCTGAACTGTTTCTCTCAGTGATCTGATGTGAAATCATTAGTGGTGTGAGGGCTCCTCCTCTGGTGGCTTCATGTTCCAAGTGTTCAGACACTGAGAGGTTTTTGTTCAGGTCTACTGATGGTTTGTGTTACTGTGACTCTCTGGCACAGTAATACACAGCAGAGTCTTCAGGCTGCACATTCTGTCCATTTAGAGTCACTGTGTTGCTGGAAGAGTCTAAGTTGATGTTGAACTTGTTCTTTAGAGAATCTTTGTAGTATGTTGAAGAGCCAGTTCTCCTCCCAATAAACTCCAGTAAATTTTCCTGCAGGTTGTCTGATCCAAGCTGTCCAATAGCTGCTAACAGAATAAGAGACCTGACAGGTGATGGTCAGACGTTGACCTGGCTGTACAGTCACAGAGGCTGGCTGTGTCAACTGTTGACACTTCACACCTGTTAAAAGAAGAAAATGTTTTCTATCAAATGATCAGGTTATATTAGAAAACAACATGTGCTGACTATCATCTAAAGAGACTCACATCCAGCTGCTAGGAGCAGTAACAGAGCTACAGGAAACATGTTTGTTGGTGAAGCTGACTTGCTGTGAACTCCACTCCACAGTCTGATGGGAAGTTTTTATAGCTGAGGAACAAATGAGGTCACTGAGTTTGCATACAATCAAACATATGAAGCATCAGTGTTGGTCTAACTGGAGTCAGTTGGACTTAAATCAGTTGGAGGTGTTAACAGTGTGTCTTCTGGAGTGTGTCTTAATCGTCAGTTATTCAATGTGAAAGTTGTTTTCAGAGCCTGACATGCTTCAGTGCTTGTTACACCCCTCTGCACCTCTACTGGTGTCTGTGGCTGGTGCTCAATCACCTTAACCAGCCACACCTGAGAAGACTGAATAAAGTGCATTGTTGCAGAGGCCTAAGACGACCACTTTTCAGCTGCAGAGGCTCACCATGTCTAACCTGTCACCTTGTTGATTTCTTTTGAATTAAATAAACCCTTATTATTTTTTAACTCTGTCATGTGTCTCCTCTTTATGTTGTGGCAATTGAGCCAGGTCCTAACAGTCATGGTGGTAACTTGACTGTGACTGCAGTTGTAAAGGCTGATATGAAGGATATATAAGCAGCAGGCAGCTGGAGAAAGACACCTGACATTGACTGGCCTCTTGTGTTTCTATAACCAGAAGTTCAAAATTATTTTTTAGAATTTCCCCAAATAAATGCTCATTTAATGTCATTAATAATAATATTTATTGTCCATAAAACAGTGTTGTAAATACCTGGACAATGACTGTTGTAAATGGCTGTTAAGAACTTATAACCAGAATGCTTATTTATTTATTATGTATGTGTTTAATGTTTAGTGTTCTTGGTTTTCCCAACAGAGAAAAATATACATTATTTCTCTTCAGGTTTAATCCAGCCAGTATTCAGGACTGGAGGTTTTTGTACAGCTGCTCAACCAACTTCAGTCACTGTCAGTCTCTGCGAGCACAATAATAAACAGCAGAATCTTCAGTCTTCAGACTGTTCATCTGCAGATACACCTGCTGTCTGTCGTTGTCTCTGGAGATGGTGAACCGGCCTTGAACTGACTGAGAGTAGTATTGGTGTCTACCAACACCACTAACATAAGCAACCCACTCCAGTCCTTTTCCAGGAGCCTGTCTGACCCAAGCCATGTGGTAGCTTCTGAATGTGAATCCAGAGCCTGTACAGGTCAGTGTGTGGGATTCTCCAGGTCTTTTAACCACTGGTTCAGATTGTGTCAGAGTCTGACCATCAACACCTGTCAAGAGAATAAAAAGCATCAAGTGAAATAAGCTGCTGACTCCAATCAAAGCTATGTAAAATGAAGATGAGTGAAAGTGTTGACCTGCCCAGCAGATAGTTAAAAGCAGCAGTCCTGTCCTACAGTCCATCATGTTAAACTGTGTGTCCACTGTTCTCTGTCATCCTCTCTGCAGTCAGATAAGTAGAGGTGGAAGACATCTTTGTTTTGCATTGACTCCTCCTCTCAGGAAGGATGCAGCTGGACTGGACTTGTCGGTTTTGTTCGTCTGATTTTAATATCCAGTAAAATTCATGACTGACCTGAAACATTCATTCAACCTGTATCTGATCTTCAGAAGCTGATTTTGTGATCTGTGAGTATACTGTATGAATGTGTTCATTAATGTGATTGACCATGATCTTGTATGGTGGATCTAGGGAGGGAGCCCACCTGTTCAGTGGTAGAGCTTGAAGTGTAATTAGTGGCAGCCTATAAAAGGGACCCCTCTCACAGAGACAAGGGGGACTGGTTGATTGGCAGAGCTGCTACCAGACCTCAGGCCACCAAAGCACATTAGTCAGGATTTCTTTTGTTATGTCTTGTAAGTCCTTTTTTTGTTGTAATGATTTACACTGGTGAATAAACACTTGGTTGGTCTGAACCTCATCTGAGCCTCAAGCCTCCTGTTTCAATCCAACAACTGCCAGGCCATTCCAGCACTATATTAGTTGGTACAATATATATATATATATATATATATATATATATATATATATGTATATATGTATATGTGATTATTTTGTACATTATATTATTATTTTGAAATTTTTTTTATTCATCACAACATTTTGTACGAGGATTTCCCCCAAAGCAAATGCTTTAAATTGTGTTTTGACATCTCAACAAAAACATCTTTAGCGGACATATGTTGCTAGTTCAAATTAAATTAATTATTCATTATTTTAAAAAAAAGATAAATATAACTCTATGCCATTTATTCAATAATGATGGAAGATACATTTGGCTTCTTGAAGTTGAATGTCTTGTTAGATTCAGTTTTTAAAGTCATGTCACTCTGAGATCATTGGATCAAATCTAAAGACTGTTTCTGTCTGTACTGTAACAGTAAACACAGCTGAAATCATTAGTGGTGTTAGGGCTCCTCTTCCTTTTGTTCAGGTCTGTTGGTGGTTTGTGTCCCTGTGGGGCCAAGTACACAGTAATACACAGCTGTGTGGAGAGGATCTGATCAGAGCTCTTCTGTCACACAGACACACACTTCACTTCCTTATAAGGCAACACACAAGAGGATGTATTGACATATGACTGATAGTAAAACAGTTCAATTCAAATCAGTCTAAATGTAGAAGAAATGTTCAGGTATTGGTTTTCATTTCTCATAAAGAGAAGGTGGAAACATGGATATTTGAATAAATGAGGCAATGACACAAGATGACAAATGTACTTAGTGATGATCTTTAATCAGAATGTATTTAAATAGATTAAAATGAAGATGAAATGCTCTGATATGGTTCTTGTATTCAGAGGAAAATATCCAGAAAGTCAAGATATATTTAAAACACTGTGTCTTGATGAGTTGAGTTTTTGTACAGCTGCTCAACCAACTTCAGTCACTGTGAGTCTCTAGCACAATAATAAACAGCAGAATCTTTAGTCTTCAGACTGTTCATCTGCAGATACACCTGCTTTCTGCTGTTGTCTCTGGAGATGGTGAACCGGCCCTGAACTGACTGAGAGTAGTATTTGCTGCCACTGTTATCACTGATAGCTGCAATCCACTCCAGTCCTTTTCTAGCAGCCTGTCTGATCCAAGCGTTCCAGAGATGGCTACTGAACCCTGAATATGTACAGGTCAGTGTGTGGGATTCTCCAGGTCTTTTAACCACTGGTCCAGACTCAGTCAGTGTTTGACCCTCAGTACCTGCAGAAATGGAAACAGCTCATTAGTTCAGTCACATTGTCTTCACATCACTTTGTTTGTCCAACACATTTTCATGTCCTTACCAGCCAAGGTACAAAACATGATGAAGAAAATAACAGGTGTGATCATTGTAAAAGTCACTTGTCTTTGTCCAGTCTGCAGTGTGTATGTTAGACTGAGCTGACCTTTGCTCTGCAACACATATAAACACATCAAAGATATCAGTTTTGCATTGACTCCTCCTCCTCAGAGAGAAACACACCATATTTCACACATCTCTGAAAACTCAACTATGTAGATCATTATTCTACATTTGGATATTTACACCTTGAAGCTTCAACTGGACAAAGACACATCTCCAAATAAATGGTGATGATGCTTCCTATTGACTCCATAAATAAACAACTTCATGGAGAAATAAGCTGCTAAATCAACTTCAATATTAATGATATATATTTCACAACTTCTCTTCAATATGTTACTGCAGTTTTTAACTTGATTCATATTGTTGTTCTCAGCAGCAACTGGACCAGTTTTAGATTTGGAATATTATGGAGAAATGGCCACTTACAGTTCATGTGTCATTCAACACTGCTGTAAAATATCATTATTATCCATTGGTTATCCAAAAAACAACTTGTTATTGGCAACTATATGAAACAGGAAGTCACAAACCACAACCACAGCTGCTCCTTTCCTAGTGTGCATCTGTATTTCATTCTCTATCCTCTCATTCATGATGTCTTGCTGCCACCTGTAGGTATTTGTGAAGTATTTTTGAGCCTCTGTTCTTCCTTTGTGTATTTGACCAGGATGTAGGTGGATGTGATCAGTTATGTGCTGAGGGCAGGAGGGATATTTTACATATGGATATAGATATATTTTTGTACATGTTGGTGATGATTAGACCAGATGACAACAGAGATTTGATCTGAATAAATAAACCATTATCAGCTGCTTTTAAGGCCTTTCTACAGACTCCATCAAATAATAATAATAATAATAATAATACATTTTATTTAAAAGCGCTTTTCAAGATACTCAAAGACACTTTACATAAAAAGGACATCAAATTAGCAAAACAATGTGAAATATAACATCAAAAACACAATAAACTGAGCTAAACATTAAAAGCAATTTTAAAAAGGTGTGTTTTTGTCAGAGATTTGAAGGTAGGAAGGTCGGTACAGTCGCGGATGTGTTTGGGGAGAGAGTTCCAGAGGGAGGGGGCAGCTGCAGAGAAGGCTCTGTCGCCCCAGGTTCGATGCTTGGTCTTGAGTGGTGGAGTAAGGAGGTTTGCGTCACATGAACGGAGGCTGCGGGATGGATTGTGGCGATGGAGCAGGTCAGTGAGATAGGAAGGGGCCTGGTTATGGAGGGCTTTGTGTGTGAGGAGCAGGATTTTGAACTGAATACGCTGTGGAACTGGGAGCCAGTGGAGTTTCTGGAGGACAGGAGTGATGTGATCACGGGAGCGGGTGTGGGTGAGCAGACGTGCAGCAGAATTTTGGATGTACTGAAGTTTATTTAAAGTTTTGGATGGTGTGCCATAGAGGATGCTGTTGCAGTAGTCAATTCTGGAAGTGATGAAGGCGTTAATGAGGGTTTCAGCAGCAGAGAAGGACAGTGATGGACGGAGTCGGGCAATGTGGTGATAATCATTGATGGGCAAATGATTATCAAGTAATTATAAGAGAACAAATATCAAACTTAGTCCTTGTCCTTCACTGTCCTCTAGTGTCTCCTTAAATTGGACTGTACATTTCCATTCTTTCAAACATATCATGGTATTTTACAGCATATTTTTTGGCCTCAGGTGTTAAAGCAGCTCAAGATTAAACATTGCTATTCCAGTGTAAATCACCCAGAGAGCCAGGGTGCTCTTGAACACTTTCACCAGACATTACAGACATCATGTTACACACATACTGTCTGAAGTTTGAAAAAGACTGGGATGAAGGAGTTCATTTACAGATGTTTGCCATAAGGGAGGTGGTACAGGAATCTCTGGGGTTTAGTCCATCTGAGTTGGTATTTGTCCGTACAGTCCAAGGTCCATTAAAACTTTAAGGTGTAAAATGAATGTGTGAAAACACTGAACCAAACTTGTTGGACTGTGGGAGCAATTTCAGGTTTAGACTAGGCTTGTTAAAAAGCCAGAGTTAATCTTGAGGCAGCACAGGTCAGGATGAAAGGTTGGTTTGAAGAGCACATGAAAAGTAGAACATTTTTACCTGGTGACAAGGTTTTAGTATTGCTTCCCTGGGTCTAGCTTGGAAGCTCAGTATACTGGTTAGTGATACAAACTATCTCTTGTCCACTCCAGGTCATTGATGCAGATCTTGTCTCTGTCATGTCAATATGCTGAAGCTGTACTGTGAGAGGGAACATGTACAACTAAAGCCTCAAGCAGAGACAGGTGAAGTTGATGTGTCCCCCGTAGACACTGTCCAGTGCTGAAGTTACCTCTCCTTGTGTTAGCCTGGCAGTCGAGAGGGGATCAGAGGAGCTGTCCAGTGCTGAAGTTACCTCTCCTTGTGTTAGCCTGGCAGTCGAGAGGGGATCAGAGGAGCTGTCCAGTGCTGAAGTTACCTCTCCTTGTGTTAGCCTGGCAGTAGAGAGGGGTTCAGAGGAGCTGTCCAGTGCTGAAGTGAGTGACTGCTGCTTGTCAGAGGCCTTGACCCAAGGAAAGTGGTCCAAGAGCAAACTCTCGTGTTTTAATACATGTGATAGTAAATTTCCAGTCTCACCTTTGAAAAGTCATGACATTGTTCTTTTATCTAAATGTTCAGTCAATATTATTTCATGCTCATATACGTTTTAAAACGAGTAGACATTTTTATTTTATTTTTTTTCTGGACTGGTTTGTTATGAATTCAATAGAAGTTGTTAGAGCTCCATGTACTGTCCCCTGAGAAACCTTCAGTCTCCATGATGTGATGCTGAGAAAGATCCTCTTTACTCTGTTAGGGATTGATGTTTTTACCCCACAGAATGAGAGCAGCCTTCTGAACATGTTGAGTCTGTCATGTTGAGTCTGATGTTCTGTTTCCTCCACAGTCTGATGAGAAGTTTTTATAGCTGAGGAACAAAGGAGGTCACTGAGTTTGCATACAATCAAACATATGAAGCATCAGTGTTGGTCTAACTGGAGTCAGTTGGACTTAAACCAGTTGGAGGTGTTAACAGAGTGTCTTCTGGAGTGTGTCTTAATTGTCCGTTATTCAATGTGAAAGTTGTTTTCAGAGCCTGACATGCTTCAGTGCTTGTTACACCCCTCTGCACCTCTACTGGTGTCTGTGGCTTGTGCTCAATCACCTTAACCAGCCACACCTGAGAAGACTGAATAAAGTGCATTGTTGCAGAGGCCTAAGACGACCACTTTTCAGCTGCAGAGGCTCACCATGTCTAACCTGTCACCTTGTTGATTTTCTTTTGAATTAAATAAACCCTTATTATTTTGTAACTCTGTCATGTGTCTCCTCTTTATGTTGTGGCAATTGAGCCAGGTCGTAACAGTCATGGTGGTAACTTGACTGTGACTGCAGCTTTAAAGGCTGATATGAAGGATATATAAGCAGAAGGCAGCTGGAGAAAGACACCTGACATTGACTGGCCTCTTGTGTTTCTATAACCAGAAGTTCAACATTACTTTTAACACTTTCCCCCAATAAATGCTCATTTAATGTCATTAATAATAATATTTATTGTCCATAAAACAGTGTTGTAAATACCTGGACAATGACTATTGTAAATGGCTGTTAAGAACTTATAACCAGAATGCTTATTTATTTATTATGTATGTGTTTAACGGTTAGTTTTCTTGGTTTTCCCAACAGAGAAAAATATACACTGTGAGTCTCTAGCACAATAATAAACAGCAGAATCTTCAGTCTTCAGACTGTTCATCTGCAGATACACCTGCTGTCTGTTGTTGTCTCTGGAGATGGTGAACCGGCCTTGAACTGACTGAGAGTAGTATTTGCTGCCACCACCGGTACTAATCCAAGCAATCCACTCCAGTCCTTTCCCAGGAGCCTGTCTGACCCAGGCCATCTCGTAGCTGCTGAATGTGAATCCAGAGCCTGTACAGGTCAGTGTGTGGGATTCTCCAGGTCTTTTAACCACTGGTTCAGATTCTGTCAGAGTCTGACCATCAACACCTGTCAAGAGAATAAAAAGCATCAAGTGAAATAAGCTGCTGACTCCAATCAAAGCTATGTAAAATGAAGATGAGTGAAAGTGTTGACCTGCCCAGCAGATAGTTAAAAGCAGCAGTCCTGTCCTACAGTCCATCATGTTAAACTGTGTGTCCACTGTTCTCTGTCATCCTCTCTGCAGTCAGATAAGTAGAGGTGGAAGACATCTTTGTTTTGCATTGACTCCTCCTCTCAGGAAGGATGCAGCTTTATTGCAGATATTTGTTAAAACTGTGGAGCTGATGTCATCAAGTCAGTCCTCTCTGATCTGTGTATATCATCAACACTACAACCATGAGTATTTTAATCATTCTAAAATGTCAGTGCTTTTGTCATTGAAAGAGTTCTGTTACTGTTAGTGATGTGAGAAGATCAAACATAAATGTAAATCTAAAATGATGGTGTTCCCCTCTGTTGGCCCAGAGCAGTAAAGACTGTTTAAATCTTGTGTTCTCTCCCTCAGATGAAGCTGATCTGGAGAAATCAGAAGGATCCAATAAATAGGGGGAGGAACCTTGGCACTCTGTCTCACATCGTATTCTCCTGGTCAGTGCAGCAGGAGTCAGTGTTTATGTAGCTTCTGTTTTACTTCTGTATTGTGTTGGAAGGGTTCAGTAGTCTATCTTTCTCTGTCTTATTTCTGATTTAGGGTTAGGGGAAAAACACCAGGTCCTACGGTCCTTTGTGGGCTGGCCTGAGTGGCTTCTTCTTTGTTTAGTTTATTTGACCGACCCATCTTGTTCCTTGATTGTTTAAGTTGTTTAATCTTAATAAATTACAGTTTAAAGCAGTTTCTGCTTGTGTTCGGTCACTTTATTGTGAGCCAGTCAAGGTGGCCATAACAGGGGATAATTATTATTGTAATATTAACATATTAATTAATATAAATATCTGATATCAAATACTATAAAATGTGTATTACTTATGCATTTCATGTAAAACATACAGAAATATATTGTGGACATATGTTTAGAGAAAACCCAGCTGTCTCTGAGTCACATTGCTGTTTGTTGTCTGTGGAGGTTTTTGTACAGCTGCTCCACTTTCTTCAGTCACTGTGCTTCTCGAGCACAGAAGCAAAGAGCAGAATCTTCTACTGTCAGTCTCTGGACCTGGAGGTACTGAGTGCTGCTGGACACATCTTCAGTCATGATGAAACGACTTTGGAAAGAACTGCCATAGCTAGCAGAGTTTGAACCTGTAACCATTAACCCAATCCACTCCAGAGCTTTTCCTGGTTTCTGTCGTATCCAGTGAAGATAGTACTCTGTCATGGTATAACCAGATATGACGCATGACATCTTCACTGTCTCTCCAGGTCTCTTCACCTCAGAAGGAGACTGGTCCAGTTTGATCTCACTCCAAACTCCTGGAAGCAAAGAACTTGTGATCATCATCCATCACACTGTGATATTAACAGAAAAAGTCTTCAGTGTTTTAGAGCAGAAATGATATTCTTACCGTGAACACTAACTATAAAGAACAAACTCCAGGAAAGTAGATTTTCCATAGTTTAACACTTTATGATCAGAGTCTTTGTCAGATTTAATAAAAGTCTCCAAACTGCTCTGTCACAAATGACATGAGAGTTCCAGATGATGTGTTTATAAAGGAGCAAAACTTTGCATAGAGCTCCCTCTACAGGTTTAAAAAGGAACATTCAGCTACATGTTGCCTGTTCAGACTTCAGAGCAGAGACGTGTATGTGGACAGATGCACCATGATGGAAACATTTAATATCAGAGGAAATGACTACAAAAGAAGAAGCATTTGGAAAAAAGGTTCATTTTAATGTCACTAAGATAATTTATTCATTAGCAATAACTGCATTTATGCTTAACCCTCCTATTATGTGTGGTCAATTTGACTCCATTCAGAGTTTAATGTCTCTTTATATATGATGAACATATTTATTTATTTATTTAGCTTCATATTTAATGACATTTTTTAATTTAATGGGGACAACTGGGTAAATGTGTTGTACCCATCACTGTTGTTCAGGGTCAGTTTGACTATTTTAACTTTATAAAACATTTCAGAAATATCAACATTTTCCTCACATTTAAATTGCTGGAGTCAGATTGACCTCAAGCATGAAAGGTGTTAATAAATCTGAAGGTAACAGAAGGATTAAATGATTATTCATAAGGTGATGGCTAAAAATATATGTATATTAAAAAAGGTACTAAAATGTGCCATTTCTGTGCATGCGAGGGTCCCTGATGAGGACTGGAGGTTTTTATACAGGGTTTTCAGTGCAGATGAGCAGAATGAGATAAGTTGAGATAAGTCTCTTTCAGTTCAGATCAACACATTTTGTTTTATTCACGAGTTTTGTTTGTAACGATATAAACTCTATTGAAATGTCATTGAAAACAACCTCAACACAGATAAAATTAAATATATTTATTCTCAGGTTCTATCATTCATTTTCAATACTGGAGGTTTTTGTACAGCTGCTCAACCAACTTCAGTCACTGTGAGCCTCCAGCACAATAATAAACAGCAGAATCTTCAGTCTTCAGACTGTTCATCTGCAGATACAGCTGTTCTCTGCTGTTGTCTCTGGAGATGGTGAACCGGCCTTGAACTGACTGAGAGTAGGATTTGTAGCTACCACCACTATTAATGACAGTGTGATTAGTAGGTTTTCAACTCCTCTTTAAATATGATGTCAACTGGAGCCCTGTGAGAATTTGGTTACAGTCAGCTCCTCCTACATCACTCCATCTATTAAAGGCACATTCAAGGGAATCAACTCACAATTTGACTTTTGGACAAATATTAAATGTCATTGTCCTCTCAGAGACACACAGACACACCAGTCCTATCAGTCTGTTCCACATCACTGCCTGGAAGCTTATTGTGGAGCAGATGAGAGCATGCAATAATATAAAGCATCTGTCCTCAGCCCTACTCATAATACTCTGCTGAGAATCAGTGTGGAGTTTGATGGTTTAATGGGACAGCTGCAGGAACCAGGAGGACAAAGACAAAACTCTTGGTGGGGAACAGAAGGCTGAGATAGTTGACTGGAAGGCAGATGGAGCAGATGAGTCAGAGACAGGTAGGGTCGGTACCAGGAAGTCTCACATGGCAAAGAATAAGCTGACAGAGGAGTGAGTGTGGAACTGAAGAATATATGCTGGCCTGATTAGAGAATGAGAAGCAGCTGTGTGCACAGGTGAGCTGAGTTGACTGATGAGGTGGGAGTGGCTGGCAGGCTGAGTGATGCAGAAGGGGGGTCAATGGAAAAGTACGTCGAGGGAGAAAGAAGACAGGTGAAATAACAGGACAAAAGTTCCACACAACACAGGAAGACTAACAGACGACACAACAGAGAACAAAGGGAAAGGCAGGGCTATATATACACACAAGTGGGCAGAGGTGTGACGAGACACAGGTGAAACTAATGAGGACGGAGCACACGAGGAGAAACCAATGAAACAATCAAAGAGAGGAAAACACAGGGAGGAACACTAAACAGGAAACCAAGGAAGAACTTTACAAAATAAAACAGGAAACTCAATACTGGTTCACAGGAAAACTTAACACAGAACCATCACAGGTAATCTGAATGAAAAACCTCATTTAACTTGACCTCCAACAAAACTTAACATCAACACATCAGGTTACATGGTCTTTTATTTATAGCCATCCAGCTGCCAGCAGAACATATGATGTTGAAGCTGGACTGATGAGAGCTCTGCTGTTCTCTACATAGTTTAAAATATGGGGAAATAGATGAGAAGTCTGACAGATGCTGAACTGTTTCTCTCAGTGATCTGATGTGAAATCATTAGTGGTGTGAGGGCAGTGTTAAACTTCATATTTTAGGTCTTCTACTGCCCCCTGGAGGTTCTAGTGGAAATAAATACTTGGATGTTTTTGTACAGCCTCTCTGTTCACTTTAACCACTGTGAGTCTCTGGCACAGTAATACACAGCAGAGTCTTCAGGCTGCACATTCTGTCCATTTAGAGTCACTGTTTTGCTGGAAGAGTCTAAGTTGACACTGAACTTGTTCCTTAGAGAATCTTTGACATCTGTGTCTTGACTAATCCACTCCAGTCCTTTTCCTGCAGGTTGTCTGATCCAAGCTGTGTAGTAGCTGCTAACAGAATAAGAGACCTGACAGGTGATGGTCAGACGTTGACCTGGCTGCACAGTCACAGAGGCTGGCTGTGTCAACTGTTCACACTTCACACCTGTTAAAACAAGAAGAATATATTTCATTACAAATTATCCATTCATTCTGATGAAGCTGCTAATTTGTTGACTGAGACAAACCCAGAGAGACTCACAGGATCCAGCTGCCAACAGCAGCAGCAGAGCTACAGGAAACATGTTGAGTCTGATGTTCTGTTTCCTCCACAGTCTGATGTGAAGTTTTTATATCTGAGTAGAGACAACGTCACTGAGTTTGCATACAGTCAAACATATGAAGCATCAGTGTTGGTCTCTACATCTGCAGAGTGAGAAAAAATATTTTCTAATAATCCACATATTTTGCTATTAACTTTTAATAATATTAAGATGAATGAATAGGACATTTTAACAGCAACTGCACATTGAGTATAAAGATTAGCAGCCATTAAATATTCAACAACCCATGTTTACAGTGTGGGAGTGACACCATCTATTATGTTGTATATAACATAAAGACTATGTATAAAGAAGAGAACAAAGTCTGCATCAAAAGATTTGAATGCTTTCAGACATTATTGTCTCTTGATTTGTATTTATAGACGTTTAATGTCAGTGATCAGCTGCTGCTTTTAACATTTAGAATTAAAACTAACTACTATTATAAATTATGATCAAGAATACTGAATCATCAGATTCTACATGTACGCTTTGGTCAGATGTATGTATCTATGACAGATGCATGTTTGTCTCGTTCCTCCTGCTGTTCTCTTCTCTCTTTTCTGTCTCTACCCGGCTGGCCTTAGGCAGATGGGTCCCTCCATATGAGCTTAAGGTCCTGCTCAAGGTTTATTCCTGCTGGTTAGTGATAGAAAACTATCTCTTGTCCACTCCAGGTCATTGATGCAGATCTCGTCCCTGTCATGAGACAGGTGAACTTGATGTCTCCCCTGTAGACACTGTCCAGTGCTGAAGTTACCTCTCCTTGTGTTAGCCTGGCAGCAGAGAGGGGTTGGGAGGAGCTGTCCAGTGCTGAAGTGAGTGACTGCTGCTTGTCAGAGGC